>NC_133201.1:29133797-29278797 GCF_958299795.1 Porites lutea | reverse complement strand
AATAAATTTAATTTTTAAGTCCCAAAATATGACTAAAATGGATCTGCGGAGCCGGCAAAAAGTAGTTTGGGGTAAAATTGCCGGGTTACAAAATCCTTGGTTACTTCTTTAAAATTTCATGGCCTACAAATAAATTAGAATTCCCGTAATATGATTGGTTTCTGTGGACGGACTTTCCTATTGCAAAGCATAAGAAAAAAAACTAGCACCTGGTCGTATTATAATAATTTAAGAATCCAATAAATGTGGCTGGCTCGATACTGGCAAAGTTCAGGTTTTTGCGTTTTTATGAATCGAGACAAGGAGAGTTTGAGCATCACGTATACGGCAAACGGCAAACGTTAGATTCGAGTTGAGAATTTCTCAAAATAAAAAATGAGCAGACAAAAACAGCTCAAAACAATTGTTATGGCTAAAAGATTGCATGAAACTGCTAATTTATGTGTTGAAATAATGAAAAGTAAACGACAATTAAAGGGAAAGTGCTGGGCCCAACGTTGTTCGCCTTGTACATCAATGACGTACCAAGTGCTGTTTCCTCTGGCTCTGTCTTTATGTAAGCGGATGACACCATCGTTTATCATTTGGGGACACTATTGATAACACTGTCACTTCTTTAAATTAAGCTTTATCGGAACTGAACAGTTGGTGCTTAGAGAACTCTTTAACTCCTCACTCGGCAAAGTGCGAAGATATGCTATTGATGAGAAAACCGCACTTCGGGCGGCTAAATTCTATGTCGACGACAGGCTTTCCTGGTCACACTACCTTACAGACGTAAAAAAGAATTTTGTTAACAAACTGAACCTCCTGAAAAGGAGTTCGTTTTTGTGCAGAAAAGCCCTATTGGACTTGTACTCCAAGATAATATTACCATCATTTCTGTATGGACTTGGTTGTTTTGGGGCGGATGCCCTAATGCGAAACTTCTACATTCCCTGAAAGTATTTGATTGTAGGGCAGTCAGAATAATATACAACTTGCCCCGCGATGTGCCTACTGATAAAGTATACCGAAATTGGAATTGGATTGCTATAACCTTCTATTATAAAAGTATTAATTAATTAAAACTATTAATTATTTTAACTACCCCATAGCGTGTTTATAGGTGTAGCACCTGCGGGTCTTTCATACCTGACAAATAAACGTTGCACTGCGTACATTTTAAAAAATCTATTAGCTATAGAGGCGCTATTCTTTGGAACGCGGTCTCGACTAATTTTACAGGCCAGTTTACTGTATTTAATCGCAAAGTGAAGAAGGACTCTTATTTTAAGGAACTTGATTTTAAGCGCACAGTCGGTCCAGTCGCTGCCCAGGTACTACCAAGATTTAAAATGTTTTTAACTATTTTATGTTTTAAATGCTGTAGTCAATTTACTTAGAGATAACTAATGCAAATTCATTGGACATTGTATCTTTTCAAAATCTTGATGTATATTTTTTAGTTTTTATTCTATTTGTATTTTGTATTTTTACAATACTACAAGAAAGCATTTAAACAATAGACATAAACAGAGTAAAGCAAAATGAATTGTTAAAATATTACAGGGCTAAAAGAAATTAGTAAAAAAGTACAACGAGGCAATGAAATAAAACGGAGTTAGGACAGTTAAATAAGGCGTCAGTACCCACTTTCTTTTAGAGAATTCTTTTTTACATATTGTTTTGAATAATATTGGGCGGTTTAGCTTTTTCTCTGATAAGTAGGTTCTAGTAATCCTTTGATTTCCCTTTCGTAACATCAAAATTGTTGTCACTTACCACAAATGTTGGAGAGTTTATGGAAGGATACCTGTCATAACTTCTTAGCGATAATGGCAGGGACCTACGCAAGCCAGACCATTCTAAAATATTTGTTTTGCATATTTTTTTAAACAGTTGATTATAAGAATCGGTACCGTTCAGACTAAATAAAAAATCTTGAATGCAAATGACTCTGAAGTTCCAGATAAAATTGAGAAGGAATTGTGTAATCCGAGATATTGTAGTTGCAGTTAAAAAAGAACAACCCCCCAACGGAGCTCACTATGTGTTCAGGTAGCTTTTCCACGTTCCATTGGTCCCACTGAAAAAAATTTTTTAACCAAGCTAATCTCAATGATTTAACCATGCACTCGAGATCTGCCATTCTTAGTCCTCCCTCTTCGTATTCGTTTATAACTGAAGCTCTTCTTACCTTATCTACACCTTTCCAGAGAAATTTAAACAATATTTTATTCAATTCTTTTATCAATTCCTTGGGAGTTGGAAGGATCGAACAAAAGTAAATGTATTTAGGGATAAGAAAAGATTTGATTATTGTCACCTTACCGTATATCGACAGGCCTCTAGCGGACCATATATTAATAAGTTTTTTAATCGAATCCAGTCGTTCAATAAAATTCTTTTCTTTAAGCAATTTTTGATCGTAAGTAAAATATACACCAAGAGCTTTTATTGGCTCGTCCGGCCATTTAATACTGAATGGTTTTTCTTTATAATGTCTCTTAGATCCAATCCACATATCTTCAGTTTTTGAACAGTTAATCTTGTGTCCAGAGCGGAGAATAGTCCAGTTTCGAGTTCGCTATGACCGGTGAATTGAAGAAGTGAAGACGCATTTTTTACAGCCTTAGCCTCCATCTGAAGTAATATATTCACAAATTCCAACGAGAAAAAGATCTGTTTATTACTCTGTCTATTGTGTATATTCAAATTTCAAGCACTTACCTGCCGGAATTTCTGAATATTTTACTTTACGTCGAGGCTAACCTTGTGTGAATGTGTCGTTAATGTTTGTATTCAGCGGTAATTTTTAATTCGAAACTGGACTATTTCGCATGTGTTAAGTAGTTCAAATAATCTTTCGGCCGAGCTTGTGTCAGCTAACACAGCGGTTGTATCGTCTGCAAGCTGTAAAAGCTTAGTTTCTTAGTATCTAAGATTTAAAAATCAAAATCTGTAAAAATCATCGACTTACAAGACTGAAAAGAGTTGTAAATTATGAAATACAATTGAAAAAACTCTTTTAAATTACTCTTAAAAAGAAACCTGGAATTTAAATTTCTTAAATGCCGAGGTAAAGTATTGTGAACTAGAACCCCTTGAAAGGCAAAACTTCTCCGTCCAAATTCTAATTTGGCTTTGGGAAGTGTTAGTGAACACCCATTGTTTCTAGTGTTAATGTTGTGTTCAATTTTTGTAAAATATCTCTTAAAAGGGGTACAGACGTTATCCCGAAGACAATCAAACACAAGCTTGCAGGACTGTCTCTTTATTAAACTCTCCAGTGTCTGGACTTGATAATTTACACCAATGACTTTCTGACTTCGACGTTCAATGCTTTCAATTCGACTCTTACGGGAACGTAACCAACAGAGACCCAAAGTTCCACAATACGTAAAAACAGGTTGAATCATTGCTTTCTAGACTTTCTCAGCGCTGCTCTTGTCGATTAAAGGTCGGATTCTCCTGAGAAAATTAAATCCTCCAGCTGCTCTTTTATACATTTTGTCAAAATGTGATTCGAGATTTAAGGATGAATCCAAGTTTACAGCCAAGTATTTATAGGATGACGTGGAATTAATCAGTGTTCCATTTACAGTCAAGGCTAGTTGTCTTCCATTCAATGCATTAAGCCTTTTGGCAGTACCAAAGATCATACACTCAGTTTTGCCCTTTTTTAGATTAAGGACAAGCTCATTATCACGAAACCAAGAAGACAGGTTGCGACAATCTTCACTGAGATGCCTTTGAATGGTTTCCAGATCTTTAGCAGCCGTGAAAATTACTGTATCATCCGCATAAGTGATGATTGAGGTTGACTGAAGAGGCGTATGCACATCATTAAAATGTATAGTAAACAATAGCGGTCCCAATATACTTCCCTGTGAAACTCCAGAAAATATGGGATTGGCATACGACAAAGCACCTTTGAATTGCACTGTTTGCGTTCGAGAAAACAAATAATCAGTAAACCAATGAAGCTCCTTATTGTTAATTCCATAAGACGGCAACTCATTAAGAAGGCACGAGTGACTAACAGTGTCAAATGCTTTTGATAGATCGATAAAAACAGCACCCAGGATGTTTCCATTCTCAACTTCTTTCCTGATTATGTCCGTAAAATATGTAACTACTAGTTCAGTAGAGCGTTTAGATCGGAATCCGAACTGGAAAGATGACAGGAAACCATTATTTTTGAGGTGTGACAACAACTGTTTATATACAATCCTTTCCAAGATCTTAGACAATACTGGTAGTATAGATATAGGCCTGTAACTGTCGTGCTCAACCATGGAACAGCTTTTGAAAAGCGGTATAACCGTGGTGGCTTTCCATTCCATGGGCACTGAACCAGACTACAAGCGTTAGGATAAATTTATTATGTAGGCTAATAGCTTGGTTATAATAGTAGCTGCATCCTTTAACATTCCAGGGGGAAGATTATCCAGGCCGGTCGATTTTTGACATAACCAGTCTATTTGTAGTGAATGATACTGGGTAACACCTTTTTAACCCTTGCTGCGATCACTTTGGACATAATTTCCGTATCTACATTAGAGCGCGATCTTTTCCACTTTTCTCATGTAGAATAATTACAGCCTGTTTTTGTGAGCATGACATTTCCCCTTTTTCGAAACATTCATTTGCGCACTTGATAAAACTTTCACTTATTAGTGGCCAAACTCCAGATATCCACTAAATCTAATTTACTTTTGAAATCGTCGACACAAGAGATAACTGACTTACTTTTTGTACTTGCTCCACCTTTTTTGTCAAGTAATGGATCGAGTGGACAATTTGTTATCCACAGAATCCAGATTTTCATTTTCCAAAATTAAAAGTAGGTTGTTGAAAAAATTCACTTAATCTCTATCCTTGTTCGGCGCATAAACATTAATCAGCACATAGTCTTTATCTTGGATGCAAGCTTTTAAAGTAATGTATCGCCCATTCATGCCAGGTCTACAATTTTATGATTAATGGTGCAATCAATACCATTTTTAAACAAAATCGCAACACCTCGCGAATTAGAACTACCGTGGCAAGATATCATCTCAGCACCCCATTCATTTCTCCATTGATTCTCTTTTGCAGCGATAGGGTACGTCTCTTGTAAAAAAATAAGGTCTGCTTTGCGTTTACGACACCAGATAAAGATGGTTCTACTTTTACGGAAATTACTTAAGCCCTTCACACTGAGACATTAGTTTAAAAGCACTGAACAACTATTGTGGGACTGCATGCAAATTGTGGGACTGCATAGCTGAAAACAAAAGAGCCGAAGGTGTAATTGAACAAACGAAGGCGTGAATGTAGACATACTTTGAAAGCAAGTAAAGGATACTGATTGTGCATAAAGAAAATTAACAAATAAACACAGTAAGCTAAATTTAGAATAGAAAAACACTCGAAAAAATCTTAAATACAACACTAAAAGATAAGAAAAAGAAAATAATACAGGGACACACGTTAAGCACCAAAACACTAGCTGAAACATACTCCCTTGAGATATTCAAATGAAGTATTTTAAGAAGGTACTAACCCTTCTACAATCTTAAATGTTTTGTTTCTCAGAATCTAATTAGCTTCAATCTTGTTGAATTGTTGTATTGCTCCAGTAGTACCGTAAATTAGTTGAACAGATCTATGTTCGTTCTTTGATCTATTTAAAATCTTCAGGGATATTTGTTACATCATACTTTAGTTCTCCTATGTACAGATATCTACCAACCACTTTGGCCTCTGAACCTTGCTCTTTTGCCTTGAACATCGCCTTTATTAGCTTCCTTCGTTCATCTTGTATAGCTTTTGCATAATCTGCGGTTATGTAAGCGTCCATGAACCTTGTGCTCTCTTTAATTCCCTTCTTCCTGGAAAAACCTGATCTCTGTCTTTTCGGCAAACGAAGCGAGCAATGATCGGTCTGTGTTTGTTTTCTTTTTGGCCACGTGGTACAAATTCGCGTTTGCCGTTAGACGTGAACGTGATGCTTAATCTCTCTATCGTCGAAGTCAATAAAACACCAGAGAGAAAGAGCAATGCTAATTAATATACAGCCATCTTGTTGACATTCTTTTTGGGCAATTCAAAGGCAAGCAGACCCTTAAACTGAGAAATTCAGCTCACAATTTTTCACAACAGTTTTTTTAAAAAATAGGAATACAATAGAAATAAAATAATGTAATTCGTGGACGTTTTTGAAGATGTTTAAAAATCTTACAGCGAGTGTTTTATCAATTTTAAAATTATTAGCGTTTAATTCGCACTCGAATTCCACTACTGCTGTTTGTGATTTGAATTAATCATCACCCATAGGACAAGTACAAGTTTTAATAATAATCATGTAACACAATATATATTTTACCTGCAGGACATTCGACGCATTCTAGACGACTTGCATTTACAAAAGTACCAAGTGAACATGGCAGTAAATTGTAGTCATCAAGAGTTGCATTCGCAAAACCAGCTCGCTTAAATGAATTGCGTACATTTCCAACGGTGTCCGAAAAGTATTTCCGAAGGTCAATGGAAGCAGAGATATCTTGGCCCAAGCCGCTAAATTGAAAGATATAAATGTTTCAGTAAAAAAACGTTTATAAAATGTAACAAATTGACATTAAGGTTGCTAAAAAGATTGGTACATTGTATTTATCGGACGTGTTTTGTATCATTTGATGGTTTGTACTAACTTCACTTTTCATTATATGAAATAATGAAGAAAGAAGATATATCTAGATTGAGTCAGTCAGTAAGTTTAAAGCCGAGGTTGCTAAACGTAGCCGGCAATTTGTGGAATTGTCGAGTTTTTGCGAGCAATATCTACGTAATATGCAAGGGAATACCAGTCATCAAAATCTGCAAAATTGCTGAAGAAGGGGGGGGGGGGGGGGAGGGGGCAAATGAGTCAACGAGTTATTCGATATATTGGGCTCAAAGATAACTAATTTAATATAGTCGACCATCATGGGCGACCTGCTCTCTTAAGCGAAAACACCCACTCTGTGAAACGTTGCATGGATCTCTGTGGGTCCATACTGCCACACATTTGCATTAGGTGTTAAGACGTGTATTTTCCAAAGAGTTCCAGGCATTCACTTTTTTTAAGATTCCTCTAGTATCGTACATTCAGCAAGCAAGTCATCGTTTCGAAATCCCTTCATGAGCTTTCTTAAAGTTGTTACTCTTTAAGTGATTTTCGTTTCCCTACTAAGTTAATAATGGAACTGAATGAACTGCAATTTGGTCTAAAATCATACACGTGATCTGAATAATAAGAACTTGAATCAAATGGGAGAACACTCATCGTACCTTAGAAGTTGCCTGTAGGAAAATTAGACGTGTCCATCCTGTTTTCAGAAGAGACCACTTTTGATTCGATTCTCGTTAGCGACCCCCTCCGAAAGCGACCACTACAGCTTGGCTCTTTGGGTGGTTGCTTACGAGAGGTTCGACTTGTATTGCAATGCTCTTTCAACGTCAAGACAGGTGAGAATATCAAGTATATGAAAATGACAGAGGCAGAAAAGGGACAAAAATACAGATTCACCTACACCTCACAGTGAGAGTTGAGAAATCTCTTCAGTGTTGTTTACATTGAGGTGACGCATGAAGCTATAGTAACCCAGTAAATAAAGGTAAAAGACAATGCAACCGCATATTAGAACATTGCATTACGGTATAAAAGAAATTTACGAACAGATAAATAGTGCTGCGTTCTTGTTGAAATGAATCCAAAACTTTCATGGTACCAATTTTGCCATCATTCATGGTTCTACAAAAGGAAACGAAAATTGGATTGTTAAGTATTTCTTACCGATATCAAAGCCCGATTCCCTACGAGCGTAGCAACTGATAAGCGGGACACCAATTGAGTTTTATATATAATACTTCATGAAAAGCGCGCGCGTACGAGTGTTGCACTAGCTGTTAACGTATCCGAAATTGAACAAGTGAGCGTAGTGAACGAGTGTGATGCCTGATAAAAAGGCTGCGAGTGCATATGTTTATCTTATACGTACTTAAAAGGCCCCTCTAATATATATTGGCCATTTTCTACAACAGTTCTGGTAATATACGAATCGTACTTACATGACAGAAGTTAGGTTTTGAAAATCGAGAAAAGAGAAGATTCCGAGGCTCACTGCTTTTAACTGAGTGCGAATCATGAAGCTGCAAAGAAAGGAATTGCGAAAAGTTAACTGAAAAGTATTTTATTACCTTTTACGTTCGTTGGTATTATCTTTTTACACTACTTTGTACCCATGATTATTACTTAATGTTAATTCTTCCTTTCAAGCTGACACACCTTCCTACATATCAGCACTACTTGTACCCAGAACTAGGACTTAGCTTAGAGGTAAAAACAGTTTAGAGAAAGCACGGGTCAATACCATCTTTTATCGCACACCTTCTTTGAAATTTTTAGCACCCAAATTATAAAATAGTTTAGAATTAAGATGATGATCTTATCTTCATTGCGACGATCATATCTTCATTCAAAATTTGTATTTCCGCAGTTCATATCATCTTAGATAAGATGAACTCAACAAATTGGCCTGCTCCCAATGTGTGGATCTTCATAGCTCAAATGGTAGAGCACTGCAGCGCTAACGCGGAGGCCATGGGTTCGAATCCTGTTGAAGTCCCGAAAAATTTTTTCGGGTTTATTTGCAATAGCTTAAATTGCAATAACCATTGCGACGATCACATCTTCATTCAAAATTTGTATTTCCGAAGTTCACATCATCTTCATGATCTTAGAGCTAACCCTAGCATATAGCTCACTTTACAAACAATGTTCGTTTGTCTGAACTCTGTGAGCTATAGCTTGATTACTTATTCTTACTTTTTTATTAGCATCTATATACATATAATATTTTTTCATAATTTAAGATTATTCTGTGTAATTAAATTGATATTCCAGGTATCGCTAGGAGATACTAGCGCTTGTGCTACTCTTCAATCCGATTTCAAATAAAGTTTTGCTACTAGTAGTTGGGCGTAAGTTATGAACCAGCCATACCCCTCAGATTTTGCGTTTACAAGTGAGCTTAAACAATACAAATCGTCTTACTTACATTAAGAACTGTCCACCTGGGATACTGAAAGCTCGATGCTCAATAGTCTTGATAGGATTATCTGAAAGCACTCTACAGGTATGAATTGCGTAAGTGTTAGTATATAAAAAGCTACTTGTCGAAACGCCAGTAATCAAGTGACCAATCAGCCCTTCCAATGCATTGTAAGACGAGAAACTTTCCCTGAGTTTGTGAGCCACTTGAGCAGATTACTAGGGAAGAAAATAATTGGACAGGTCCAATTATTCTCTCTCTTGGACTAGTTCGTAAAATCTTAAACATAAATTAGAAGAAGGGATCTTCAGCTAGGACCTGATAGTCCAGTACAAAGTAAATATCCATTTTCCGCTCCCCCGAACATGTTTGCAGAAATGTATCTTTTTATTCTTTTCTCCAAGGGTATTTCGGAAATGGTTGTTTGCAGGATTGATTGCTGGCTGAGGCTGTACGAACGCATTCTTTATTTTCGCTAAAAGCCACTAAGTCATCTACTTCTGAAGTTGAAAAGAAAACTTTCTAAAATTAGTGAAAATACAATTCACCTTCAAAACCAAGTAGACTTTCTTATCGTCATTGTGCCTGTTAAACGAAGTACCAGCTTAAACTTGTAAGCACTGAAAATAGTTATATTAATGTGCAAGTGTTAAAGAGTTTTTATGAGTCGAGTTGTTTCTAGTCTAATCAGTATCACGAATTACCAAGCACCTTAGATAAAAATGTGTTAAAAAATGGACAGTAAAATCTTACGTTTACTTGACGTATAGTCGCTATTACATAGGAAATAAACGCTAGCCGTAAAAAAAAACATACGAGATCGCTCAGCCTGTCATCACTTTTAGTACAGTGCACCAATGCATATACACTGCAGTGTGGCAGGTCACAGAAACACCAAGGATAGTCAGCCTTTATCCATCCTGTGCCCGTCACAGAATGAAGACATTAGGTGCAGTAGTCATTTGCAGTGCTAAAGCGTAAGTTGGAATCCAGATGGTAACAGGCAGAATGAAGGAATGAAGGAAAAAAAAGGGTAACTGCTTGGGGTAGGCACTCATATAATGGTCCGATCATATGGTGGTTGGCCATGCAAGAGGTACCTCAACATATTCTTCATCAACTCTCCCATTTTACAGTTGCTGGCTTAGTACCCTAGCCTTCGAGGGAACGTGATACTTACCACGCTCTTATACAATATATCACTACTCCCACCCGCCCTGCATCGCTTAAGACTCGAGACTTAGTCTTATCTTCATGTCCTTCCTTGGTTTCTTTTGCACGGGTCATACCAGGCATGAAAGACCATGATATTTTCTTGTTCAATATTCGATCTAAATACAATAGGACGTCACGTCTTCCGCTCTAGGTATACCAATATGATAAGGCTAATTTCGACAAACTTCGTCAAGATGTCTCAAAAGGTGCTTCAGAATTTTTCACTCGCTGTGCCCTTAGTCATCTGGAGGACAACTGGTCATTCTTCAAGACCATATTGACTGTAGCAGTTGATAAGCATGTCCCCTCAAAAATGACAAGTTCAAGAATTTCGCTCCCCAGGATTACAAGATAAATTAAGCGTCAAATGGGTAAAAGGGACCGCCGTCTTAAAAAGGGCAAGGCGCACGGGTGACAAACGCTCACCAGCGTGGCTTGAATATCGCTGCCAAAGAAACAGAGTGGTGAAATTACTACAGACCGCCCGCAATGACTATCTTAATATTGTGATTCGGGGTAGCCTAGAGGAAAATCCCAAACGATTTTGGAGCTATATCAAGCGCTTGCGGTCTGAGAACTTTTTTATACCTACGTTGCGCCAAGGAGACTCAATATTTATCTCTGAAGGAGATAAGGCCGAAGCCTTAAATGACTATTTCCAAAGTGTGTTCACCAAAGACAACGGCTTGCTTCCTGCCTTCTCCCCATCCATTCCTGCTTATACTAATAACATGCGGGACATAGTGTTTTCCCCAATGGTGTTCTCAAACAGCTTGCCTCATTAAATCCATCAAAGTCAGCTGGCCCAGATGGTATCTCACCACGCTTCCTACGTGACCTATCCGCTGAGATTTCAAGCATGTTGACATTCATTTTCCAACAAGGCTATGACGCAGGCACCTTACCAAACCACTGGTTAACAACTATGGTCGTTCCTGTCCACAAGAAATCAAGCAAGGAAAACCCAGCTAATTATCGACCAGTATCCCTTACGTGCCTCTGCTGTAAGGTGATGAAGCATATTGTTCTTAACAACTTGAATAAACATCTGTCTGAAAAATATCTCTTGTCTCATCTACAACATTGCTTCCGTGCTAATTTGTCCTGTGAAACCCAGCTAGTTCTGACGTTTCATGACTGGGCCAACACCTTAAATCAGCATGGACAAGTTGACGCCCTTCTGTTGGATTTCTCGAAGGCTTTCTACAAAGTCTCCCATATTAAATTACAACACAAGTTAGCCCACTGCAGCATTAATGGAAAGACGCTTGCTTGGATTGCTGCTTTTTTCCATAATCGTACCCAATTTGTGGTCGTAAGCGGCACTCATTCAACCACTACTCCTGTTCCCTCTGGTGTTCCACAGGGCTCCGTTTTGGGTCCGACTCTCTTCCTATTGTTCATAATTGATATCACCCAAGTAACAAATTCGCAATTACGTCTTTTCGCTGATGACGCTGTGCTTTACAAGACCATTAATTCCCTACATGACCATCAAGTGCTCCAAGAAGATTAAGTGGGCTTCTGATTGGCAGATGGACTTTAACGTAACTAGGTGCCGTCTACTTTGTATTACAAAGAAACGGAAACCCCCCAACTTCACATATACTGCAAAATTCTGAGGCATTAACAAGAGTACCTGAATGTGACTATCTGGGAGTTACGTGTACCGAAACCCATCGCTGGGGTGCTCACTGCTCTAAGATAGCTGCAAAGGCAAATAAGTCCCTTGGTGTTATTAGAAGATCACTGAAACCATGCCGCGCAGAGGTTAAAGAGAGAGCTTATATGACACTGGTTAGACCTACGCTTGAGTATGCATCCTTTTCGTGGAATCCTTAGGCTGACACTGACATAAAACGCCTTGCACAAATTCAGAAGAATGCGGCTCTCTTTGTATGCAACGACTATAACATCTCAACAAGTACTTCTAGCCTTGTTAAGTCCTTAGGCTGGGATACTCTCGGATACAGGCGTTTGTTCAACCAATCAGCGCTTTTCTATAAAATTCATAATTTAGCAAACTGTCAACCTCCTAGTCCAGTTAAATCTACCGACCAAATCAGGTCTACTACATCTCACCAACTTACCTATTGCCAATTACAGGCAAATGTCTCAGTTTTCAATTCATTTTTCCCAAGGGTATTAGAGTCTGGAATCTGCTCCCTTATGGAGTTATGTCATCTTCTACATTAAGCTGTTTTAGGCAGTGTACTTTGCCTGCCATTAGATAACTTAATGTGCCTTCACATCTGCGCAGGCTGTAACCGCTGACCGGTACCCTCCCAGTATTAAAGGAATCTTTATCATTTTGGGAGTATTTATTCTAAGTTCTAAGTTCTGAGTGTGACTTTGTTTTAATACAAACAGGAGGGAGGGACCAGCTCTGTTGTTTTCAAGTGTTTGTCTGTGACCGATTAATCACTGCCAGTGTGGCGTCACATAGTAACGGGCGAGAACTTCGGGTCGCTTGTGCAAATTTGCTAGGGACACCATAGTCATTCGAACAAGAGAGGTCAAGGAAAAGATAAAAAGCTATACAAATATTGCTATACATCGCCAATTTTATCATAAGTGGGTGAGCTTTATTGTCGTCTTTATCTGCTTGTGCAAACCGTCTTGGTATTTTGTGTCCGTAATTGTGTAATTTTGTTAATTTGTGTCGCAGGTGGTGTTGCGGGATCGCCATCTTCTTTACGGGACCACCAAGGTCATCAAAAATTAGTTATTTTTTTCTCTAAAAAAGGCAACGTCTAGTCTCCAGAATAGGAGGTTCGATTCAGAGGTCACAGTCTTTTACATTCCATATATTCTTTCGCTGAGCAAACCAACCGTTCTTCATATCAATCCGTTCCAGTGTGGGCCTCTGTTGATTCTTAATTCTCCACCAGATTCAGTACAGCTAGTTTGATCGATTATCTAAATAGATCGTCCTGTTGAACGCGAAATAATACGAAATAGCTTTGAAATACGCGCTTAAGCTAATTTTCCTCAAATTTGACCCAGTACAGACGCCGAATTTTTCATGAGCCGAACCTCATTCGAATTAAGGGCGACCCAAACTATTTAGACCACCTGAACTGATTCAGACGCCGTTCTTAATCTCAGCCGAACTAAATTCGAAAGGAAAAAATGCTCATTTTGGTCAAACTGCTTGCAAAATACGTTATTATAATTTATGCATTAGGTTCGGTACATGAAAAGTTCGGTGTCTGAATCAAAACCGTTCCAAAGTCGTTCAGTTGAAATTCCCGGCCGGGAAAGGCGTGAAGAAAGGCTGAGCCGTTGGAAATTGAAATAGGTGTTCCTAATTGAACTTTGTCATGTACTTAATTCAATGTATCAGGTTCGGCTCGTGAAAAGATCAGCGTCTGAACCGGGCCTGTATCTTTGAATTCATCAAAAATACAGCTCCACTACCTTCAAACAGCGTCTGTGGTAGAGAAAAATGGTTTTGATATAACAAACTTACTTCATCAGAAAATGAGTGGCACGTGGTGCAGTGGTCTGGGAGTTGCCTTTTAGTGCAAATGAAGTAGGTTCGGCTCCTGGAGTGTTTTCTTTTCCTTTGCTGTATTTTTTTTGCTTAGTTTTAGTTTTTTAATCTAATTTTTCCCTTTAGCTTGTTTCCCTTTAATCTTACTGCTGATCCTTTACAGCGTTGAGAAGTTTTTGGGATAGAGTGTAGATAAATGTCGACGGTCATGGGTAGTGGGTAGAGGTCGTGGGTCGTGGGTCGTGGGTGTGGTTCGTGGGTGTTGGTGTGCGTAAATGTCGCGGGTTAAAAAAAGTCTTCCAAAAAAAATAAAAATTAAAAAATTAAATGGCAAAAAGTTGTAAAATTCATGAAACGAAAATCTCCGCGTACATACCAGTCCTATTCCCCTTCCCCGCGGTCAGCAAAGTAAATAAGCGAATCCTCTAGTACAAACTGCCACTAAAAGTACATCTAAGTGAAAAATAAAAGAAACTCTGTGCACTATGTAAACCTGAAGCAGGCTACAGAAAAACTGGAGACTGAACTGCTTTTTCTCACAGATGTCAACATTTGTGACTGAAACGTCCTTTCAGTTTAAGGAATGATATTTCGAATCGTTACAGCAAAAATTTTGTACACAAAACAAAACAAAAAAGAATCGAGCAAATTGTATTCCCGTACGGCAATAGTATTTACAAACAGTCTCGCCTTAACTTGAAAGGTTGGGAATGAAGATGGCTCCTTCGTAAGATAAGAGACCCAAAACTTCTATCCAAAAATATGAAATACCTAAAAATTGTCCTTTTCCCCTCCCCTTTCCCACGGTGGTCGCATTCCATCGTGTTAAAAAATCCCTACTGATCATTGGAATTGTAGATCGAATAAAGATAAATAGTGAGCAGCTATTTCCATTCAGCGAGTCAGAGCTGTCCCATACTTTCTGCAAATTGCAGGTATAATTTACGTCTGTTTCGTTTATTTCGCAGCGATAGCTCAGGTATGGATAAATCTTCATCGGCAAAATGTCTCTTATACAGTGATGCGTGTGAAAGGGGAGCCAAGTCTCACGTAGCTAAGAAAATACCAGGAAGAGGACTAAGAAGAAGCCGTGACGAAAAAGGCAATCAAGGAGTTAGAGATTTTGGTTTCTCGAATATTTTACAACTTTTTTCTATTTATTTTTTCCAATTACTTTACTTTATCATATTTTTTCTATTCCTTTTTTTACCCACGACATTTATACACACCCACACCCACACCCACACCCACGACCCACGACCTCTACCAATTACCCACGACTCACGACATTTAGCTACACACCCTAGAAATAGGTGGTTATGTGGTTTATTTGTGGGCTTTACGCTGTTTAATTGGCTTTTTGAAGAATTGATTGTATGGTAGTTTTGATTTGCCTCTAATTGCTAAATTTTTGCTTGCTGCTTAAACCTTCGCGGTTGCTGCTGTTGCTACAGTTGTTTTACTGTTTTCATCGTCTGGTGTTGCGTTTTGCAAACATTTTTGAAAATGGCTTTGTAGTTCCTTTTAAAAAAAACAGTTTTCTGGATTTAATTATTAAAATTCAGTTGTGTATGGTAATTTAAAGTTTGCGATGGGCGAAGCGCAGTTTGAATGGGTTGATATGGAGATCCATTGGCTGTGAAGAGCTAAAACTACGCACACTTAGAGCCTATTATATTTGTTGATCCTCCTATTTCTGTGTCTAAATTACTCAATGTCGCTGTGCACCGGCCCTCAAAAGTGTGACCGGTCGATATGAATACTCGGAAAATTTGCCCGACGATAGACTGGAATCTTTAATTCATTACGTCACTGGATGTTTCATCCAAAAATATTCAAACACTGGTTTTCTATAAATGTTTGACAATAGGGATCTCAATAACGCCAAATCTAAGAGAATGGAGCAGTATATTCGTGAGATATGAGAAATTTTTACCCATTTCGTTGACGAACACTTTGTTCCCCATTTTCAAAGTAACTGACGCGAGACGCGACGTCATATTGGTACGAGGACTGAGTCACCGATTTCCTTGGAGACACCTCCTCCCTACAGGATACAAGCCTCCTTTGTTTCGTTATTGAAATTGTGCTTGAAAAAGAAACGTTAGCATAAGAACAACATAATTTGTAAGAAAGCTGGAAGGGTTATATCGAAACAAGGTCAACCCCAGCTTCGTTTCCGTCTAGAACTGTTGTAACTGTTGTTTTGTACGTGAATTATGTTACAGCAATAGTCAGCAATCATTCAAGCAAAGTTGCAGTCCCCTTGTGGAAAGGTTTGAAACGATACAGAGGACTACAAAAATTCTTGAGAGGTGGAAAGGGTTTCACTTGGTTTCTGATTCACTGACCCTCATCTTTCTTGGATGTTATTGAAATACACTCTTCTAACTAACCAAGATGCCGAAAGGCGTTTACAATGTGGGTGGGATGCCGTAATTATGTGTAAATGTTGATCTTGGTAGAAGTTTACAAGACAGTTGAGCCTGTAATGTAAACGAACTGCTTGTAATTCCTTGTAAAGAGACGATAATAAAGAATGTATACTGGAGCTTTTTGTCAGAGGTCGATTGCAATAGTACTTAGGCTCGTGGCGGGCTGAGGCTGGAGGGGAATGGGATGTACCGTTTGTTTCTCAAATGTTTTCGTTTTGCAATTAAAGATTGAAAAAATAATAATTAATGGCATTTTAAATTGCTCAATGCTGTTTTTCTCCATTGGAACTTTTAGCCAATTATCTTTAACGTTATGTTTTGGTATATCCATAATTTGCTATGCTCAAAAGCAGTGTTCTAAACACCAGCCAACGAAACAGGTAACGTGTATGATTGCAAACACGATTCAAAAGGAATATAAAACAGTAGTGAAACAATGACTAAAACAAACGTTTGGAGTTAGTGAACAGGAACACGAACACTGAAATTTATAATGATTATTACCAAGTGTTTTTCTTCAACAAGTCTTGCCTATTACATATAACGCAAACAGAACAAATCACAGCTCAAAATTCTTTGTTTAATACCGGTGGCATGTTAGGATGAATTCTGACCTTGCATTTACTACTGGGAGAATACTGGTATCGTGATATCACGATTTACGTATTTGAAAATGTCGTTTTGCTGGCCTTTTTTGTTTGACCTTTTTAATTTACCCCTTTTGGCCGCAGATTATTATTTGATGAGTCAATTTGATTATTGCGTGCCTCGACAATTTTTACCATTTTGGATTTTCGTTTCTGGTCTTTATTTGGGGACGATTTTTTTTCTTTCATGATTGGCTTATTTAATTATAGCTACCATTAATTTCTCATGTTTTCAATTAATTTTACACAGTAATTTTCAAGGAGTTATAGTAACTCCTCTAGTGTGCCTAATTTAACTCCTTACTGTGGAGTATTTTTTTGGGAGTTATTTTAACTCCAGACTGGGAGTAAAAAAACTCTTTTTCAGGAGTAAAAATGACCCCAAATTCGGAGTTAAATAAGGAGTTAAAGTAACCCCCAGAAAGAGGTTATCCTGTACCTAAAATTTTTACTCCATTTTTGGAGTTATAATAACCCCCTAAAAATAACGGTGTATTTTAAAACTCATCTGTGTGTCCTTACGAACGAAATAGGTGTCCGTCACTGGAGCTGGCCGCTTACGAGAATGGTTCTCATAAGTGGTCATTAGAAATGTATTGGTTAAATGGCGGCTTTTATTCATTTTATTCATATTGGCTTTTCCTTCTTTATAGAAGTTGTAACAATACGAGGTCACTACTGTTTTTATTCTTGGGTCCGTCATCATAACATCTTCTCAGTAAAGCGGACTATACTTACAATATATCAAGCTGTCTCTGGGCTTGGAAAGCCTCATCACTGATTGACTGAAGTCGATTCTCATTGAGTAATCTATTATTCAGAAAAAAGAATGCAATATCATGATGGCATTTAATAGTTTATCTACGAGGGTACGCTGTCGAAGACACATTGTGGACGAGTGGTTAGAGGAGTCTTAGACCGCTGGGCTTGCAATTCGGAGGCCCCGAGTTCAAAACTCGCTGTGACCACTTGTTGGATTTGTTCTCGGTCGTTCCGAGTTCAAATCCTGGGCCACGTTTGTAAATAGCCAGCTGGTTTGCCTCCAGTCACTTGGGACTCTTAAACCTCTTAAGTTTGATTTACATTATTTGTTTCAGGCATTTGCTCAGCCCCACTAGCATTAGTTCTATAAATACCGCCGAGGGTAAATAGGGTAAATATAAATAAGACATTTAAAACAATTTTCTGTTAGCACGAACGTATTTTGAACGAGCTATTTAGTTCACTAGACGTTAGATAGATAGATAACAATTATTGACCGACGTGGAGGGGCTAGTCGTGACTATTTACCGAGCTGCGAAGCCGTGATGTAACTTTCCACCACTAACCACCGACACTGAGGTGAATAATTGTTTTAGTATATACTAATACAGTGAGATAATTGTGCACAAAAATGATGATTTTGAACTCAAATACTGTTGCTAACGATTACAATTTTGGCGCGTAATAACCGAACGGCGGCGGCCGTCGCTTTTTCTTGCCGACAAATAAAACTTTTAAAGGCATTTGTTTAGCTCTTGCGGGGAAATTTCTTCAAAAGGAGTTGTGAATTCTTTTTGTATTTAAAATAATTCTGTAAAAAAGGATAATTAAATTTAGCTTTAGGCTTATTTATGACCAGCTGTGAACTAAATAAAGTAACGCAAGACTTAAGCTTAATTTGCATTTGTAAACAAAAAACGTTTTCACCGGTTTTATCGATAAATTCGAGTCAAAAAGACAAAGCTTTACCTGTTAAAACTTCCAAACCGAACTTCGTCACCTTCTTCGTGTATTTCGGGAACAGCTTGCCTGATTAGTTGTGAAATTTCTTTGTTTGTTACGGCAGCAAACCAAAAAGGCATTTTGCTTGCAACTTACGCGAGTTTGGCGTCGCTCGCTCGGAGGAACTGGAGGTGAATCAGTGAATAGTTAACAATTATTATATGAAATCGAGGTGAATAGTGGCTAAATATCTACCTAGCCGCGAAAGCGGCGAGTTAAATATTCCCAAAGCCACTATTCAAGAAAATTTTCTTGTTAGAAAACGCTGAGTTCACGAAACGGCTTCTTCTACGCGAATACACGGGAGTTGTAAACAATCCATTGAGCAAAAAAACTCAGCTACAGTAAATTGAAAAACGCCGTATTGAATCCTTGCAAGTCTTTTCTTGCCTTAAAAAAAGTCAACCCTAGGATTTTGCCGACTTTTAAGAGATCGTTCTCCAAAAAAATGGGAAAAAAACACTGAGCTCACACATTATCTACTCGCTAGGAGGTGAATATTGTTGAATAGTCCGAGATAGCGAACCAATCAGATTGCTTAAATCACCAAGATCACTGAGTGTGTATATACTAATGCAGGACATTCACTGATTGAATAGCCAATCAGAACGCGCGAAAAACACTATCCACTGTTTTAGTATTTACTAAATATATTGATAGACACTTTTTTTAATGAGGGTTTCACTTGATATCCACAGATAATATAAGCGTGGACCTCAAAAAAAAAAAAACTAACATTAATTAGCATAGGGCTATTATCGCGGAGGACATGTGCTCCGTCTTCCTGCCATTATTCTTCCTAAGTCAACTTATAACTGGAACGGAATTTGAATGCATGGGTTATGGAAGGTTCAACCTAGCCTTTAGAAGTGATGTTCTGGCTGTCAATACGAATGGTTCTAGTGGAGAAAGCTACGGGGCTAGATGGCGTATCCGCGCGTCGAATGAAGGTGTGTCTATTGCCCCATCTCTCACGAGCGTGTTTGAACACAGTGTTAAAGCCTGCAAGTCACCAGACCATTGGAAAATTGCTAGCGTCAGTGCGGCGTTCAAAAAATGACGAGAGGAGGACAGAACATGTTACAGACCACTATCTATGCTCAGCATACCAAAACAGTAAATTAATGGAATCCTACGCAAAATGTACTTGAAGACAGGCAATGGGCTTATAGCAAGGGAAAGTCAACAGAACAGCTTTTAAAACACCTAACAGAGAGGTGGAGAGAAGCAATAGCAAGGAGGCTTTTTGTGGGAATACTGTTTGTCGATCTCACTAAAGTTTTCAACACAGTGTCGCACAATATAGTACTACAAAAGCGACTTTATTATTACTACAAGAACGACCTTGGAATCAGAAGAGATATCTGGCTGTGGTTAAAGAACTACCTCACAGAAAGAAGATAATTTGTCAGAATCAACGGATACGACTCCGATACACCCATTATAACTCACGGAGCGCCGCAAGGGTCGGTCCTCAGACCCACTTTCTCTCGTTCCTTATAAACGGCCTCTCAAAATCACTCTGCGGAAACTTATCTGTATGCAGACGACACAACAATATACTGTATCGAAGAAACGATGAATTTGCTAACAAACACACTAAACAATGTTCTGGTTGAACTCCAGGAATGGTGCGACAGAAATTTGATGGTACCACACCCAGAAAAATGTAAAGCAATAATAATCCAGCGGTAATCAACATTTACTGGCCTTATCCAAGCTATTCGTTTTGGCAACAAAATCATAAAGTGGACAACCTCAGAAAGACCCCTTGGAGGATAACAAGTCTGATAACAAGTTATCCTGGTCAGATCATGCTGCAAATGTAGCGAAGTCGTTCGCATCAAAGTTAAGTTTACTCCGACTCATGCGATTCCTCCCTCGGAAGCCATTAGAAGACTTTTACACAAGATTGATAATGCCATCAGTTACATACGGTCTGATAGTGTGGGATCGTGCAACAAGACGCACATAAACAACCTGGAGAAAGTCCATGCAAGGGCTGGACGAATTGTGGGTTGCCATGAGGCACTAGCGCTGAAGAGGTCGTAACGCGAACTGGATGGGACAGTTTGGAAACAATGTACAAATTGCGATTAACGGAGTTTTTCTTCAAATGTATAAAAGATTATTTAAAGAATTTTTTTCACAGAGGAATTGAGGCCGCAGAAGAAATGAAAACATAATTCTTCCAAGACCAGAAATGAATTTTTTCAGAAAATCCATACGCTATAGAGAATCAATCGCATGGGACAGTTTCACGAACAAGGAAACCAGGGCTAAAACCTTGAAAGAATTTAAACGCTGTCTTGCAAAATTTTGTACTGATAAAATGAATTTCGAGCCTATTTTAGCTACAACTAAAAACAGAGATATCGGTTAGCAATATTTTTAACAGGTTTTGATTTTTAATTGTACATTTGTACAACCTATTTTAGCTACAACTGAAAACAGAGATGTCGGTTACCAATATTTTTTAACAGTTTTTGATTTTTAATTGTACCGATTTGTTTTCAGTACTTCTTATTTTTCTCGTAACTGTTGTATGCCCGCCAGCAATGCCGATCTTCTTATCTTGCTAAGATAAAGTTCTTTTGTTTTTATCTATCTATCTATCTGTCTATCTATCTATCTATCTATCTATCTATCTATCTATCTATCTATCTATCTATAATAATGAGATTAAATAAATAATAAATAATGAGATTAAAATGGCAAAAGCGAATTATTATAAATCAGAAGTGGAACAAAATGTGGGTAACCCGAAGGAAATATGGAGGACAATCAATGAATTAACATATCGTAAGTGCACTAGTAACTCTTCAATAAGTGAACTAAAAAGTGGCGATAATTCCTTCACAAAACCCGCAGAAATGTGTGAGATTTTAAATGACCATTTTACATCTGTCGGTCCAAACCTAGCCTCCACACTGCCTAGTGGAAATACAAGTTTTGACTCTTACATAAAGCCTGTTTCCACGACTTTTAATTTACAACATACCTCTGCCACTGAAGTTTTAAAGTTATTAGGTAAATTATCTCCGAACAAGGCCACTGGCCTTGATAACATCTCATGTCGGCTTCTAAAAGAAGCTGGCCCAATTATGGCCACTTCTTTAACCTGTATCATAAACAAAACCATAGATACTGGCCTCTTTCCTTCACAGTGGAAAATGGCTAAAGTATTTCCTTTGTATAAAAAGGATGATCGCACAGATGCACAAAACTATAGACCAATATCTGTCTTGCCAGCCATTTCTAAGATTTGTGAAAGGGTAGCCTACGATCAACTATACAGGTACTTAAATTCAAATGGCCTGTTGACAAAAAACCAGTCTGGATTTCGTTCCCTTCACTCTACAGTGACAGCGCTGTTACATTTAACAAATAGTTGGTATCTTAACATTGACAAAGGCATGACCAATTTGATTGTGCTTCTCGATCTTGCCAAAGCCTTTGACACCGTTTCGCATAATATTTTATTAAAAAAGCTTGAGCTCTATGGTCTGAAGGGTGTAACGCTCGACTGGTTTTCATCGTACCTATCAGATAGGCAACAGCAGTGTGTAGTAGAGGGCTGTTTATCTAAGCCCCAGTTGATAAGTTGTGGTGTTCCATAGGGTTCAATTTTAGGCCCTTTGTTGTTGTTTTTAATTTATGTCAATGATCTCCCTGGATGTCTTCTCCATACCAAACCACACATGTATGCCGATGATACCACGATATATGCGTCCTCTGTATCCACTGCTGAACTATATGCCAAGGTAAATAATGACCTAACTCGCGTTAGGGACTGGCTTCTTGCAAATAAGTTAAGCTTAAATGTCACTAAAACGGAGTATATGTTCTTAACAACTACCTTCAAATTATCTAACTTAGGAAGAGACTTTCCAATTAAGATTGGCAACAATCATGTTAAACGAGTCCAAACATCAAAATATTTAGGAATTCACTTAGATGAAAATCTTAAATGGAACGAGCATGTTGACAAACTTTGTTCAAAAGTCAATCGATCCATCAGTGGTCTAAAACAGGAACGTGATTATGTACTATTAGATGTTCTAAATACTATTTACAAATCTCTTATCCAGCCTGTGTTCGACTACTGCGACGTTGTTTGGGACAATTTAGACCAGGGACTTGCCACTAGGATCCAGAAATGACAAAATCGTGCTGCACGCATAATAACCTTTCAAGGTTATGACGTTCGTTCAGCACAAATACGAAAACAACTAAACTGGGAAGAGCTTGCCTCAAGGCGTCAAAGGCACTTAAGTCTATTAATGTATGATACAGTGAATGGAAATATACCTAGTTACTTAAGCGATCTTTTCTCGAATGTCTGTGAGAACAACCCTTATAAGTCTACGCTAAGAAATGCGGAATATAATGTACTGGACCACGTCTTCTTTACCAAATGACATAAAAGCGTTTGAATCTAAAGCTATCTTTAAAAGAAAACTGGCTAGTAGGCAGGCAAACTGTTGACTACATTTTACTATATTTTATTATTTGTACATATTTTTAGTGTAGTTGTACAGTATTTACTTCTGTTTCTATACGGCTTTCATGTAAAGAAGTTATGTAACTTATGAAATTACCGTATTCAAATAAAAGTGAATCAATCAATCAATCTATCTATCTATCTATCTATCTATCTATCTGTCTATCTGTCTATCTGTCTATCTGTCTATCTGTCTATCTGTCTATCTGTCTATCTGTCTATCTGTCTATCTGTCTATCTATCTATCTATCTATCTATCTATCTATCTATCTATCTATCTAATGATCAAGTAGTAAAAACCAACCGATAAGAGGAATGCAAAGAACAATGTGAAAGTTGGGAAGAACGCTATAAAAGTCTTAAACAACAACAACTCCATCCAGGTTAGAAAAAAGACGGTCAAAAAACGGTTAACTGATGGCAGCCTCTCTAGTTTTACGCGATTTGGTCATGATTTTAAGAGAGAAAGAGAAAAAGAAAGAAAAACACGCGGCATCAACTCTGTCAGAAAGGAAAGAAATGTGAAGAATTAAGAGATCAATGTATAGCTTTTGGACTGGACAACGATAGCCTTCGTTATATAATGCTCTGTTAAGATTGTCGTCTTTACTTGGATAGCAAGAGACCAGGAGACACCGTAGAAGGGTACAGTCTTCCCAGTTGTATAGGTGTGGCGGGACCGTCTAGAGAATTTCCTTAAGATACATAGACCGAAGAGAAAGTATTAGGAAACTTGGCCCGATAGTCCTTTTCGTCTCTTTTGTCCTGGTTTTGGCCGTTTTGATCTTTTTTTGGCCCTTTTTACCTTCGTTTGGCCTTCATTTGGCTTTTTGAGCCTTGCTTTGGCCCGTCTGATTTTCTAAATAACTTGTCAGATAGAAAAACAGTGAAAATGAGGAAGTGGTGATGGAGAGAAAAGAATAGAAATGTGGTGGTGGTGGGTGGGGGGGGGGGGGGAGGAAGGAATATAGCTTTACTACGAAGCTGGGTTGAAATAGGAGTTGAGTGTTGGTCGATGTCGATGTAGAGTCGATGTGGAGTCGATGTGGGGTCGATGTAGGGTCAATGTGGGGTCGACGTAGGGTCGAATAGGGTCCATGTGGGGTCGATGTAAGATCGATTATCATTTACAAAGTAGAACGCGCTAGTAACCCCGCCTTCACCAATTTTCTATAAAAGATACACGTTACTTTCTGACGTTTAGTTTCCTACCAGAACGCATGCGGTTCAAACAAAAATTGTGGAGCAGTAACCGCCATTACAACTTTCTTCAAGGTGCTGGAAATTATGAAGACAGCGAAGAAAGCGAAGTCTCTAGCTAAGGAACGGAGTCTTCGCGAAAAGAAACAGAGCACTTAATATCGTGGTCATGCATTTTTCCTGGACCTTTGTATTGTTACGTTTCAATAAAAACTGTAAACAACCACAATTTAAGTGTGTTTTATTGCTGACTTCACATTCTTTACAACCTTTTGTCTATACAGGATGTTATATGAAATTTATTATTCCAAACAAACTTGTTTCATTGATTTAGAACAAATTGGAAAACCTAGGGTTCCTTATATTGTAAAGCACGTTGATGCATTTTAATCCGTGTGCATCTTGTACAAAAGCTCTAGAATAAGACGGTAACTTTCTTTGTTTTCAATCTCTTCACGTTCTTCAGGGGGTGATGGCATAACGTTCAAAAGATACGTGTTTGCCTTCAATGTGTCCTTCATAAAAATCCTTCAACACTCGGTAACTTTCGGGATGATGCCCGTCCTCCCCTTGCGTAGTTGTAATACGGCTGACGCAGCACATCGTCTTTCTCTAAAATAAGTGTAGGATCTGATCATCTGAAGAGTCTCTTTCATTTTTTGGACATAAAACTTATACGATTCCCACACTTCGCGCATCCCTGTGTCTAAGCCCATGAAAGATGTTAGGACTTCCTAGACTGTTAAACCCCTTATCACACATTAAAAACCCTTCGTGGTCTTCGCGTGTATGGCGCTGGTGTTGAATAGATGCTTTCTGTTTAGCCTATTGGAGTCGTTTCTCAGCACCTCCTTTACCTCTCCATAAGGATGGAATCTTGCGACCTGTGGCTGAGGTGAATACGATAGCTGCTCCTTGATACCATTCGATAATGGCTGGTTTATCCACATGAAAAAGTTACACTATTTTTTGTAGCATGTCAGAAACATACGTCTTGCTCTAAGGCTGTTTACTTTTTCTCAATGCTGGCTTGTCAGAACAATCAAATACCAACAAAGTTGCACTTCTTTTTACACCAGAGTGTGTATGATGCTCGATCCACTCTATATCTTCTTTCCATTCTGAAGCAGGGGCAAAAATAAAGCACATTTTCTCAGGGCAGTATAAATAACAAAATCCTTGAGCTTTTCCTACCAATTCCAACGTTGAGCGGCAATGAAACGGGCAGAACTGACCAGGTAAGGAACTCGCTTTATCTTCTGTCAGCAGAGGAGTAGAGCTCGATTCGACTTTCATGTTTGGAGCGATGTTTTAAAAAATATTGGTGATAGTAAGACTTTTTTTCCGAGAAAACTGAACTTACAAGAATAAAATGTTGAACGGCGAGCGCGCTTTTATTTTGAAGACATAATAGACACTACATGAGCGAATCGGGGTTAAAAGAGACCGGGCAAGTCATGGGCAAGGCAATTGTGCCTATTGTATAAGGGAGACGCTCCTTAATAAACCTAAACCGAATTAGTATGCAGGAAGGCACTAAATAGGGACTTTAAGATAGGTCACTACGGTCGCCTGGAACGGTTGGATAGATGTCACGTCACGCAAAACACGCGTGACCTTTTACCGTCGTCCTTCTGGGACAGTAAGTTTTCGCCGGGTTTCTCATCGTGCAGACAACGGTGAAACCGATAAGAGTTCATGCATACTTATTGTCACTTTACTTCTAAAACTGAGTAGCCAATGGGTTAAATATGCTTGGCTTTTGTTTACATTGATTTTCGTATCGGTGAAATGAAAAAAAAAGCGAAAATGTCTCAGTTCATTCATAACTTAGCTCGCGGCCCCATAGCGGCTGCTTGTTTTCTACCTTGCGTCGTCCGCCATGGCAGAGGAAAATTGCCGAAAGGAAAGGTAAGGGTCAGTTCAAACGTTGATCTTCTCATGTACCGAACTTAAGAGGCCCTGTGCCTAAGAAACGACCGATGATTTTCGGCTAAAAAATAAAAACGGCCGATTTTTATCTCCCAAGTAGAGGTTATCGAATACTATTCAGAAATGAATTTCTTTTGTTTCATTTTCTCTTTAAACCAAAAATATCGAGCCCAAAATTTTTCCGTCTGACAGCAGCAAAATCAGGCCTAAAATAAGCCCTCGCAAAAAACGGTTCAGAAATCACTATCGCATCGCAAAATAATGAGAAAACTACACAGTGATGAATCGAAGAAAAAGGCCTTTTAATGCAATATCATTCGATAAACATCGAAAAACTGCCGAAGCGAATAAGAAATAAATTTTCAAATATTGCATACTAAATTAGATAGAGCGTTGGAGCTGATTTTAAAATAATTATTTCTCAAAAGTCCAACGCTGTTGAAAGCAACCACAGTGATGAATCAGACATTGGAGGGATATACATCACGTTTCCGTAAAAACATTTTTCGGCCAAAGTATACTTACGTTGTAAAATCGTTCGAAGTTACCGTATTTACCGTCATGTTGCCACTTCGGCGAAACACTTCTCTGTTGCCAATATGGCCGAGGATATCGTGGTAAACGCCACTTTAAACCTTGGTAGGCGTAAATACCGAAATACCGTGTCAGATATCGACGAAATACCGATACCGCATTTATTTTCGGTCACGCTTACTTAAAGGTGTATCCATTTCGCGTGTTTGTTTATCTCAAGCATTTATGCACCAGCAATCAGCCTCAGCCATTACGAGGAAACGTGAGACGACCTCGAATTTAGTCGGTTCAACGATCGAAAAGGATGCCCTACCAATTTCATCACAGATTATCTGTCAGAATTACCATTAATCTACTGACGTGCATTCAGGTGACAGGAGAACGCAATAAACAGTACCGCAATACTGTAAAGGATCTTCTTTTACCGAATACCATTAACCAAAAGGATGAAAAACCACGTACCGCAGGGCTAAATGACACCGCACTTTAAAATAGACATTACTGAAATACCGCTTGAAAAAAAGCCCAATACCGCTACTATACCGTAAGCCCCCGTGCCCCCTCCATGCTGTTGAAGAGGTGATTGGTGATTGAAAATTGGGGCTTAAAACATCAAATTATATTTGATGTTTACAATCTTCGTCATATTATTATAGCAACAAGCTTTCATCTTTCAATGTTAGCATGTTGAAAGACAGTGCGGGTATTTTTAAATACCTTACAAATCTAGGGATCTAAAAATAAGCTGGAGACCTTTTAGCCAAGGTTTCAGAACTTGTAAAGGAATGTGAATGCAGCAAAAAATAATTTTATTCTGTAACTTTACTGTGCGAGAGCTTGAGTGCCTGGTATGCTGTCCATTGTTATATGACAAGTTGTGCGTAGTGCATTGGTTATTACCTAAATGTCGTAAACATATTATTGTGGAGACAAATTGTGAAGCATTTTATAAAATGAAGTTGCAAAATGAGCGAGGCACTTTCATCGCTTTAAAAATGCTACTGGTCTCCTATCTTTTTTATGCCATGTCCTCCCCTATATTTGGGTGACCCCATTCGGTGGAATAGCGGAATGCACGGAATATTGTAAAATACGGAATATACGGAATACTCTAAAACACAGAATTTACAGAATATTCTGTATTTGATTTGAACTGGATGGTCAAAAAATCAGATGCAAGGAATACTCGGTTGTTCTGAAATATTAAAAACTTTCCATTTTCGTACTGCCGTAGGCCACACTATAGACCTTTTGACGGTTTTGAAAGCCACCTTGACGAGTGAAGGGTCTTGTATCACAGGAATCTAATGTCGGATAATTTTCATAAACGGCTGTTCCAAAAAAAGAAGAATTGTAAACTTAAGCTTGACGGGATTGTACTAACAATTATTGGGGGCCGCACTTGTGCCTAAATTTGTCCGGTCGCTTGTGTAACGGCCAGGTTCTTGTGGAAAGCGAAGTAAGAAAAGGGAAA
This sequence comes from Porites lutea, assembly GCF_958299795.1. Lineage (NCBI taxonomy): Eukaryota > Metazoa > Cnidaria > Anthozoa > Scleractinia > Poritidae > Porites > Porites lutea. The sequence continues at coordinate 29,250,537 of NC_133201.1, read as the reverse complement.
AACCACAAGCAGGGATTGTCTTGTTCAGTTTGTTTTTGCATTCTTGATAAAAACACCTTCCCTTTTCTCATGGTCATACATGCATGTCCTTTCAATTTTCTGATGCAATCGTATCACATGACAATGTTGACAATTTTTAAACTGTGGGCGGTGGGCTCAACACCGTTCCGTACATACACCCACTCTAAAATAGATGTCCTCCTGGACATCGAAACAAAGACTTTCTATCCTTTAAAAACTGATACTTAACAACCAACTGAAGTTTGACTGTTTCTAAACAAATATTCTCATGGGCGATCAGGTCTACAGATAAAGTTTCATCTCACGTCCTTCTTCGATAAAGCCAATGTTCATGTGATAAAACACTGATTTTTTTTTTCAATTGTATCTCAATGGCTTACTGAACCAGTTTCTTTTTTTTGTTTTTAACCAACTATTAAAATATCCTTAAGTCTCAAAGTTTCAAGTCTGACAACGTCCTGCGAAATCCTCAGCAAACTAGAAACTGCATACACTAGAACATATTCAAAGGGTACCAAGGCACAGCGTGTGGATGGACCGGAACGTAACAGGATGGGCCCCCATAATTCTGCAGGCTTGGTGATCCATAATAATATGGCGTTGCAACCAACCACGGCGAACAACGTGGACTGTACATCACTTGACCAGGAACAAATTTGGCTGTTGGTACTTGAACACTTGAGGCATTGTAGGGGTAATAGCTAGGATTTCCCAGCTGATCATAACGCAGCACATTTGGTGGGCGTCGTGCACGCGTAGGGCGGCAATGGTTTTGTTCCGTCTCCTGCTCAGTAACGAGGTCGTCTTCAGCTTCAGAGTCAGGTAGGCAGTTTCGTTTGTGACTTCATGATGAGGTGTCTCTATGTCTTCCGTCATAACTTCATTTGTATCCTGCTCTGGCTGGTCTGCCACGAGCCGTTCAGGGTCTCCTGTAGGTGCAGACATTTGCAGTGTCTCGAACTCTGGAGGCAACAAACCAGGGGGTTCATCCTCGTCTCCTGATTCACTTGCGCCGAATTCATAAGTCTGAGGCCTGCCAGCAACTGTCTTGAAAGGACTGGTACTCACTGTTTCTCGAATGGAATAGAGGGGAGGTTCTAGGGGGTCAACTGGAAAAAAAAGTACACGGCAGTAAAAGATTCCTATGCAACACTCTAGGCTTTCCAGTCTGTCCTTCAGGCCTGACCTCGTATACAGGAAGGTTCCCTCTCTGCCCAACCACAACATGACAACATGAATCTGTTGCTCCCAATAAGACCTGAGTTTGCCTGGGCCGCCTCGCTCCGACAAGCTGCGCACTAGCACTCGATCTCCAGGTTGCAAGCTTGAAAACCGCACCTTTTTATCATACTGCTTCTTGCCAGCGACTGTAGATTGAAGATTATTCTTTGCGGAGAGTGAATAGGCTTCATTCATAGCGATCTGCCACTTCTCTGCATACCCCCGATGAGTTACACAAGCTTCATCCCGTGAGAGACCAAACATCAAGTCAACTGGAAGACGAGGTGACCGCCTGAAAAGCAAATAGAATGGCGAGAACCCAGTGACATAATTTCTCGTACAATTGTAAGCATGCACAACTTTGTTCAATGAGTCCTTCCATTTCGATTTCTGATTCTCTGGGAGAGTCCTGAGCATGGACAACAAAGTCCTATTGAATCTTTCCACCTTTCCATTCCCTTGAGCATGGTATGGTGTAGTGCGAAGACGAGTAACTCCACTTAGTTGATGTAATCTCTGGAACAGTTTGTTCTCAAACTCTCGACCTTGATCATGGAGAATTCTTACAGGGAAACCAAATCCTAGAAAACAGTCATTATATAGGCTATCAGAAGTAGTAGTGCTTGACTTGTTTTTAGTTGGGTAGGCTTGTGCGAATCTGGTAAAATGGTCAACAATGACCAGGATGTACTCATATCCACCAGAACTCTGCTCTAGATTGACACTAGTTCAAAAAGCGATGAAGTGGTAACACTGGTAAGTGGTGCACGGGTACTCAAGTTAGGTTGACGTTGCTTGAGACATGGACAAGCCTGAGTCACAAAGTGGATAATATCACTCACCATCTTTGGCCAATAAAAGCGCTCACGAGCCAATTGAATCACACGGTCAGCACCTAAATGTCCCATTTCCTGGTGTAGTTCTTTAAAGACAGTACTACGAAAACACTTGGGCAACAACAACTGTGCATTTGCTCCGCTATTCCTGTACAACAGTCCATCTTTTCCCAGATAGAGCTTAGAGCGCTGTCGCAGTAATCCTCTTGTTGCTGGCGATTCTCTTCTCCTCTCCCATGGTGAAGGCCACCTTCCACTTTCCTTGAACTTCAGAACCTTTCCAATGGCGGGATCTTGTCTTTGGGCATTCCGCAGTGTAGTTTTGCTTATTCTGCTCCCACCAGTGACTACGGACACATTATCAAAGTCTCAAAGACTGTCACCAAGGTTCACTGCCGACACCCAAGTTGTTTCTCTATGCCGTTGTGCCCTTAATCCAACAAACACTGCCATAATATCAGCGGGCAAAAGACATTCAGTACACAACTTTTCATAGGAACCAATGTCCACTGGCATTCTTGACAGTGCATCTGCGTTCTTGTTTGAATGTCCAGGTCTGTACTTTATGGTGAATGAAAAATCTGCAAGTTCTAACACCTAGCGATGACCAGCGTCGTTCAATTAGGCCGTCGTCAGCACGTAAGGGGGTTGTTGTCTGTATACATGACAAAATGAGGAGCATAATAAAGATAGTCTCTAAAATGTTCACACACTGCCCACCTCAATGCCAAGAACTCGAGTTTGCCAGAGTGCAGATGGTAATTTCGTTCTGCCTTGGTAAGTGACCGTGGCCAAAAGCCGATAACACGCATTTTGCCATCTTGTCTCTGGTACAGGACCGCCCCAAGTCCCTCCTGAGATGCATTAGTATGTAGAACGAATGGTTGACTAAAGTCTGGATACCCTAACACTGGAGCACTTGTAAGGTGATCTTACAGTTTCTCAAGAGCTTTCTGATGTTGTTCTCCTCAAACAACTGGTTTTGAAGAAGGTACTGATCCACGTTTGAAGTGCTGTTTGTTTCCGCGCACTGTTCTGGCCACATTGTCAGGGTCTGCTTGCAACAACTGATAGATTGGATACGCCATTCGTGCAAAATTTTGGATGTACCTGCGGTAATAACCCAGACGACCCAACAATTTTCTCACCTCACCCACAGTACTCGGATTACTCTTTTTCAAAGATAAGACTGCCTCAACATTTGCGGGGTCTGACCGGTAACCTGAAGCTAAAACTATCTGTCCAAGGTAGTTCACTTCTCGTTTGAAGAGTTTCCATTTCTTTGGCTTAAGTTTTATCCCATGTGCACGCAGTCGTTGAAGTACTTGTCGGATATGGTCAACGTGTTCTTTAAATGTTTTGCTATAGACAATGATGTCGTCAATATACGGGATACACATTTCATCTCTAAGACCATCAAGACAATGTTCCATAAACCGCTGAAATTCCCCTGGTGCATTTTTCAAACCCATAGGGAACCGAACCCATTCGTAAAGTCCCCAGGGCGTGACAAAAGCTGTCTTGTGCCTACTTTCAGTGCTTACAAAACCTTGATGATAAGCCTTCCCTTGATCAAGTAAGGAGAACCACTGATTTCCACCCAAACTCTGTAAGGTGTCTTGCACCCTGGGTAGGGGATGGCTGTCACGGATTGTTTTTGCATTCAACTGCCGTTAGTCTATGCATAGTCTTTAAGTGCCATCTCTCTTACCAACACACTCAACTGGAGATGAATATGGTGATCTTGACTTCTGAATCCAGTCTCTATTCAGCAAATCTTCTACATACTGTTTGACCTCAGCATGAAGTGGTTGGGGAATGGAGTCGTATCTTTTCTGCAATGGTACTGAATCAGTGAGGTTGATGTCCACTTGCAACTCCTCTCCGCGTCCAACATCATCATCTGTCTGTGAAAATGACTCTTCTTCCTCCTCAAGCATTTTCCTAACAATGGTAACAATGGTTTTCTGTTCTTCAGAAAGTTCCTCAGTGTCAACACTATGGATGTGACTACATGGCAGCTTTTTGATCTCAAAAGCTTCCTCTTCTTTACTCTGCTCTGTACAACGGTTGCTACTAATTCCACTTTCACTCGACATATCAACTGTCGAAGGACCATCAGCAGTAGGAAAAGGTGTTCCCTTCACCTTAACTTCGAGAAGAGTAACCGACTTTACTTGTTGTAGGCGTCCCAACACTGTCCGACCTTTCAAAACAACAGCATGCTTGGATGGATTGTGTACACGAATAGTAACTCTACATGTTGAAGCGCCTGTAACAGTTAATTGCGTTTTTGGTATTTCAAGATCAGAAGGGTAGGACGAGTCTGGATCGAGTTCTAATAACACTGGGAGCTTGCCAACTGGACCAATTGCTGCGCGACATGAAACAATAACTGACTGCCCTTTAGGGATCAACTTTTCCTGTTTCCTGGACTTAATACTGCACAATTCTTGTGCAGACTCTGTCTTAATGAGGTTAACAAGAGCCTCCACCTTTTCGTTTTCAACACAAGTTAGACTTGAGCTAAGGGCATCCACCACTGATTCTCCCACCCCTGCTGATGCACAATCTACAGGCTGTTTAATGATCTCCTCTATAACATTAAACCCAACAATTGGCATGTCAAGTGAATCTTTGGCAACTAAAAACGGTACTTGTAATGAACATTGTGAGTTTTCCTCGGCAAGACTAAAAGTAAGTTCTACCCAACCCTTGTAGGGCAGGTCAGTTCCATTTGCTGTCTTCAGGTCAAGCCCACCCATGCCCAGTAGTTCTGCGATATTTCGAACATCAGTTCCAGGATAAAATTTCCTCACCCACTTACTTGGGATGATTGACACTTGAGCTCCTGTATCCCATAAGGCCTCGGTTTCAACCCCATTTAAAAGACACTTCACTGTACACTTCCGCCTAACAAGACGAATCACTTGTGCATGTTCCTGCGGCGATAAATGACTGACAAATGTCTGCAATCGCTCCCTGTCTTCTCGATAATTTTGGTCTGCCAAAGTTGATATAGCTTGACAAAGTGTCTTATGTTCTTTCCAATGATCATCTTGACATGCTTTGCTACAATATCTCACAGCCTTGCAACCACTACACTGTTTGAAAGGGATATCACCCTCTGTTTTCCCACAGAACCGACAGGCATGGGACATGGCTTTCCCGGCTACACCCTGTCCCGTGGGTGCAGCCTCCTCTCGTTTCCCGAACCACGCCCTTTTCTGCATCCTTTTGCAAAGTGATCGCCACATTTGAAACAGTGGTCACACCTCTCTACACTGGCTGAGTAACATGCAATACACTTGCGACGTCTAAACTTTGACTGGTTAGCCGATCCATATCTTTCATTTGCAGTTCTCTCTGAGGAGGTGTGGGCCTTGTCAAAAGCCTGCTTTAGTAAAGTAAGGTCAGACTGTACAGCTTCAAGTGCTGTAACCAAACTGTTTGGCTTAGCTTCCTTTTTCACTGATTTAGCACTTTCGTTCTGAGGCGTTTGTCCTGGCTGTCCCTGGGCAGGGTTGTTGGATACAGAGGAAGTCCCCACTTGATTAACACGCAAACCGTTGTTACCACCTGAACTCATTTTACTGTAGCGTTCCATTTCTGCTGACATCATCTGATTTATTTTCTCCAGCAACTGTTCATCACTCACACTAATCTTCTCAAGGAAAGGACGTAGTTTTGCCCTCACAGCTTCATCCTGTAACCCGGTCTCTAACACCTGCAGGAACAAGGACTGTACCAATGAAGGCTCATACTTAATAGGACTATCACTTGCACTGGACACAAATATAATCTGCTGTCTCAAACTTGTGGCTTGCACAAGGAAATCTTGAGGGGTCTCATTTGTCTCTTGGCGTAGGTTAGACAATTCCTGATACAGTTCAGTTCCCGACTTTTTCTTAAAGTGAGCTTTCATTATAAGACGCAAACGGGTTAAAGTTAAGTCCCGTATCATTACCAGATACGACCTCAACTGTAAACTGGGGCTTACTGCTCGAATCACCGCGTCAATAGTTTCATTTCCTTTGTAGCCCGCTTTGAGACCAGCATCTATTTGACGGGACAAACTTACAAACGAAAGTCCATCATTGAAATTATCTCCCGCTACGACGCTATGAATTTTGAAATCGCGCTTTAGCACTTTACTAACATCAAGGTTTACCTTGAGTTCCTTTGTCTCAGTTTTCTCCTTCGGTGTTCCTGACTGATTAAGCGACCCATACTTTACTTTCACTTGTTCTTTATTCGCAGTTGCGTCACCCTCAAGTGGCGGTGGGTTTCCATTTACAAAGGCAAGAAGGCCGACCAAATGTACTTTCTTATCTTCAGTTTCGATCAAACTATTTTCGACTTCCTCACGAATTTTTCTCGACAGAGCAAGTTTTGCTAATTTCTTAAACTGCACGTTTAAATGCGCTGCCAGCTCCACCAAACCATTCAGATCAATGCTGCAAAACTTCGATTCAAGTTGAAGCTGGAGCTCTTCCACTTCGGATTGCGCGGCCATAGTCTTCGACTTTCCTCTTCGCAAACTCGACAAAAATATATCTCCTACTCCCTCCTGAATTCAGTAATTCCGGAAAAAACTGCAACAACTCAGCGAGAGCAACACGCATCAGAACAATACTTCCATTCCATTGCAAGTGAGTTCTCACAAGAATGAATGAGGCATCCGCACAAGTGTCGAGGCCACGAGAGAGCGATAGCTGCACATTCCAAGCTTTCATATTCTTTTAACACATGTAAACATCTTTTGCGGATGTTTAAGGTCCAATAAATCCCCCCATTGACAAGTCCTGGCAGGGTCGCCAAAATGTAACGGCCAGGTTCTTGTGGAAGTAAGAAAAGAGGAAACCATAAGCAGGGATTGTCTTGTTCAGTTTCTTTTTCTATTCTTGAAAAAAAAAACACCTTTCCTTTTCTCATGGTCATACATGCATGTCCTTTTAATTTTCTGATGCAATCGTATCACATGACAATGTTGACAATTTTTAAACTGTGGGGTGTGGGCTCAACACTGTTCCCTACACTTGCTTTAAATTTTCCAGACATTTGTCCGCAATATTTCTTGGGAAATTTTGGTCGGCAAGAAGGAAGAAAATTACACACGACACTGTATATTTTCACGCAGTTGCTTACCCGTCAAGATGGCCTCCAAAGCCGTGATTCGATTTAGCGCCCTCCTTCCAATAAGCCCCCCTTTCGAATAAGCGCCCCCTTCAAATGTGTTTTGCTAATAAGCGCCCCCATTCTAATATTATATGAGAGTACGGGTACGTATCAACCGAGGTTCATCTTCATTTAATGGCTCATAAACGAACGGTATTTCCACTTTACAAAAACAGTGGTCTTATGTCCATGTGGGTGCATAAAGTCTTCAAACGAATGATCTCTTTTTCAAATTTTGTGGCGATTGCTCGGCTGGTCGTTCTGGCGAGGAAGGATCCAGGGACAACAACTCCGGTTTCCAGTCTCCTTGATCCATTACCTTGACTTCCACGTTGTGCTCACTACGAGCTTTTTTTAAGAAAAGTGAATATAAGGAAGGAAAGTTCCATCAGCACATGTCCAACAAGTTTCAAGGCAAGTCCCTCACGTTAACTGAGCATTCACTGTCAGTATTTGTTACTGTTACAGTTTCAAATGTCGTTCGTTTTTAAATAAATATTAAACGGTTTTTTTTGAACATTTGGTTGTTTCTCAAAAAAGAAATTACCGCCCTGTCCCGAATAAGCGTCCTCCCTTGAGGCACCAAAAGTAAATAAGCGCCCTGGGCGCTAAATCGAATCATTACGGTAAGTCAATTTTTTTACTTGTCACGCGGCTTAAAATACGGTTTGAGTTATTGAGGGTAAAATTATATAGAAATGATCTGAAGAGAAACAAAAATTAGAATTACTTCGAGTCAGCACGAGGTTCGAGTCAGTAGCGAGGGTTCGAGTTATTGGAGTCGACTGTATCAATGTATATCCTTTTTAAACGATTTTTCTGTTATTCTGCGTTTTAGAGTATACCGCATATTCCGTATTCTAGAATTTTCCTTGCATTCCACCATTCCGTTCCATCATTCCGTCAGTCCACCATTCCACCAAATAGAGTCACCCCCCCCCCCCCCACCCCCCGTATTTTGATGTTCAAGAAAACACTAAACGGGAGGCTAATCATTGTGCTATTAAGAATTGAATCTGTTAGCTATATGTTATAGCGCCAGATACTAGTCTTTTGGAAAAAAAAAAACTAATTTTTGGGCGTAATGAACTCAGTTCTCGGGAGCGACAGTACTCCAATATCTATGAATGATTCTCGCCCGAAAAAAAACGTTGGGTCAGAATTCGATGATGCTTACACCACGTACCTACCCAGAATTCTTTCAATAGACCGCTGGCCAGAAGCGTCGACCCCACAACGCTCAGATCACGCTGAGGCCAAAACGTGCAGCGGTTCGGGAATTTTTTCTTTTTAAGTCACCATCGCTTGTGAAAAATAACATTACATTGTTTCACTAAACGCTTTCTGGCCGGGAAAAAGTTGTTTTCCTATTTGTGTATTCGTTTAGATTCCGCCGCAGTTGAGACAAATGACGTCAATGGACGCTGTCACGCGACGAACTTTTCCAGATTCAAGTTTCGTCAGCGGATGGAAATTTCGAGTTACAGTCGACTCCCGATAACTCGAACCCTCGCTAACTCCAACCTCGCGCTAACTAGAACCAAAATTGATTTCCCCTGGATTTCAGTCATACATTTACTGTAATTTTACCCTCAGTAACTCGAACCCTCGATAACTCGAACTCCCGCTAACTCGAACCAATTTTTGTTTCCCCTTAGGTCATTTTTATATATTTTTACCCTCAATAACTCGAACCATGTTTTGAGCCCTTAAAAAGTAGGGAAAAAAGCCGTCCACTGGCGTCCGAAACATTGAATTTTGGATTTCCTATTGACGCGTTGTAGGAGTATAGTTTACTAGTGGAGGCTGATGTTGATTGTCACAAGCTAACGCGAAGCAGCTTTTCTTCTCAAAACAGTAAAACGTATGCTCTATTTAGGCTATCTTTTGTTACGTTACGTTCTGATTTATAATCTAGAAGTATCTTTTCATTTTCACTTGACATTTCTACAATTAAATGTGATTAAAATGTTCACTGTGCAGTAAAAACTATTTTTTACTATATTCTCGGCTATTTTCTTCGAACTCCCGATAACTCAAACCTTTTTTCGATTTCCCTTGAAGGTTCGAGTTATCGGGAGTCGACTGTATTTTCTTTTTCTGCCTATTTTTCATCTTCCTTTCTCTTTCAATTCTACGTCCTTCTACTCAGGATGGTCTCTGAGCGCCCAGCAAGGATTAAAGTGGCGTTTACCTCGCTATCCACGGCCGTATAGGCAGCAGAGAGGTGTTTCGCCGAAGTAGCAAGATAACAGTAAACACGATAACTTTGAACGCTTTGTACAACATCAATATACTTTGGCAGAAAAATGTTTTTCCAGAATCGTATTGTATATCCCTGCAATGTCTGATTCACCACTGTGATTGCTTTCAACAGCGTTGGACTTTTGAGAAATAATTATTCTAAAATCAGCTCCAACGCTTTATCTAATTTAGTAAGCAATTTTTGAAAATTTATTTCTTATTCGCTTCGGCAGTTTTTCGATGTTTATCGAATGATATTGCATTAAAAGGCCCTTTTCTTCTTCAATGTGTAGTTTTCTCATTATTTTGCGTTGCGATAGTGATTTCTGAACCGTTTATTGCGAGGGCTTATTTGAGGCCTGATTTTGCTGCTATCAGACGGAAAAAGTTTGCGGCTCGATATTTTTGGTTTGAAGCGAAACTGAAACAAAAGAAATTCATTTTTGAATAGTATTCGGTAACCTCTACTTGAGAGATAAAAATCGGCCGATTTTATTTCTTAGCCGGAAATCATGGGTCGTTTCTTAGGCGCAGGGCCTCTTAATACGTATTTAGGTCGACCCAAAAAGTTGCAGGTTGATTCAGACGTCGAACTTAATTAGTCGAACTCGATTCATTTTCACGATGTTCAATGGTCTAGAATGCTTTAAACAAGTGAAAATAAATTTTAGTAATTTGTGCATTAGTTTCGGCACATGAGAATTTCAACGTTTCAACTGGGCCTTACAGTGATGATTGTGGCCGTCTTTTTTATAACTTAAAACTGTATTTTTATCAAGAAAATATTTCTTTAACTCAACAGGTGTTGGCTTAGGAAAGGAAAGTTCAAATATAAACATTGACTAGTTTTAAAAACTAGCTACAGCTTTAATTTGTACTCTTATTTTTCTGATTGGTATTCTTCGTACAAAATAAGAAACTCTTCTTCAGTAATTGAGCCTTCTGCAAGCGAGTTTCACACATGACTTCACCGTCCTCTGTCCGATCTGAAATTAAAAATTTTCGTGGCTTCTTACTGTCATGGCCCCAGGCCGCCGGTATACGCATCCAACCGTCCCAGTCTACCGTAGTGACCTATCTTAAAGCCTCTAATTAGTATGCAGGAAGACACATACATATTAATAAAATGAAGGCATACGGAAGGCAGGGAAAGGCACCAACGGGGCTTAATTCTAACCCTCTATGACCAGTAGCGAGGATTTTATTGCTTTCTACTTCCTGTGATTCTGACAGCCAATCAGATCGCCTGGCATTGTTCAAACGACTAATCAGCACTGGCGTGAGAGACTGTATTAGGCCTAATTTGAGCGCAACCTCGTACGAGAGAATGTATGGAAGCTGCTAAAATTGGGCCTGATCTTAGGTTACGTGAACCGAGAGCGAAGATCCTATCAAGGTTGATGCAGATCTGTGTCTTCACTCCATCTTCAAAAGGCTTTCTTCGCTTGTCTGTGTTGTCAATATACTCTCCATACAGTAAGCAAATCGATTTCTTCGATTTTGGGATGAAAGATAATCTAGAAAACGACTTGGTGGGAGTAGAACCTGCCGCCTCCATTCTTCGACTGACCGTAGTGTGTTTATTGCGCGTAAAGACAACGGCACGTGTCTGATATTTGACGTCACCCCCAACACAGCGTATGTCAGTCATTTTTTCCCGCGTTAACTTTTTTTTTTTAACTATGATTCAAATTCATTTAGGCGAAACAAGTCGACCTCGAGACTTCATTGCTCGCTCGGTTGCTGTGCGACCTCGTTGAAGTTCGCTTCGTTCGTTTTTTTCGCTCGCTTCTTCTCGCTCGCTTCCCTCACTAAGAACTTAAGAGAGACCGACTTGTAGCAAGTCTAGAATTAGCCCGGAAATTAAAGCTAATGTTCTTGAAAACTGTTTCATGATTATTCAACTTCTTTTTAGAGACCTTGATGCCTTCGTTTAGTTAGCTCGAATCGCAGCACTACTTTTTGTTCAAAGACCAGATTGTTTGTGTAGAGAAAAGCAGCATCGTACTATCGAAACAGCTTTGTTTCAGCCCATTATATTTTAGTCGGGTAGTTTCATGGCCTTATTGTGAAGAATCTATACAAAATTTTCTTTTGGTCATTTCAGTTTAAATTTTTTGTTGCCCTTGAATGTTTAGAAAGAATTTCTAAAAACTTAGTCTACATCAAGTGATCGTATAGATTTCGATTGGGTTTGATTTCCTTCGGTAAGCGGGCGAAGTCCGACACTCTTCTATTATCATGATTGATTACTAAACTCAATAGCACCGATATCGTTCGACAGTTCGATTACCGAAATGTTTGGAGTAGTTACTCCGGGTAAGATAATTGACTACTTCGTTTTTAAATGACAAAAGTAAAATAAACTTACATGAAGCGAAGACGTTTATTGTTGAAAAATACACCACGTGTAATGTTCTTGATTCTGTTTGACGACAAATCGCTGTGAAATGAAACATTTCTGGTTACAACAGACTCTCTTTAACGAGTTATAAACGATATACAGTTCAGTGTTTTTACATTTTAAAATACGTAAAGTAATTTACCTAAATAAAAATGGAAAAACAGCCGAAAGGACAAAAATAGGAGAAAAGTTCCCTGACTTCCCTATAGTTATAGTAAATAAGGCCATGGATAATAGATGGTTTTCACAGTGACGTCATCAAATTGTAATGTCAAAATAGCGAGGTTTTACGAATTCTTATTTACACTAGGTTGAAGATAAACAAAAAGTTAATCTTTGTACAAGTTTTCAGTCCCATAGCACGTTTCATTTCGAAAATACAGCAATTTGAACTTCCGAGTTTTCACAGTGCGTGACACCAAAATAGGAATGCTGTCTCGTTGAAAAAAAGTCTCTCCTCTTGATTTTCAGCAGTATAACCATTTCAAGTATTAGAAGATATGTTTATGCGCACGTAGACTAGTTCTCGAGTGAAAAGAAGGAGCTTTTATGGAACAAGTGAACTCCAGATGTTTTTGTTGATTTTCGGTGGCCATATTGGTGCACCAAAACTGTGCACCAATATGGCGTCTCCATACAAAGCTCTACAAAGATGCGTGAAACGTTTCGGCAAATAACTCAGAAACTGTGGGCCAAAAAGACCTGAGACTCGGACAAATTGTTTAAATATTAGTCTTTTATAACATATCGTTTTCTTGGCTTCTTTCACTGGACGGTTTTCAATTTATTTTTTTATTGCGTGACAGTGAAAACGATCTATAGAAAGACTGGATAGGAAACTTATGTCACATGGGCTCATTTCTTATCGCCGATTGGTTGTTTCGTGTTCCGAGATGGCGTTGGATGGTTCCATCATAGTTGAAATTTGTGACGAAACGATAGCGAAAATGTGGCGTAAACCAGTCGAAATGTAGGGTTTGTTTGCCTGCATGTTGTTCTTTTTCGGAGTTTTTAGTGCTGCTTTAATTTCTGGTGTATGTTTTTGCTGTCGTTTGTGGTCTTACTGCGATGGCGACCCTTCAAAGCCACACTTGAACCTTCGAGGTAAGCACCTCTTGTTGTTGTTTTGTATTATTTGTCCTTGTTTTTGAGAAAATTGTGTCCCAAAAATGGACCTTAGCAGAGCCATATTTAGTAGACTAGGCGACTGTTTTGGGACGCCTTTATTATGAAGGTTCCGTCTTGTTTCTATTCATAACTACGACTGACAGATCTTTTGAGGATGGAATTGTGGCATAGGCATAGTTACAGACTGAGTGCTCACTGCTGTTATGTTCCAGCCATACACTTCGATTGAAAATGGCTGAAATTAACTACATTCGGCGCTGAGCAAGTGTTCGCACACGGTGTGTAAAGTTCCAATGGGCAGATTAGTTTGTCTTGAGAACTGTTTCGCTCAAGTAATATCCTACATTAACTCTGCTAATTGTTCGTAAAGCAGTATGTTAATTTCGCTCATCTTTCAATGTTAAAATAAACTACTAAATTACATATCCAGGGTATACAATCGCCTCACGTCGCTCCTCACAGCTTGTATTCGAGGGCACTGAAGAGACTCGAATAATTTTTGTACTTTTCCCTTTCATAAACTAATAATTGTAGCATGAATGCGAAAGCACCTACTGACATTTTTTGGCCTCCGTTTTAGGCTCCTAAGTGTTGTTGTTATTTTTTAAACAGTGTTTTAGTTTTCCTTTTGTTTGCTTTTTTCTTGTAGGATTTGCTGAACGCATTTAGTTAATGAAGACAGTAAAATTGTGGTCAAGTATTCTTCTGAGACTGCACAAATCAATCAATCTTTCTGTATTAAACAGAAACAAAGTTGCTTTTGCCATGCATGAGAGCCAGAAAGTGGCATTTATTTATGATCAGAACTTGCTTTAAGCTTTATTCACCACTTCTGAAGTGTATTTATTACTTCTTTCCGGTTGGGACAAATTTACTGTGTTTCAGGGTCTGCATGTATTAGCTACAGATTCATGTGTTTTAGATTTGGTTAGTGTTCTTCTTTGAAGCGCTCTATATCTGAATCATTGTTTTTCAAACCAAAGATGGACTTGATTAGCACTATTACTGTTTTCGGTTTTTAGAGATCCAAAGCAACGATGTACCTGTAGATGATAAACCTTACCAAGGTATATTCTAAATCAAATTAATAAAACATATACCTGTACTTGTTTGGGGTATGAATTTTGTTTTTAACAACATGATTATGTGACCAGACGGTCATATTTTTTTCCATCCCTTATCAAATTACCTCAGGCTAAACAAAAAACTGAATGTTAATGTTTTTTTTTATAATCAGATTCTGTTTTCCTTTGGGAACAGTGTTAATGTTTATTTCAGAGGTGATTTACAGTATTCCCTATCCATATCATTACCACTACAATACAAAAACTTTAAGGTTGTTTCATCCTACAAAAGGGTCAGTATTTCAAAGATAATATATTTCTAAGCTTTATTAAGCCTCATGGAAGACAAGTGTTTCCTCATGAAAAAAAGTGAAAGTTCTACTATTAACTAGGAAAGATTGCTTCCAAGTTGTATTCTAGTAGTTAACAATTAACCATTTTACATAACATTTTTAAAAGCGTTGCAGTTTGCTTTTTTTAAAGACCTGACTGGAAAGTACCTTGGGTAATTGCACATTTATACCTGAAAATAACAAAACAACTTGCTTTACTCTGAAAGTTGAGTTGAAAAAGTTAGAAACGGCGTTTCTACGCTGGTCGGCAAGTAAATTTCCTTTTTCTGCTGCGAGCTTTTTAACCCCGCTTTTTATAGATTTCTCAAATACGGCTTCTTGTCACTAGTTGTCCGTAAATAAATTTGAATGGAAAATTAAACCCTCGTTTGAGCTGGGTATTTGAAACATCAAGCCTCGACAGTTTTACCGCTAACAAAATCATTTTGTCAAGGTTGTTAACTTCGAAACTCGCTGAGCTTGTCGACGAAAGCAGAAAAGAAATCGTCAAACCGTGATAAATATAATTAAAATTATTTCCGCCTTTTTGTGGTTTGTAGAAAATAAGGCTGTGCCTTTTTTGTAGGTGTTTTGGAGCTGTATACATGTAGGTTTTCGTATAGTTTTAATGTAGTTAGGCTTCCAGTTTAGTGCACAAAATTATCGGGCGCTGGAGTCATTCTTCGCGCTCACAAGTTTCACAATCATTTACACCGTCTTTTGCCTCTACCGGTTTTGTACCCTCTAACTGTTTTCTCCAAGAGCAAGTCCTCTTCATCCTTTACTTCAAAACATTGCCAATCTGTATAGTAGAGGACAGAGATAGTGAAATGTGCGAGGAAAAATAAGACCCGCAAAACATCGGATGTAGAGGTTGAATGGCTCTCGATAATGTGACGACACATTTTTCCACTATGTTGGAACCGGTCACGTCAGCCAGTTTCCTATCCAGTCTTTCTATTATCCATGATAAGGCCCAGGTCAAACGTCGAACTTTTCATGTACCGAACCTAATCCTTCAATTAAGTTAATGGAAGACCCAGGAATTTAAAGTTCGAATGGCCCACATGGGAATTTCGACAAGGGAGTGACTTCGTTTCAAACGTTGAACTTTTCTTTCAGGTGCCGAACCTAATGCATAAATTACTATAACTTATTTTCACTGGTAAACATTGTAGACCATGTACATCGTGAAATGAATTGAGTCAATAGTCGAACTGTTATCATTTGGGTCGACCTATTTAGTGCATGAAAAGTTCGACGTTTCAACTGGGCCTAATACGAAGACTTTCCAAGGACACCTTTTTGCTGTTCATTACGAGAAAATACGCAATCATTTGCTTGAAACGGCGACCAGTAGTGGGAAGATACATTCATTAGCGCAAAAAATACGAACAAGTGCGGATAAATCAGATTCAATTACGATTTTTGCATTCTAATCAACATTTAATAACACTATTGGGCATTCATATGGGTCATTGGGTATACAAAAGAGAAAAATATACTTTCATTAACGCCAACATCAAAGTCATGAACACCATCTTGAAAGTCAATGGGGACAACTGACATACCTTAAGGTGCAAACACTATTCATGAACATTTTTATCACACTGTTTGCAATTCAATAGCATTCCTGAACAACCTTAGGATGGATAAGACAAACATTAATGCGCTTGTACAATCAATTGAGTGTTCTTTACATTTAATATACAAAAATCGATTTTCAGTTAAACAATAGAAATTTAAAAAAATCTGGCCTAAATTTCAGTCCGTTAAGTGT
Source organism: Porites lutea (assembly GCF_958299795.1). Classification (NCBI taxonomy): domain Eukaryota; kingdom Metazoa; phylum Cnidaria; class Anthozoa; order Scleractinia; family Poritidae; genus Porites; species Porites lutea. Next base: position 29,234,329 of record NC_133201.1, on the reverse strand, counting down.
ATATCCCCCCAAAACCTCGCTATTTAAACATTTTGGGAGGTAGGTTTGCATGAAATGGTACCTCTTAGCACATTTAGCTGCGGTCACAATGTCATGTTTGTTGGCGGATCTTCAAGCACTGCAGTTGTTTTTTCCGAACTCCGCTAGTGGAATTGCTAGGGCTTTGCCCTCATTCCTGTTATACATCTTCAAATTTCCGGACTCGAGATGTCGGCCTTTGGCATCGCTTTCAAACAACTTAAATCCTTTTCAACGATGTCTAGGGGGGAAGCATAAGCTGTGTACGTATGGGGCGGGAATGGCCAAATCTAGGTGGGCTGGCACCCCGTCATACGCAAAGACCACCGACTTCTCGGGATCCATTTTTCCTCGCCCGTGCCAGAAAAAAAACCGATACAGTATTCATTACTCCAGCAGCTGCCGAGGAAAACATTTGATAGGTGATATTGCCATGGTCATTGTCTAGTTTCGTCCTCGTTGGACGCACACTTACCTGTACGCCCTCCACTCCCTGTCGCGCCCCACCATGACTTCTGGCCGTCAAGGGTAAATGTATAGCCGCAGCCGTTGACGAACACACAGTGGCGAAGTACGGCGTGATTCTTTAAGCAAATTCAGGCCAATTTGGGGGGGAATTGACATTCTTTAATTAAAAATAGATTTTTGTATATTAAATGTAAAGAACACTCAATTGATTGTACAAGCGCATTAATGTTTGTCTAATCCATTCTAAAGCTGTCCAGAATTGCTGTTGAATTGCAAACAGTGTCATAAAAATGTTAATGAATAGCGTTTGCACTTAAATGTTTGTCTATTGTCTCTAATGATTTTCAAGATAATGTTAATGACTCGAATTTCGGCGTTAATGAAAGTATATTTTTCTTTTTTGTATGTCGAATGACGCAAATGAATGCCCAAAAATGTTATTGAATGTTGATTAAAATGCAAAAATCGTTATTGGATCTGATTTATGCGCCAATGTTCGTTTTTCGCGCTAATGAATGTATCTTCGCGCTGTTGGTCTCCGTTTCACGCAAATAAATGGGTATTTTCTGTAATGAACAGCAAAAGGTGTAATACTTACTGCTGTACGGAAAAAGAGAACGCGATCACGTGACTGTTAAAGTAGTATATAGATTAAGCCTGGGTCAAAAGCAAAGCTCTCGTGGCCGAATTGCCATAAGTAAAAAGCAAAGTGGCGACGATAAGTTTTGAAGTCCTTTGTTTACGAGTAGCTCTATGAAACTCCTTTCATTTGTGGGATATTTTTCTTCTTTCTATCGCAATTTGCTTTAGACAATTTTTTCTACTTAAAGTCGGTTTTACGAAAAAACCGAGAGACCATCATAAGCCTCATTATTATCTGTCAGTCTACCTTTGTTTTCCAGGCAAATGATTGAAAGATAGAACCTCGAAGCTCCGACGAAAACCCGAAAAAATTATGTAATAAGTAGACCCGTTTGACAAGTTTTCATTTCCAACCAATGAGCAACAACGTTGCATAAAGCAAAAACTGGACTTGGAGAGGAGTCACGTTAGTGTGTAACACATTCTCGTTATGTAGAGGAGCCCACATTTACTGAGCTGATTTTATACCCCTCGAGTTGAATAATAAACCTCTTATAGGACGGTTTAGTGAGTACTGTGGTGGGATATTTTATCTCGTCTTTTGTATTTTGACTCGCCCTACGGGCTAGCCCAAAACAAAACCCTGACTCGTTGAAATATCCCATGATACTACCTACTAAATCCTTCATGTCACTTTGATTCCATCAGATCCTTGCTATTAAGAATGAAGCATTTGCTCTAGCCTTAGTTACTCTTAACCATTACACGTAAAAAATGATACACCTTACATTAATGTTAAAGCGGATAGGTTGGTGAATATTCCTTCAGGCAAGTCTTGAATTAAGTTGCTTCTAAGATATCTGTTTGGAAAGGATATATATATTTTCAGGTTATAGAATTACGCCGTTGCCTATAATTGCGTTCGAGGTTCGAGAACGCAACCCCTAATTTTTGTTGGGTGTTCTGTGCATTATTGGGGGACCTGTGCAATTAATAAGGGAGGTTTTTTGAGATTGTATTTGTGTCGACACACATTCGCCTCGTTTTGAGGCACTTGCTTACGTTTTGCCTCACTCAGACGCTCTAACTCACGTGGTGATTCGTGTGTCCTCGGCGTTCATCTTTGAAACGTTTGCTGTGGTCTGTTATTCTGTCTTCGTAAAGCGTTCGTCTTTTAAAAGTGTGCTGAATCTTCGCAAAGCTTACATATTTAAGAGTTTGCTGAAGGTCTACTATCGATCTGTGTTTAATGAATCTTCCAAAGCGCTCATCTTTCTAAAGTTTGCTCAAAGTTTACACCCTGAGTAAAATTTTACTTTGGATTAAGCCTTCATATTTTTATTTGGAAAATGCGTGCGACTCTTGGTGCATGCATCAAACCGGTTTATTTAGCTCGGGGTTCGATGTGCCGCAGAGTAAATCTACTGAGTTGTATAGCTAGGCGGCCGTAGTGCCACAAAGTAAATCTACCGAGTTGTGTAGCTCGGCGGCCGTTGTTCCACAAAGTAAATCTACCTAGATGTGAAGCTCGGCGGCGCCATTTCATCATGACTTGTGATATTTTCGGCACTGGACAAACGAACATTTCAGCTGTATGTTATTTATTCGGAAAAACGTGACCAGCCCACAGTCGCGCCACTCAAGCCACTGAAATCGATACAATCGACCAAATTACTGGAAAGGTTATTGACGTGAGCCGCACACACATTCTACTGAAGGCTTTGATGATTCCCTTGAAACGTGTGAAATTGAGTGCCAGTAACGGTTTCATTTTATGGTAAATTTCAGTAATTGTCTACATGAGGAATTTCCAATAAAAATAAAATTAATGATTACATCTAAAACTTCGTCAACTGTTTTCTTTTTAAGAGTACTTGGGCCGGGTTGTTCAAAGATGGGTTAAGATAACGCAGGAGAGGAGGGTTAGAACGAAATTTGAATTCAGATGCGAAAGCTTCATTTTATCAACCAGTTGATGATTGGATACTCTTGAAAATAACAGAGAAAATTATTCAAAGAAATAGCAATAAAAGGGGGTGGTAGGCCTACGCGACTTTTACCTCATGCCAAAATGCTCCTTATTCCAATAGAATTGTTTCTATCTGCTGGTTAGATTATGCTCTGGAAGAATCTGCATTTAAACTGAGCAAATGTGATTTTAGCCGCATGTTTCACACTGAGAGGTCATGACATACATATCGATTGACTGTAGTTCCTTGTTGGGTGCGCAATGCTGAACTTTCTACTCTGAGCATAATCTACCCAGGCACTAATAAGAACCAAGCACAGAGTAGAAAGTTCAACATTGCGCACCTAACAAGGAACGTATCCACTCCGGTTTTTAGAGGGAGTGTACGGAAACGCTGTGCGCACTTATTTACAAGAGTCCTCGAACTCTTCCATAAAAGAAAGTGCTTAAATTTTCACGAAATGCTATCCAAGAAAACACACCTTTAGCTTGAAGCAGAAGAGGCTCGAAATACACACTCTAATTGGGTACGTTCAGAAGCCAATAGGAAAACAAGAATTTCGATCCGCCACGTGAGTATTTATGTTCAAGTTCAAAGCTCAATAGACAGAACGGCTGTACCGTTCTCGCCACAACAAAGTACTACTAAAGTTGCTCTTGCAAAAGCAACTAAGAACAAAGTCAACCCGGCAACTGATGAGGTTCGTGTGGAGAACCGAAACCATGGTCTTGCCTGATCACAAACTGTGGCAATAACAAAACAGTTTATTACCAAGGGAGGAACTACGCGCTCCAGTCAAAAGACTCACACTATCTTTAGAAAAACACTAAGCTGGAGTTTACTGAGTCACAATTCAATTCTCCATAGTAAGTTTATGTAGCTTCAGTTTAAGCTGCAGTTCACTCTTATAATTTTGGATCTGTAAGTCACTATCCGTGATAATTTAACATTCTGCAAAGAAAACTGACGAGCTGGGCCCAGCGTGATACAGCATTGCAGAAAAACATTACACTCACGGACTAAAGAAAATCGCTTAGTTATTCAGATCCAGAAGGCACTTTGGAGAAAATTGGAACCTTTATTCAGCCGTAATAGAAAAGCTTTACGCTTCAAAAGAGGTCAAAGAAAATGCGCTTGCATCAGAGGGCAAATCCTGCCGACCAGAAAACAATAACTACAGTCAATCGATATGTATGTCATGACCTTTCAGTGTGAAACATGCGGTTAAAATCACATTTGCTCAGTATAAATGCAGAACCTTCCAGAGCGTAATCTACCCAGCAGATAAAAACAACCTTATTGGAATAAGCAGCATTTTGGCATGAGGTAAAAGTCGTGTAGGCCTACCACCCCCTTTTATTGCTCTGCTCTTTGAACAAAAGAAAAAGACCCGGGTTAAGCGAAGATCGGCCTTCGAACAACTGCTCCTTGTAGAACATCTATTGCACCAGTAAAACCAAAAGTTCTTTTTACACGCCCGACGCACTCTGGCCAGTGTCGTCCCCTCAAATAACAAGAACTTGAGAAGAACCATACGATATCACGCTGATAACTAGCCTTCAAGTAGAGGTTTCGCTGTACACAACCATTACGTTCAAAATATGCCATAATCATAGTTAGTATATACACACTCAGTGATCTTGGTGATTTAAGCAATCTGATTGGTTCGCTATCTCGGGCTATTCAACAATATTCACCTCCTAGCGAGTGGATAATGTGTGAGCGCGGATTTTTTCCCATTTTCTTAGAGAAAGATCTTTTAAAAGTCGACAAAATCCTAGGGTTGACTTTTTTTCAGGCAAGAAAAGACTTCGAAGGATTCAAAACGGCGTTTTTCCATTTACTGTTGTTGAATTTTGTGGTCGATGGATTGTTTACAACTCCCGTTTATTCGCCTAGAAGAGGCCGTTTCGTGAACTCAGCGTTTCCTAACAAGAAAAATTTGGCCCAAAAACGAAGTTTCTCTATGACGAACAAATCTGAAAGCAAATGTTTGCAGAAATTCTACGTTTCAAGTAAACACGAGAAAGAATGCTACGTGAAGACGACGTCTTACCTCGAGGAACCGAATCGCCATTTTTGTCAGCACTTCATGCGAAGAACGACACAACAAACCTTTTCGGCTATAAACTTGGCAAGTCAACAGAAAACATCAAAGCTCTTCTTTTCCTCTTAGGTAAGGAAACAATTCAAAATTTTAGCGGTTCCATTTAAGTCATTACGCTGTTGTTTGCGAAGTGATAAGCTTGTGAATTGCCCTGTTTGAAAATTCTACAAAGATCTATTTTTAAACTGTCGCGTGTCTAGCTGACCTGATCTGTCAATCAAATCGTACTTTTGAATGGTTTCCTCTCTGATTTTATTGAGATCACTTCGTGTGTATATACTAAAACAATTATTCTTTTCAATCTCGGTGAATAGTGGCTTTAGGAATATTTACCTCGCCACTTCGTGGCTCGGTAAATATTTTGCCACTATTAACCTCGATTTCAAAGAATAATTGTTAATTATCCATCGCAAATACCATCCACCCTTCTTCCTCAACTGCTACCTGTAGCCTAACAAACATATCAAACGCACTCTATCTGCTAAGCTCCGATTGCTCCTAGTTTATATTTTGTACAGTCAAACCTTTCTCAGTGCACCGTCACCGAATGGAGAGATCAAAGTGTCCGTATTAGAGGGGATGTCACCACGATGACATGGTCATTTTAAGACTCCACTGACAGTTTAAACTCTTCAGTGACTGAATCAGGTCCACACTTGTCTTTTACAGTAGGTGTAGGTGTTTCAAAACTGATAAATGTACGTTATTGAGACTATCATTCTATCAGTAGCATACTACTACTACAATGTACATCTCAGCTGCATACAACACGTTCTCATTTCTTCTCTTTGGTCACGTGTTCGGTATTTTAATCTCATTTTCAAACTATAAGTTGAGAATAAGTAAATAACACGTTGATATTGGTGTAAGCATAAACACCTTGGCAAGTTGTCATCAACTGATCTCTGGAGTGTCCGTCACAAAGAAGTAAGTTTACATGACTTTGCTCTCTGGGTCCAAGATTAAGTGTCCGTTATCAGTATTACAAAACCTTTTAAAGAAAATATGTAAGAATTTCGTCAGGACGAAGCTTACCGTAATCTACGGCTTTCTAGTTTCCCACAGTGCAATTTTACATAAGCTTTTTTCAATTTACAAATTACATCTTGGGCAACGTAAAAGTCGCAGATAGAGAGATTTCAGTATTAGAGAAGTGCCCGTAAGCAGAGGTACTATAGAAATGCGCCACTGGTAGACGGTGTCTCAATGCCTTGTATCAGTCAGTTCACATGCACTTAAAAGACAAGTGTGAGCGTTTTTTTAGTTACTGAACACTTATAAAAAACTGTCGGTGTAGTCTTAAAATAAAAGTCGCCTTTGTGACCCCTAAAAACGAACACCTCTCTAACATCGACACTTCCTTCATATAAAAGAGGTTCAAAACTATTATGGTGGCTATCGTGTGCTTCCGGATAAAAATGATGCGATTTAAAAAATGTTCTGATTCGAGTGGACAGGGCCTAAGTTTTCAACAATTGATAATGGAAGAGGCAGGGAATAGAACGTGCATAATCAAGTAACGGTTCAGTGATTTTAATTGAACGGTGACTTCAGATCTAAATAAGGACCTGACGCACACAACATAAAATAAACTTTGAAAAAAATCATCGATCTTTATGGCACACGACCTAATCTTAATGGAATTTTACCCGCATTATATTCGTGAGAGTAAGACAAAAGGCTATAACCACATAAGCACTAATGTATTCCACTTTACACTAACCAGATTTCACTTTAAAAAAGACTAAACGGTGCGCCATACGCTACTTTTGTTATCCTTTATATCTTACATTATTTATACTGAATCCATACTTAGAGATGGCTTAAGCGATGGTATTGGAGTGAAGTGGAAAGCCATCTCATTAAAGAGTGCGTTTGGCAGCTGAAAGCTGACAGTTCGGTTAAAGGTTTACACCTCATGATGGGTAAAAATCAGGAGGTCGCAGAGGAATACACTAAAAATATCAACGCTAGAAAGACGAAGGCTGCTGCTGAATTCACTTCACTTTTTTCTTGAAGGTAAAAAAACTAATAAAAAAAAGCAATCAACCCATTTCGGGAGTCCAATTATACAGGATTGTTACTGGGAGAAAGAAATTAGATCGTGTCCTTGTAAAAGAGGAGTTCATCGAGCACAATGGGCCGAAATCATCCGTGTGCCAAACCATAAACGTAAATGGCTTCTCAAAAGGCTAGATAATAGAAAAGAATGGCCAAAACATGGCCAACAGCGCGTCCGTTCTTTAAACTGCTGACTTTGGTTTTGTAGATAATACACGGAAAATAAAAGACCATTTCCGAACAGGTCGCAAATTTTGTTCAAATTTGGTCTATTCAAGAATTCTTTTGTATGGGAACGGTACTGAGAAATGTTCCGACCTCGAATTCTTCTCCGTCAAAGTACTGTTCACAAGAGTTAGAATATTGGTAGAAAGAAGAAACGAAATTCAACTTTTGAAATTTTCACATGACGTTTTCTACCATCTCGCCGACCCTCTTCTCATTAACACGAGACATGTTGAGAAAAAAGAAGAAAATCTTCGAATTCCTTTCGTGACGAGTTTTCAATATGGCGTCGTAAATAATTCTTTTTTCCTTAACAACATGATAACTTTTGGAATTCAATTTTTAAAGTACATTTCAAATTAATAATTTCATAACCTTAACAGAAAAGATCATCATGTCATCTGCTACATAACTATTTCGTCTCATAATAATGACAATAACATATTATAAATTATTCTTCTTATTATTATTACTAAATATTATTATTGTTATTATTATTATTATTAAAAACAAAATGACAAATAGAATGATAAATTGGTAACACTTACAAATGTTCCAATTGTGCCGTGGTTGAGAAAATCCCCGCATCTAATTGCTGAATTTTATTGGATCTTATATCTCTGTAAGCAGGTAAAAAACCAAATTACAACACAACTTACAATAGTTTAAAGATATACGGATTACGATTAGTGTTTATAGAACAGTAATGTAACTGAATTAAAATGGCAAAACTAGTCAAAAAGACAATCAATAGGCCAAACGGCTTGATCAAAATTTCATCGTTAGTACAGAGGCAATAAGGTTAAATTAACGCGACAATTTTCAAAACAATACAGATGGATCTATTGGCAGGAGTTCTTCGTCAATTAGCTACCAACGGGAGACACCTGCTTGTAATAACGTTTTGAAAGGAGGAACTAATTTAGGCACGCTCAAAACGTCTAATTTTTTTCATTATCAAAAGAACAAGTTTCTTTTACATTGCTAATTAGTTTTATTCTGGCTCCTTGGTTTCTGCTAAGTAAGACAATATTCCAAATACGTAATTTTTATTTTCATATCTGGCTGTCGTAATAACCCCAAACCATTACACCGAAGATGATACACTTACATCCAGGTACTTTACTTTGTTTGGAAAGGATGTAAATACTTTCAGACTCAGGTATTAACCCCATGCTTCATGGCACCTTTTCTAAAGTTTACTTCGGTCTTTTCATTAATGACTTTATTCTCCTTGTAATTTTCCTTCTCATTTTTTTGAACTCGTCCGTTTCAGTTTTAGGACTTTTCTGAAATGATAATTATATTACTAGAAATACGTATCTCGTATTAACCCTCGCGAAACTCGGTTTTTAATAGCGCCACTCAACTTGAGTTGTGTCTTTTCGGGGTTAGGAAACTGGACGGGTAACCAGCAGCGTAGAAGAAAAAGAAGCCTTCTTAATTCTTTCTTTATGTCTTCTTCTTCATCATCCTCGGAGACCCAGGGGCAGTCAGTCGGGTCGAGAGAAAAGACGCGACGAAAGTTTCAGGGTGCAAACTGGAATGTTGCTGCTGATAGCATCCGAAATGTTTTCCCGAGTCATCGGTAGTTCCTTCGTTTCTTGTTAGGGAATATAAGTAGATATGAAAGTTTCCCTTGCACGCACAACCTTGGTGAACGAACCACACATGTCCATTACTCTCGACCAGATTCCAGTGGACAAAACCTGGCGTCCGACGGATTCTAGTCGAAAAATGAAACCGGAAGAACGGTAGAGCTAGTCCACTTGAGTTACCGGAAGTTTAGCCATAAGATGAAACCGGAAGTGTAAACAATACTTAGAGGAGGGTTGGAAAGTCGTCCGATCCATTGGAAACACATCGATTCCGATGGAACCTCAGGAAGTCTAGTCGTGCCATGAGTCAAAACAAGCACACTGCACGTGTAACATAACTCGTTCTTTAAGCCCTAAGTCGAGACTGGCAAGCCTAACAGGCAACATAACTCGTTCTTAAAGCCGTGAGTCGAAACAAGGACGGTACACATAAGTCGTTCTTAAAGCGATGAGTCAAAACAAGCACGCTACACAAAAAACATAACTTGTTCTTAAAGCAATGAGCCGAAACGAGCACGCTACGCGAATGGCATAACTCGTACACACGTGACATAACTCGTTCTTTAAAACCAATGTCCCCCGAGCCCTTTATTCGAGACGGACTGGCACGCTCAAAGCCACGAGTCGAAACAAGCACGGTAAAGCTATAAAACGGGGCAAAAGCCCTGCGAAACAAGGAGAGTACACAAGTATATGCATCGTTCTCTAATCCAGGAAACGACACAAAGCGCAGCAAAATAAGAACGTCCAAATTATATGCCTCGTTCTTTGAACCATGAATCGGAGCAAGAGCCTAGCAAATGGGTGTATAGGCCTTCCTCTATGAGCTATGAAGGGAACAACAGAGCTAAGAGAGAAGCCCCTACTCGCACGAGACAAGAACACGCTACACGCGAAACAAAGACCACCAAAGTTAACTCGATCATGTGGCTGCATATTCGATCCTGAATTATCATAATCTTAATCATCATGATGATTACTATAGGACTACTAGTAAAATAATCTCTGGAATTTTACCTATGGTTTACAGTGCTGTTAATCATAGCTATGATTCCAAAAGGACCATTAAAATTATCTCTGGAATCACAACGATGATTTATAGTTCTATTAATCATAGCTATGATTCCAATAGGACTAATAAAATCATCTCTGGAATCATAACCGTGCTTCAATGATCACTTCACAGGTGGGCCTTGTGGGCTCAGCACTTTAGCACCCACTAATAAAACACAATCCATTATGACAACATGAATAAAAATACACTGGTCTGAATGTGGGTCACTTCCAAAGGACCGTGATTCTTCTGAATGATGTCCATTAATAATATCGTTCACTGCATATTATTGTCAGCATGTTGTCATAATGGATTGTGTTTCTTAAGTGAGCACTAAAGTACTTAGCCTGCATGGGCCACCTGTGAAGGGATTTGTTAAGGTACCTCCAAATTTTTTTTGTATTTGTCTCTTTACAGCAAAAAATAGTGTTACAACTAATAACAATGTTACACACAGGCCATACATGTATTTCAATCAGCTGAGCAGCCAGGATAGTGGTTTAATGAAAATTAGGCTTACAAGAGCGCACTACTTTATCTAACCCAACATTTTGTAAGAATTTGCTTGAGAAATTAACTCTCTGTTCATTAGTGCCGGAAATTTTATTAACATACCACAAACAAAGTTATATAACACTTGGAGGCCAACAATCAGGCCCTCCTTTTCAGTATACCAACAAACCTGATTTGAGTTAGCAAATACTCAACAACACTGGTTTGCATTTCTCACTTTCTTGTGGGAACAAATTCTCCTAGTACATTATACTTGAGTACCGTTATAACCAAACTCATAATTAACATAATGAAATGTAACCTCGTGATCAAGTATACTTACAGTTCTATATTTTACAGTTCACTTGGCCTGAATTTATGCTAATATTACAACATGTATCCATAGCCATATTTGAGATGTTTTTAAAACACCACTGTACCTAATGGTAACTATACTATGAGCTACACTCGAGTAGAATTATTAAAAGAAACATACTGGTAGGCATAACATTGAAACTGACATTACATGGATACAAAATGTATGAAGTTATTGAACAGCTGAAGTTTTAAACCTGAGCAATATTGAACTATTATTTGTTTTGTAAAATACTTGTTAAAAAACATTAAGTGATAGAAAGCTATATAAAACATTACATAAATCAGTGCTGCTCACTTTACACATCAACCAGCTGTTACAGAAATTGAAGCTGGATGATTCCAGATTTGTTCCATAAGGGCCCAGTTCAGAAAAATGAAAGAAATATGCTTTTTATCATGTTTTTATAAACGGCAATGAAACATTGGGTGAGCTTGTGTTCGAAAACATGATATCTTCACATGTCACAATAACAAGTAAGTTATCTTTGCATGTGAAAAGATCACCATTGCTATGGTAAATAACAAATCACACCTTTCACAGCATAAAAATTATTTATTTAATAAGTGAAATGGTTAAGTATTTCAGTGGTATAAAATAAATGGAACATATTGCATGGCCGCTGGGAGATATGAAATTTCTCTTCTCATGTTGAATTAATATTTCACTGCTTCCAGCAAGGCTTACCCTTCCTTTTCTGTTGGATTGCTATTAATCATACCTTTGTTGCGAAAAGCATGGACAAAACTCTTATAACAAGTTAGAGTTAATTTGTGTTTTTCATGTAAAATCATGCATGTCCAACCCTATTCTGCACCCTACAGGAAATATGTTGGATATATGCATGCAGTTTCAATATGTAAAGGGTGTGGGGAAACAGTGATAGATTTAGAACAGGGTATTTTTCAAAAGGGTAGCACCTGGCTATGAGCCAGGGCACAAAGAAATTACAAATAAGTTACAAATACTCAATCATTATTCCAACCCTTGTAAAAATTTATCAGCGATCGCGCCGCGATCGCGCCGCGATGACCGCGATCGCGGAGCGATGGCAGCGATCGCGGCGCGATTGTGCATATCGCGGCGCAATTTAGATTAATCGCGCCCGCGATAGCGACGCGGTGATCGCGATCGCGGCAAGGTTATAGCAATCGCGACGCGATGATCGCGATCGCGACGCGGTGATCGCGATCGTGACGCGGTGATCGCGATCGCGGCGCGATGATTTTGATCGCGGCGCGATATCAGCGATCGCTATGCAATTGAAGTAAATCGCTCTTGCAATAGCGACGCGATGATCGCGATCGCGGCGTAGTGATCGCAATCGCGGCGTGGTGATCGCGATCGCGGCAAAGTTATAGCGATCTCAACGCGATGATCGTGATCGCGGGAAGATGATCGCGATCGCGGTGCAATTTTGAAAAATCGTATCTGCGATCCCAAGGCCAGAATTGCGATGCTGGCGATGAAATCGCGATCGCGGCGAAGTTATAACGATCTCAGCCCGATGATCGTGATCGCAGGAAGAAGATTACGATCGCGGCGCGATTCAGAAAAATATTATCCGCGATCTCAGGGTCACGATGGTGAAGATAGAGCGATCGTGGCGAAGTTATGGCGATCTCAGCGGAATGATCGTGATCGCAGGAAGATGATTGCGATCGCGAAGACAGACAGTTTTTATTTTAGCTCGATGATATTAAACGCTATACAGCTTATGGGGTCGTGCGATTTTGAAAAATAGTATCCGCGATCGCAGCGACATTGTACTTATCGCGGCGTGGTGATCACGATATGGCATTTAGTAAAGTCAAATCCGTGATTTATATGTCAGGACTACGATCCCGGTTTGGTAATCGCGATCGCAGGGGGCATTGTACTTACTGCGAAGCGGTGATGGCGATCGCGGTGCGATTTAGTTAAGTTGTAACCGGCGATCTTCGAGTGCCATATTGCTCTCGATCGTGGTTCAGTAATCGCGATCGCCAGGTGGTGATGACGATCAATTCTAATTAAGTTCGCGTTCGCAATCTCAGTGCCATTATCGCGAAGGAGATAACCGAGGATCACAGTTATCGTCGCGATTTCTGTTATAAGTCAGTCGTATGGTTATTATTCTTTTTGAGCTCTCACGTCTTTTACGCCCCGTTTAGTCTGGTTTTTAGCTTGTCTTGTTATTCCTTATCGCTCGTGACTCGTTAGTTGTTTTTTTTTATAACTGGCTATATTTAATTTGGTGTTATCAGGGACCGCCTTTCCCGTTTGTTATGGGCCGTAATTCGCACTGCGTTTGCCTTTGCACCCTTTTTTACCACACGTTAGTTGATTCACACAGTGCATTGACTCTAAGGTTTCATAATGAAAGAACTTAATATTTTCGTTATTGCTTTGGAAAACTAATCGAGGCTAGTATGCATCCTTTGGCTTACTAACAGGCTTTCTAACTTTCCAGATGGCTTTCAAACTACCGGGTATTTAGCCTGTGCGAAAACGTACTCGTGAGTCTCGAATGTTTCTAAGTGTCGAAACGACGTCGACTCTCAGGCTCTATGCCCAAGAAACCACAACCGCTCTACTGCTAAGCCATTCCTGTTTTCCTACTCCCTTGGTAATTCTAATCGAAGATATAATACTTTCAAACGATTATATTTAGAAAAAAGGATTTTGAAGAAAATCAAAAAAAACATTCTGGCTGCCGTGCAGCTTAGACCCTTCCCGGCTGCCGGGCATATTATTTTATTTTTGTATTCCATTATGTTGTTCTTCAAAACTTGCGATTGTGAAAATTATTAGGGCAGGCAAAATAGTAATAATATTATGATAAAACACTGGAAAGTTAAGTAACTAAAAGACTACAGAAATATATCAATATCGGGAGGTCGAACATTCGGAAAAACTATAAGCTTATAATAACAGTCATTTTCAGTTTGTTAGAACTTTATCGGTTTCTGCAGAAAGCACGGTTTTCCTTGTGTTTTTGACCAGAGTTACATTAACAAAAAGCTAGGAAACCTTTTCTCGCTCACCTCTAATTGAGTCATTTTAAGCCCAAGGATGAATTTCTGTTACGCTCCAGGCCTTAAGCTGCTGTATATAAGGTTGTAATCAACATGATTTTTACTTAATGGTCCTTAATAACAGAAATGAATCCTGCATGTACGTGACGGTTTAATCCAGAGTAATGGGGTGCGATCCATTCAACCAAAATTCCAACCGGTCTGACCGGGAAAATTGGTCCACCTCAAAAGGTGGACCCGTTTTTTCGAAACTTTTCCGGTTGGACCAAACCGATCCATTGAGTTTTGGACCGAAATATTCCGGAATTGGTTGAATGGATCGCGCCCTTGGGGACTGGATTCCAAAATCCGATTTCCCGCCACTGCGACGCGGGTGGCCAAGATTCAAGGCTGACGCGTAACTTGAAAAAAAAAATTGCTCTCCATTTCACTTGTCATGCAATTGGCAATGGCCGTTTATTGCTGTTTAAACATTAGAAAATTTTTATTAATGATTCTTTTGACATGTTCAAAGTTCATACAAAGAAACGTATTTAAAAAGGTAAGTCTACTCACTTCTTATTATCACTCAGTTTAATTTTAAACCTAATTAAGGTCAAGCTTGATATTCATTCCGTGTTGTCGATTTTATACTTTCCGGCACTTTTCATAGTTTATAACACAATTAAGGTTAGCATTTTGTTAGGCTTCTCAAACAAACAAAAGCTAAAAAAATTCGAGCTACCTTTTAATAGTTCGAGAAAGCAAAACGTCTGATTTTGGAGCCTTCGTTTTTTAGCTCATTTTTTAATATCCTTCGAGGGGTGTAAGTCTTAAGCTACTTGAGCTGGACAACTCAGTGATTTGTCTTGATTTGAATATATCAATACTCTGATTTCGGGGATAACTCTCTTGGTTAACTGGTTTTAATTTCTCAACAGGAAAACCGCTCTGGACGTACTGTGGGGCATAAACATGGCAATATACCAAGAGCCATAATGGCCTCTTGAATATTCTGCAGCAACAATTTATCTGGCAAAGACAACAGTTGTGAGTACTCAGTTTGTACATTATGTAAATTTCAAAGTTAACGTTTAGGCTGAAGACAAAACATGTGGGACGTCACATTAAAATTGGCTTAATACTGTAAAGAAGTATGGAGAATTTCAGTGAGAATATTTCAGCACGGTAAATGAACATGAAACAATAAATTATCATTAGCGTGAGGAAAAAAGAAAAAAATATTTTTATCCCTAATAGGATGAACCTATCTGAAGACATGGACAAGTGGATCAAAAGAAAAGAAACTAATGCATATAGGCGGTTTCATTATCTCAATACTTCAGGATATAAACGTTTTACTCTGCTCACACTTAGCTAAAAATAAAAAACACGATTCACTGAACTCTCACATAAGACCTTTCTTTTGAAAATTCATTCCCTATTTAGACCCGTTTAAGTTGAAAATTTAGTTTTATCTTGACATGATTTATACTACCCTGCTTGCAGACTGAGTAGCTTCGGTCTTTCCTAGATAAGTTCGGATAAGTTTCGGCCCGTTTTAATTTGTGATGTACGTAATTTTCGGGAAGAAAATAAGGTTAAACTACAAACGAAACTTTCCGATTTTTTATTGATCTGTTTGCCTTCTTAAGCTCGATTGTCGTAGGTGAATTTTGTTCTGTTATTTTTGGTTTTTTTATGGCGCCTTAATTTACTTGGATGTATTTTTAGTTCAGGTATATGCAATTAAGTGTTAAGAAGGCTAATTTTTGGTGTACACGGCGAAATGTTCTTTCGACTTGCCAAAAAAAAAAATTCGGTCGACTGGTTGAATTTTAAAACCAAAGTTTAGATAATATTCTAAAGTAAATTTTGCGTACTATGTCCTTGGTCCGGCCAAACTAGCCAAATAGTGATTGAAAAGGGAAAGCCTGTTTGAAAATTTCCCAGTAACACTGCACTTTATTTATTAAGCAGTGATATAGAAGGCCATAAAATGAAACTTATTTTTCATTTGGGAGCTGTAGCATTTAGCAAAGTCAAAAAACTTGGCAAGCAATGGGGCTAACAAGGAAAACATTACTCTGCACGTCCTGCACGTGCATTATGACGCACGCTTTTCGGTCGCGGCATGACTTAGACAACATTTTCTGATGGGAAGTTTTTCTTGAGGACGTAAACAAGCGACGACAAATATATTTTTTTTTTGCCTCTAAACTTTGATTGAATTCATTTAAAATGGTGGCAATAGACCTTTTCACGGTTTAGTTTCTTCGAGAGACCAAACGTTAGCTCTTTACACAGAAATCTCAGTTTGGTTTCGAATTTTAAGTGAGCAGCCTATAAAAAATTTACAGGAATTTAGATCAGATGGTGCTTGGAAGGTTTCTTTTTACCCACTTTCGATGTCGGCTTCCAATTAAAGTGGCCAAAGTGGCCGGAACCACTGGCCGGACCAGGGGCCTTCAAACAGAGCGGTCAGTTTCTATGATGCACGATTTTCGGCTCTCCGTTTGTCACAAGGTAGTAAAATGTTACTGCAACTTTCAGGACAAATTTCAGCTCACTGCTCTTCTTGTGAGATAAGAAATACTCATTTATGTCTTTTTCGTCCGGACCGTGATCGCAACGAGAAATCCGGCCGAAAACCATCTGCGATCGATGACAGCGATCACGGCGCGATCGCTCCAATCGCGCCGCGAACTTCGGCCAAAAACGCTAAGCGATCGACAACAGCGATCGCTGAGCGATCACTGCCATCTCGCCGCGAACTTCGGCCAAAAACGCTAAGCGATTAATGACAGCGATCGCGGCACGATCGCTCTCATCGCACCGCGAAATCCGGCCAAAAACGCTAAGCGATTGATGACAGCGATCGCTCAGCGATCGCTCTCATCGCGCCGCGAAATCCGGCCAAAAACGCTAAGCGATTGATGACAGCGATCGCTGAGCGATCGCTCTCATCGCGCCGCGAAATCCGGCCAAAAACGCTAAGCGATCGACGACAGCGATCGCTGAGCGATCGCTCTTATCGCGCCGCGAACTTCGGCCAAAAACGCTAAGCGATTAATGACAGCGATCGCGGCACGATCGCTCTCATCGCACCGCGAAATCCGGCCAAAAACGCTAAGCGATTGATGACAGCGATCGCTCAGCGATCGCTCTCATCGCGCCGCGAAATCCGGCCAAAAACGCTAAGCGATTGATGACAGCGATCGCTGAGCGATCGCTCTCATCGCGCCGCGAAATCCGGCCAAAAACGCTAAGCGATCGACGACAGCGATCGCTGAGCGATCGCTCTTATCGCGCCGCGAAATCCGGCCAAAAACGCTAAGCGATTGATGACAGCGATCGCGCCGCGATCGCTCCCATCGCGCCGCGAAATCCGGCCAAAAACGCTACGCGATTTTGACAGCGATCGCGCCGCGATCGCGGCGCGATCGCTAATAAATTTTTACAAGGGAAAGACTTTCAATGCAGGATTGTAGCTTTTATGCTGAATATTAGACAGTGGTATTACGTCTTAAGAAGAGAGAGTAAATTCCTTTTAGCTTGTGTTTTGCTTTCCCCCAGTGTGAATGAAGAGGTGTTCGCACAACAATTTACCCATCATAACCTTAAAATTTATAGGTCTTGTGTCCAAAAATTATTGATGTGACTTATACACAATTTTAAAGAAAGTATTCTCTGGAGCACTATCACATGGCTAGGCTTGATTTCCATGCCCTAAATGTTGTCAAACATGACCTACATTGGGGAAACATAGCATCTGCGGTAACAACCACATGTTAGTAGAAGTCTTTACTATTACTTCTCCTCTCATAACTGTACTTAACAACAAATTTTCTTTGCCATAGTATCATGCACTGTATTTTATTAGCTTTATAGCCACCGCACTGCTTTCAACCCACCTCCCCTGAATTGTGCAATTGCCCATGTGGATCAATGCCCTTGTCAAAGACACCTTTGTCATCTAAATTGTGCAAAGGGAAGAGTGAGCACAAATATTCAGTACAGGGGGCCAGAGGAAAAGACAAAAAAAACATGTAACATTGATTTAAAAATTGCAAAAATAATTATGTTCCACTTAACCAATCGCTTCCTTCTATCCTACTATTTGAAAAGCTTTCGCGTAATATTTCCCCACCCAAATGAAGCCAGTAACAGTGTCCATTGAAAGAAAAAAAGGTAGCAACAAAAGCGAAAAGAGAAGGGAGGAGGGAAAGCGAAATTGTGACTGCAGCTGTGTCACTTTAAAACCAAGAAACCATCTCTTGCTTTCTATGCATGCCCCAACTTTTGAAAATAATATTTTCAATTTGCATCTGTAACTGAACGCTGTGAACTACACGGCCTTTAAACAGTCTTTTGGTAAGATTTAGCTCATAAGCCAGACAGTGACTAGAAAACGAAGCCAATAGCTTCAAAACAAGTTTTTCAACAAAATTCCCAGGAGGGGAATGGGATAAAAGCAAAACAAAAACAACAACGAGCTGAACTAAAAGGATAACTATTACAAAGGGAACTCAGGAATGAAAAAAGGTTTATCAGAATGCTTTGAAGGGGCTGGTCTCACTTGTCCGTTTTCATCAGCCAGCTCTAAGAACTCCCGCACCTGTAGCTGAGTGATGCCTGGCCTTTCCAAAGCTCCCAGCAAGGCCTGTGCCTTTGCCCTTCTTTCACCTGTCACCATCTGTGCCTTCTTCAGGAATAGCCGCATTCTGCAAGTAAGACCTGACTTGTTATCTTCATTCTCAGAATTGAGAGGTGGGGTAACAGCTTTAGCAGGTACAGGGGAGATTTATGATCTTTTTTTAGATATCCTCCTTGTTCCTAATGTCATTGGGGGAACCAGACCTGATAGGTTTCTTCACTTCCTCATCTCTCTTTACCTATGAAAGATTGCAAGAAAAAGGTATGACAGAGAAAACAAAATTATTTAAGGTGGCTTGACTGGATATTCTAGGGGGGTACCTTCCAAGTTTAAGCATTAACTACATCAGCATGAGTAAAGATATGGGAAAAAGGCTACCACAACATTACTGTATTATATAAACATGAAAATTTCTTATTATCTGGGTTTTATTGCAAATGGAGTCGCCGTAGCAACCTAATGACGCCATTATGTTTTTATTTTTTTATTTTTGTGTTTCTCTGTACCAAGAGTGTTTTTTAGAAATGGCTTAAGGGAGTATGTACCTGCAATAATTGCTTCAATTATGGCAAAGTTTGAACAAATTCTGTGAGAGCATTTTGGACATATTTTGAAACAAGTTTTTAGAATCATAAAAACAGTGAAATAGCATGCTATATATCCACACAATTAGCTGATATGTTAAGAAAATACTAAGCTTTCGAAACATGGCTTCATCTCATAATGATTTGATTCCATTGAAAACTGTGTGCAAAAGAAAGAGGGGAATTGCTCTGGGCGATCGTGAGTGAGAAGAATTTTATTAACCTGCATTCAGCTGCTTTTGTTACAGTTTTTGTACATAATTTGGTCCATGCCTACAAATTTCGCATTATTCAAAAACACATTCGATAAATTTTTTCGTAAACTTGCCAATCTCAAGGTCAATCGTTAATAAATATACCCTTCAAGTTTCAAGAACATTGAAAACAGTGAAGGCTTTTAAAAAGGGCCTCCAATATAACCAGGGTTGTCAGAAAGTTTTGAAGTACACAGCTGAGTTGTCAAAGTAAGCAGCCAGTCCAGGGATATTTTATTTAAAAAACGTCATCCGCAAAGAAATGCCAAGCAGAGTAGCCGGCCGATACTAACCAAAAAGGCGGCACTTTTGACCGGCAGCCTGCTACTTTTGACAACCGTGTATAACCAAATTTTCCCTTAGTGAGCGTCCTCATTATTCAGTGGCATTGTTTTCAAGTTTCATATGCACATGTACAATTAGCAAAAGAAATAAATTTACAGTTAAAAGAACTCTAAATTACTTTCCAAAGAAGTATCCGGAAAATGCTAATAATTGCCCTGTGTCATGGATAGCAGTGAGAGTCGAAACGGTGAACATCAAGGCTCATCATGTAGGATGTAATACTTAATTATCTTACTCGGGTTATAACATCACAGCAACTTTTAGAAAAAGTTGCTGTGATTTTCTTACAACATTAGCTAATTGTGTATACCTGCCAACTCTCACGCCTTAGGCGGGAGTCTGACGCCTGCGGGTTGAAAACTTTGATCTCACGCCGGCTCACGCTTGCGGGCCAGTTTCTCAAGCCTGATTGAAAAATGTGAGTTATTGCCGTCTTGCTTGACACAATTTCCAAAAATATGTTAACTGAGACCCATTGAAGGAACGAAAACTATGTGTAAAATGAATAAATGCCAATACCTTTCTCGCGATCTCTGATTTTTGAAGTGAAAAGCACTGGGAGCGAGCTCGCGTTTATACGCGTCCTAAGACTGGAACTCGATAACTTCGCCTTCAGCAGACTTCGGATGTCTTCGGAAGACTTCGGACGTCTTCGGAAGTCTTCGGAATTCTTCGGAAAACTTTGGACTTCTTCGGGAATCTTCGGAAATGATCGTGTCGTCTTCAAAAATCCCAGCACTCCCAGGATAAAAATCCCACGCTTATATCTTAGAAAAAGTTGGCAGGTATAGTTGTGTGGATAGCATGCTATTTCACTGCTTTTATGATTCTTAAAACTTTGTTTAAAAATACGCTGTATTTCCAAAATGCCTTAATTGAAGCAATTATGCCTTAATTGACGCAATTATGGTAGGTACATAATCTCTTAAGCAATTTCTTAAAAACACTCCTGGTACAGAGAAACACAAAGATACAAAATGTAATGGTGTCATTACACTGCCATGGCGACTCCGATTGCAATAAAACCCAGAGCATAGTTAATGCTCAAACTTGGGAGGTATACCCCCTAAATCCAGTCAAGCCACCTTAATTCTGGCTCTGTTCAACAAACTCTTAAAATAAAATATTCAACAATTCCAAAGTCAACAGTTACATGTATTACAGTAACTCACTGTAACTATTTTCTTTCTCTCTTTTTCTCTTGAGGGCATGACAAGTCATAAGAGGCCCAGTAGAGGTCAAATATCTGACATAAAGAGGACATAGCTTGATCAACATGTTTTGGGTTGAATGTGTATTCTAAAATAACACAGAAGAAGTCCTTACATCACATGTTGCCAGAGAGTTTCTTTTTTTATCTGCTTTTACTCACTTCCATAAGAGTTTCTGAATTGCAAAACACACCCAAATACCAGACTCAATTTGATTGGAGGGGGAGGGTGATATTCTGCACATTAATTTTGTTGGAAAAAGTTTTGTAAGAAAATCTCTCTCTGATCGTGGGCAAAAAATATAGTATCAAGGTCATTATCATGCCAACATAATTACTGAAATTTGTTTAACACCTTCTGGTAGTTTATTATTCAAAATCAAGACAAACTTGCAGAAATTTTTATTTCTATACCTGATGCTATATGTGATGTATGTGCTGTAGCTGAAATGCATTCTTGTCTTAAAACAGGGCTTTCTTTAGACTAATTTTCCTGTGCTGGAGACTTTCATTCTATTCCTCTAAACTACAATGAACATGTTATTTCCAGTGTTATTGTAATAATAAACTTTTAACAGTATCCTTTCCCTAAAATCTGTTATACTTGATTGTTGCATTGTCAGATAGAAGTCCATGACAGAAAATAGCATTGTGTACATATTTATGTTGCAGAGTGGGTTCTCCCCACTTTGTTCAGGTATAGCAGATAACAAAAAGTAAATACTTTATGGAAAATGGAGTAAGTTTGAGGGCATTTAAGAAAGGTCATTATTTTCGATTCAACATATTTTGCTTTTTTTGATTGGTTGCCCATGGGAAAATTTAACCTGAGATCAGGTCCCATTTTAGCGGTTCTCAGAGTATGATCTCAGGTTAGGGAAAATTGGAATTTTAGGTGACATCTTTATTGCCTCTAAAAATATTTCATGGCCATGGTTATATTTCCACTTGAGGGGTGTAATTTGCAGGTTGCAGGTTGCAGGTCAGAATTTGGAAAAAAAAAATGTCCAGAACGGTTTACAGATCTTCCCAAGCTCTTAAAACAGAACATTACAATGATGTTTTGGTGATATCATATTCTTCACAGGGTCACGCAAAACCGGAAATATCAGATCTCAGTTCTATAAATTGATTCTTTAGCCCCAGGTATTTCAAGGGAAGAAGGAAGGTTTTAAAATTGTCAGATCAGTTGATCTCATCACTCCTGCCAAAGCTAGCATATATAGTTACAGAAAAGACCGGTTCCTCGTCGCTATCATTGTCTGCCGTACCTACGATAGAAATGGAAATTACACTGCCAAGGTGACCCAATTTATATGTGCACTCAACTAGTTTCATATAAGTTTAAAAGCAAAACGAAATTTCACTGAAATCCATGTTGGATGCACGTGACGTCGTGGATACCCGGCACCATTCGTTATTCTTTTTTTTGTGTGTAGAGCGACAAGACAAAAGAAAAATATATGATCTTGAATTCCAACTGAGCTTGAGAAATTCTGATTTGTAGTGCAGTGTGGTACTATGGCCAGAATTGAATTTAAAACTTACCTCTTTGTATAAAGAGGGATGTAAAATCTAACTCCCTCCAAATAATTATTTAAAACCTTCCTTCTCGCCTTGAACGGTCTGGAACTAAAGGATCAATTTACAGAACTGAGATTTGAAATTCACAGTTTTGCATGACCCTGTCAAAAATATAATATCAACAAAACATCAGGGGCATAGCTAGGAATTTTCAAAGGGGGGATCACACCGTGTCTCAACCAGGGTACTTTTGCATGTAGTTTGGGGTGTGGATTAATTTATGGTGAGTGTTTTGGACGTCTAAAAGTAAGTTGGGCGTATTTCTACTAATGATAATGAGACGGTTGTTGACGGTGACTGATCAGTGGAATAGCCAGAGGAGCGTTCCAGTGGTTCCGGAACCCCTCTTAGGCTGCAGCACTAGGTATAATTTTAAGAGGAATGACACTTTAGCTTTTAAAGAAAATGAGAAGAAAAAAAAAATAAAAAGCATCACATTGTATTTCAAGGGTTACATATGTTGAGGTTTGAGCAGTCTATGCAGTAGTCTTTTTTACTTTAATTCTATTACTGTGAGGAAGATCATACGTGGCCCCTGTGTATACAAGCCTGCAATGTGTGATTCAGCACCTTTGTTGGTCTCAATTGCTTTCAATTGCATGTTGTAATGGTTTGACTATGAGACAGCTTAATAGAAACTCAGTAGAGGCATAGAAGTGACAAGGTAGAATGAAATCACCCTTGATGTTTGCAAATCAGTCTGAGGAAATTGTCTGAAACTGGGGCACAAACGCTAACAGCACGGCAAACTGCCTAAAACATACAGTATGCAGGAATTCATCATATGCCACCCAGGTTACCACGATGCAGTGCCTTTTCCTTACATAAAAGCTACTCAGTATCAGGCTCCGAAAGCGAGACACCGATGTCTATTAGGATACCATCAGCTCTAATTTTCATATGGGCCTTTTCTGTTGGCAGTGCAAGTGACTCAAAGTGGAAAAAGACCTTCCTAGTAGTGCTGCGTATTTCAAGTACTACGTTACTTAGCCTGCGTAGCAGGCGCTTGGAAGTAGTGGGCGCAAGAAAGAATGGGTGCGCGAGAAGGACACACGCGAGGGGTCTTCCTCTTCCCTCGCATGTCTCCCTCTCGCGCACCCGTCCTTTCTTGCGTCCAGTATTTCCAAGCACCTGCTGCGCAGGCTATACATTATAACAAATTACATCAGCAGAACGGCATTGTTCTCCTTATCAGGTGGTAACCGGTAAAATTTACTGCCTGAAGTAATGCCTCTTACCGCCTACAGGTTTACTAAAACTTAAAAAGAAGTGTTAAAATATACGCAAATGAGTTGTGATCCGATCCGATTTTCACAAGTAAATGAATGAATATATGGAAAATTACTAAAGTATACACAGCTTTTCTTTTTATGGGCCACGCGTTTTGGAAAGAGCGCATTGAAGATGGAGTAAAATTATTGGAATCAAACATTTTAAATTGTTGTATAAAGAAAACAACGGCCAATTTGCTTAAAATAAAGAGAACTTAGCTCCAAAATTTCGCAGCAAGGGCCTAGCCATGCCCCTCACTCTACTACCCCCCTCCCCCCCCCATTAAAGCGTGCCTCTGGCACATATCCTGTGCCTTACCGGCCATGAATCGTCCTTTACCTGCTGAGCAAAAATTTAGGGAGAACACTCAACGTGAGCGACGGCTTAGCCCATTGCACAGACTTAAAAGGTAATTGGCGACGACCATGACTGAAGTGAGAGTCCGCTGCTCTTGCTATCATGAACGTTGCATTATGGACATAGGCCCTAAGGCTAACAATTGACACCTTTGCACCGAAGCCTCCATGATGTTTCCTTTTTGCTAATACCCTAACTGAGTAAACAGCAAATCACAGGACTACAGTGTGTGTTTTAATGTATTCAACGATAATGAACTATATGCTGTAGTTACATTTATATACCCAAAAACAAAAGAAAAACAAACATTACCTGAGATAAAAAATTAACGATCTACAACATAAACATTATAAAGTCTATCACACTATCTCTTCATGATCACTGGAAGTGAAAAAAAGCTAGCTTCATTTGGCACTGTTATTAGAAATTTGTGCTCAGAATCACAAAACGAAATTTCGGACGACCTAAAGTATTGAAACTTTCCAGGAAATCCTCTGAAGATTTATCATCAATCTAGACAAAAATACCACATTAGGAACCCCTCTATGCAGAAAATGCTGGCTACACCCCTGCTGATGTTTCGACAACCTGTGCGATAGTCATCTTCAGAGTCAAAGACTTTTTGTATTACTGAATTAGAGTCATGGCAGCAAAAATTTACAAAAGATGTGCCTTTACCTTTAAACTCCTCCATCTACGTTGTCAGCCAGACGACGACAACATAAAAAAATGTAAAATTGACCTTTGACATACACAAGCAAAGATCAAATTTACAATTTACCACAAAATAGTGCGTCAAATACCTGGGGTGGGGGGCAGGGGGAATGTTGAAATTTTCAATTGATCAGCACATAAGGTTTATGCTTCATTAATATGCTTTTATTATGAACAGATTCCTCATTTTTAAGGAACTGAGGAGTTCCAAACCATTTCATAAACGAACCTAGCCTTGCATAATTATCATCACTCGGATAAGTAAATGTTAAAAACTACACTTCAACACCAGCTCTAACACATTATAATGAATTGCTAACTGGTCTACTTGCATGTACTTGTATGCAGTAGTGCGTATAGTTACTGTAAGTATATGCAGATAATAAATAGTGGTATTTTCCTGGCTACTTACTTTTGGATCAAAATTTCAGGCAAAAGACATCTCTTTCTGAGGGATGCCAAAGTCCTTCTGAGGGATTCCATTTGCAACACACCTCCTTCTGAAACGTCTCCTTCGGAGGGATGCCAAAATCCTACTGAGAGATTCCATTTACGAGTTTCAAAATAGATAACTCCGTCGATTCTTCCCTCGGAGGAATTCCAAATTCGCAATTCAGGTTACGTTCAATTGCTTTCTTATGCTCTGATTTAATATCGAAAGATTCCACATTTTCAAGGAACAGTGGAATTTAAGATAATTCCACATGCCTTTTCCTTGCCGTTCGAATTCTTTACTCGTAAATTCTTTTAGAAAGTCACTGATCGAAAGATGCGCCATCTTGGCCATTTTGTCGATCAGGCAACTCTTGTTTCTAGTCCCCCTCGATCACCTCCTTCTTCCATGCATCCTTCGCGTTACCAACAGTTCGCGTTACAATCCTGTAGCAGGCTCACTTTGTCAAATCTAATTGACTTGTTTCACTTCTCCTGGAGTATAACAACGAACTAACATATCGAAATTCGGGAGCTGGAGGAATAGAGAACGAATATTGGCAACGCCATTCGCTACACAGAAATGGTTATACTGAATTATCTCAAATACGAGTTTGCTTTTAAAAAGAAATTAACTCATGAAGCGATGCAGTTTTTGATCGATGATCGGACTCACTGTCGGACTTCACTAGCCTTTTCTCGCTAACCAAATAATTAAGATTACATACCACATTTTCCCGACCTCTTATACACCTCTCCACTGCGAAAGACTGATGCAGTAGACTCCTTTTCACACTTTTCTACCTCGTTCAACATGATGATAATTTTTGACCTGACGTTACGAATAGAAAATGTTCTTCTCCAGTCCTCCAGGCATTCGAATCTATTCGAATCTAATGGATACAATGGATTCCATCGAAACGACTTTCCACCCCCTCATCTAACATGAGTGGAATCCATCTAACATGAGTGGAATCACTCTAAGTCTCTCACGAATAGAAAATGAGCTTTTCCATCGGAATCTATTCGTGTCCAATGGATCCGATGGACTCCATCGGAACGACTTTCTACCCCATTCGTGATGGAGGTAGCTAAAGAGTCCGGTGGAAGATACCCTCCCAAGACTGTTTATGGTATCATTTGTGCACTCAAGCGTTCAATGGAGTAGAAAAATGGATCCGAAGCTTTGAATCCTCTGGACGCTGGTGACAAAAGGTAATTGACAACTTTTAGACCGCATTGTTCAGAAGTTTAAAATGCACTGTTTTGGGAATTAAAATTGGTGTGTTGTTTTCGAAGGTTTGTCCTGTTCCGACGTTGCTTAGATGCCGAGATGAAGGATGGCGTTCGAGAAGGGCTTCACATTAAGTGCAAGAAGGAGGAGAAGAAGTTTGTGATTGAGCAAGAAGAAGCAACATTATGGGAGAAAAAATTGCTGCGAACTACATCAGCTAAGTCGTTATTGAACACGATCTATTTCTACAACAGAAAAGTTGAAAGAATATGTTGCCCTGTTGTTGTTGTAAGTAATGATTGAAGCGGAAAATATACTGTATTTAGTATTAAGACTGATTAAAATTCAAGTTTCTTGATCAGTGTCTTGATCAGTTTTTGAACTAATCAAATGTATCTTGATCGGTATGTTCATTGGGTATCAAAATACATGCACCTGACTCAATTGATGCAAGCTGATTGGGTCATCAGCACATGAATAATTAATGAGTTTAAGAATTTGAAATCAAAGGGAGCGATATGGATCTCTAGACGGCCTAGACTTATCAAATCATAAAGTGAATATTCCACTATTTTTTAACTCACTTGATATTTTGACTTAAAACATAGTAGCTTTGTTTTGCATTCGGCCCAAAGCTAGAGCGTTACTGCGTAGACATTTTAAAATAGCGGTTATTACGTAGTGTTAATTAACTCCCATAAGGACATTTTTTAGGTATATAAACGACGACGGGGCATTAAACTAGAACCATCATAATAGAGCAAAAAAATGTAACCACTTAATAGTGTACGGAATAAACCTGTTGAAAGTGGGAAAACTGGCACGTGATAACTCTTCTAAGTGGATACGTCATATGTCAAATTCAAGTTCTGTCGAGCTTGAGTAGTATACTATGTTGAAAATTAAACCCCGTTGGTGGATAGGTGAGGATAGTTTAGGGATAGTCGCTTTAGGGATAGTCTATGACGTCACCCATTGTTATAACCTAGGGAAAACGTGCCTTCCTGCATATTAATTAAGTGCCTAGTCAGTGTCTAGTAAGTGTCTAGTCACTGTCTTCCTGCATACTAATTCGGTATAGGTTTACTAATGAGCTCTCTCTACTACAATAGGAACAACAGGCTTGGCTAGACTTGCCCGGTAGGTAACTTTAGTCCGATTTGCCGGAACGTCTATTTGAGAAATAGGAATAAGAGGACACCTAGCAACTCGAGAAAGGGCTTATGTCTTCTGTTCAGCGCTAAAGCATCGCATATATAAACAAAACCACACATGAGGTACCGTTTTAAAAACTTATTGAAAACCAATGACAAAAAGAGTAAAATACACAGCGATTTGAAAGGAATGAAAAATTAATCATCACCTTCTTCGCCCATGGAGTACTTGTAAGGTTTGACTCGACATTTCGTGCCCACCGTTGCATACAAATTAGTAAAAATCCTAGGGGAGAACCTTGACGTATTATTATAAACACACACACACACACACACACACACACACACACACACACAAATCAATTAATAACTCAACAAGGATCAATTGAAACACGCGACTAATAAATTAGATACGTTTCTTAGGACTCAAGAAGCCAACTTTACGACCCTTTCTTAAACTAACTGCAAAAAGATTAGATTAAAAATTATTTTGAAATAGTCAAAGAAGGCAAGCCATCTTTTTTTAGCCCCTCCCTTTTCATTTTTATTTCCCTCCTTCTCCATAATTTTATTATATTCCCTCCTCCACAATGTTAATCTTTCCCAACCTCTCTTTCACTCTTGAATTCCCTCTGCCTCAATTTTATCATTTTTCCTCCTCGTTCTTTTTTATTTTCCTCCTCCTCCACATTTTTTATTATTTTCCCTCCTCAATCTTGATTTTCTGCCTCCTCCACAATTATATTACTATCCCTCCGCCTTCTACACCTCCTCATTTATTCTATATATTTTTCCATCCACAAATACATCGACCTCATATCGACCCTACATCGACCCTAGACTCAACTTTTTTTCAACACAGCTTCTTGAATAGTGAAACTATATACAACCACCACCACCACATTTCTATTGTTTCCCCTCCTTCTCCTCATCTCATTGTTTTCCCTCGAAAAGGCCATAGACGCCAAAATCAAGCCTAAAAGGCCAAAGCTAAATACTAATGAGGAGGAGGAGGGGAAACAATAGAAATGTGGTGGTGATTGTGGTGAAGGGTTGTATATAGTTTCTAGGGTCAATGTAGGGTCGATGTAGGGTCGATGTAGGGTCAGTACGAGGTCGATGTATTTGTGGATGAAAAATATATAGAATAAATAGGGAGGTGGTGGAGGAGGAGGGAAAATAATAAAATTGTGGAGGAGGCGGGAAATCGAGATTGAGGAGGGTAAATAATAAAAATTGTGGGGGAGGAGGGAAAATAATAAAAATGAGGCCGAGGTGGGAAAATAATAAAATTGTGGAGGAGGGAATTATTTAATAAAGGGTCATAAAGTTGATTTCTCGTGTCTTAAGAAACGTGTCTGGTTTTCTTGCGAGAATCAATTTATTAGTCGCGTGTTTCAATTGATCCTTGTTAAGTTATTTTTGTGTGTGTTTTTATAATAATACGTCAAGGTTCTCCCTTGGGACTTTTACTGCGAAGCTGAACTAATTTGTATGCAACGGTGGGCTTGTTAACTCGCATAATTAACTGACTAACGGCGCGTGAAACGCTGCTACTTCAATGATAATTCGTTTCTTTGAGATATAATTATGGCAAACAGAAGAAAAGAAATCGACATACGAAATTTCGAGTCAAACCTTACAAGTACTCCATGGGCGAAGAAGATGATGGTTAATTTTTCATTCCTTTCAAATCACTGTATTTTAGTCTTTTTGTCATCGGTTTTCAATAAGTTTCTTAAAACGGCATCTCTTGTGTGGTTTTGTTTATATATCCGACTTTTTAGCGCTAAATAGAAGACATAAGCCGTTTCTCGGGTGATCGCTCCTCCTATTCCTATATTTTAAACAGACGTTCCGGCAAACCGGACAAAAGTTACTTACCGGGTAAGTCTAGGCAAGCCTATTGTGCCTATTGTAGTAGAGAGACGCTCATTAGTAAAGCTATAGCGAGTTAGTGTGCAGGAAGGCAGTGACTAGACACTAGACACTGACTAGGCACATAATTAATACGCAGGAAGGCACTTTTCCCCTAGGTTGTAACAATGGGTGACGTCATAGCGAAGCTCCACGCGCGAAGCGCGCCAGCGTAGCACTATGGATAAATAAACCTACCCATCCCAGAAAATTTGGTAATCACGTGACCAACCGACCGAGCGACCGACCGTCCGTCCGCACCACAGGCATACCAACGTTAACTCGCACACTTTCTAGCTAGTTTGGGAGCCCAGGAGAAAGCTGATTGCACATCAATGCTGTGGTTAATTGACAGCTGTCAAAACAGGGTATCCGCTGACCAGTATCACCTGAAAGTATCGCGGGCTCAGGTGGTCACCCATCAAGGTGAAGTTATCCGCTGACAATGTACTCGTTTTCAAATGATCGCAGGCTCAGATTTTTTTAAAATTCATATTAAATATGTTGTGTTTATGTCACTATCGCCTAGCACTATTACGATTTTGATTTCAAACTGACCCCAGACGCACAAATTCAGCCAGTTTTTTTAAAATACCGGCGGGGAAGACCTTTTCTTACCATGGTCACGTGTTGGTCACGCTCCACGTCCAATTTTTTATGCTCTGATTGGTTAAAATTTGACAGGTGAGTTTATGCGTAAAATAGCATATCTTGAAAGTTCTTTACTTTGACAGCTGAAGCTGACAGAGTTTTGAGTCAACTTGTGATGTTTTTAACTGTCTTTTTCCACTGAATGTACAAAATGAAATACAGCTGCTATCTTATTCATGGCTGGTTTGTTTATTGGGTTTTTGGTTGAGAAATGTGTCGCTTGTCAAAGCCGATAATTCGATTTCGATGGCATCGTTTTTGTTTTTCACCTTGCTGGATGCGTACGAGAATTATAAAGGCTGAAGCGATCCTTGCCTTACTTGATAGCTTTCAGGAGCTGCATCTCGAGATATGGTAAACCTGAGTAATTATTGTATTTATATCTAATTTCATGAAGTCGAACGCAGTTTATGAACCAAGTTTATGCACGTTTGTATTAAGATTTGACTTAGACACTGATCTGACCCTTTATGAGGCTTGATATAAG
Source organism: Porites lutea (assembly GCF_958299795.1). Taxonomy (NCBI): domain Eukaryota; kingdom Metazoa; phylum Cnidaria; class Anthozoa; order Scleractinia; family Poritidae; genus Porites; species Porites lutea. The sequence goes on along the minus strand of NC_133201.1, from coordinate 29,203,530 downwards.
TTTACAGAACTTTACAAAGCCTTTGGTCGATATTAATTCACCGTAAATAGAAAGAAAAACTTTCCGAAGAATATTTAGTGTTAATTGGCTGTAGAGAGAAAGCTTTGAGCGATTTTATTGTCGCGAGTTCATCTTTGAAAAGAGCAAACACCGAGAAACCGTGGCCTAAAACATTATAAACTTAATCTTTAAGCTTATAAAAGACTTGAGGATTCTTAGAGACACTTAGATACTCATATGTTTTCGTGAATGAAAATTGTTGTCTCTGTAAATGTTCTACCGAATTATATTTCTTTATTGATTGTTGGTAGTCTCAAAAGTGCAATTTTCATCGATTTTCCGTTTGTTTTCAGCCGTGCATAAACATCGCTTGCAGGAGTACTCAAAATGCCGAGCGTATCAAACGCTTTTTAAGATTACACATAGTTATAAAACCATTATTAAAAAATAGAACTCAATAAATTCTCTATCACGTTGAAGCGTAACTCTTTTAAAATTTCTTCGCAAATTTGGCGCTTGTCAAAAGTTAGAACCGGCTGGCCGTATAGGTGATTTTGGAAATTTTTTGAACTGTTTCACTATAAGTCCACGCGTGCTTCGATGGTCCTGAATGTTGAATGAATGCAATTTGTCTTGAAAACTTGTGAAATACTGCATTTTGTAGAGGTCTGTATGATAAAAACAGCGTCTCATAGTACTCTTTCTCCTCAGATGTGGTGTATAAAAAAAACAAAAAGGTTGGTTTGCACGCACTCAGATTTATTGGCAAGAATTTGTAAAGTAAACTTGTCGAATGCAAAAAATTCGGCCTGATTTGTTTTCCACGCCTCATCTACTGTGATAAAGAGCCATTATTGCTCTTAAATGTGACCGAAGACTATTTTTTGGGTGTACATATAAGGCTACATCAACTCGATATGCAAGATTTGTTTCACTCCAAAATCACTTAGCTTTTCCCTCAAACGTCATATGAATGTGCCCTTAAGTTAACTGATTTGTGGAATACAAGTTAATTGTTCGATTTAAATTATAAATTTATCAATGGGAGCTGCGCTTTTAGCTGTGGCTAAATCTATATATTAGACTATCCCTAAAGCGACTATCGCTAAACCATCCTCACCTATCCACCAACGGAGCTTAATTTTCTATATAGCATACTACTAGCTTGTTGCAGTCATGAGAATAATCGCCTCTCTCTTTTAAACATCTCCTATCTATGAAACGCCCCCGCTTGGATCCCTAAAATTAAATAGACGCCCCGGGCGTTTATTAGGTCATTCACGGTATATGTAAAGCCAACTCGGGTTTCTACCTCGCTGTGCGATCCACGCACTTTCCATAAGCGATGCGAACAAAGAATTAAGCCGTCGCTACGTGCGGGCTGTAAGGAATAAATAGTTTTTTCTCGCCTGACTTAATTGCTAACCTCATTTTTTAAAATGTTGATAATATGATACGCGTTACTGACGAAGCGTGAGGTGAATATCAAACAATTTTTAGATTGGGTTATTTTGATATCCGAGGAAATCAAGATCGAGGTAACTGTTGTCAGGCGAAGCGGAAGGTCGAGGTAGATAACACGTCATATATTGTTTTGAAGAGAATAATGACAAACACATCATAACACAAAAACAGACGGACATTGAAAATCTTGCATTGCGCACGCAACCTACAAAATAGTCAATTATCTCCAAGCAGATAATAAACGAGCCGGTAGTAATTGTAACTACATATTGCAAACATTGGTTGCGGTATTTCGCAGGGTGTGTTTCTTGGGGAAATTTATGAATCCAAAAACGGTTTTGTATTAACCTTGCGAAAATTAGAATTTTTTAAAAACATGAATCTAAAGAATCAAAAAACTTAAGAATCAGGAGCCGATTAGGCTAAAAGTTATTATCCTCTCTTTTCTTCGGGTACTGAAGACTGTTGTTCGAAAGACAATGTTCATTTCAGCAAACTGTAACAGCGCGAAGATCACACGTCCCGCTGACGTCACAGCTTCCTGTCCCTGATGCGTTACAATTTCCCTACAGCGTGACAAGCGGTAAGGACGGTAAGTGGTTGTCAAACATGCACACGCATACACAGAGCAAAAAAAAGGAAAAACTCTGACGTCGATTACATCCACGATCCAAACTTTATTACCAGCAAAGTCTAAAATCCGGACCCACAAATGTAACTATCTTGAGATCACGTCGTGTGTACATACCAAAAAAAATCAATATTAATACTGGTAGCTTTAGGAATATTTACCTCGATTTCAACGAATCATTCCGATTATGACAGGTAAGACGGAGTATAGCAAAAATTTTATGCAGTAGCTTCTGGGTTACGATAAATGCGGAATGTCGGCACCACCATTTGTACTATATCTTGTATGAGTGGGTAAGTTGTGTAAACCCTCAGCTCTCTCCATTTTCCCTTAATTTTTCCATAAAAAAACTGACAGGACAAAGAGAAAGAGTGTTATTTCCTTTTTTAAAACAAATTCAGATAAAAGGATTTTAATCCCTTCCAGATAGAAATTATTAGAGAATCAAAGCGGCTATGAGCCACCTAAGTCGGAAAAAATAATCCAATTCTCAGCTTGTATGTTTTGTTTTACAAAAGTCAACAAACGAAATAATAATCCAAAGGCAGTGATCTCGATACACTGGTAGCCAACTGGGAACAAGCAAGTTTTTAGGATCTGTATGGCGGAGCAGGCATGGCAAATTCGACACAAAGAAGAGCGACGTTGGCAGAACTCAGTCACGTGGAAGGTACCAAAAAGGGCGTTGATGTCCATTCCTGCTTTGACGCGAAAGTGACAGATTTTGGAAGAACGTTTTATTGACGCCGCTCAAACGGATGAAAAAATGTGAAAGGCTACGACAGGTGTTTTTTTAAACGAGGATATTTATAAGGTGTAAAAGCCTATAAGGTAGAGAAGTCCAAAAAGTCTTAATTACAATTTTGTCGCAAATTTGACCTTTAATGATCAATGTAATTTGTTGTTTTATTCTTTCTTACTTTTGTAATGTATTGTAATATTTTGTGGTAACCTATTGAAATAGTGCAAATCTGAACCTGCAGTGCGGATAGCCATGTACTTTTTAAAGAATAACGAGGTTCGGATGGCGTTAGCTCAGGCTAAAGTACCACACTTTGGAAAAAAAAAACAGAAGCTAAATCGTGGATAATTATGGCCTAATTAAACGGTAATAATGATATTAATGCTAGTAATCATAATAGCCGTAAAACAGAGCGAAAAGAAATTTAAAAACCACTTTGCAAGTAGTAAAACTTAATAAGCCTCGAGCAAGAAAAAAAACGGAGCAATAGCACTTGACTAAGAAAAACTCCTTCACCAATCAGCTTGAAGTTATATCATTCAAACAAAGTGAGGTTGCAACCTTATGAAATGCCCAAGTTTGAGAGAAAACACTTTTTAAAAGGTCTAAAATCCCATGTATGGTCAGAGAATAAACAGAACGTTTGCTTGAGATGCGTTACATTTACAAATAAACAAATCATAAAATAATATTGTTAAAACAGAATATCAGAAAGTGTTGTTTAAAATAGGCGTTTTGGATGTACTACCCTTCTTCAGTTGTAAGGAGGCAGAGTGGCCGAGCGGTTAGAGCGCTGGACTTGCAATTCGGAAGCCTCGAGTTCAAGTCCTGCCCTGACCGCTAGCTGGATTTGTTTACGGTAGTCCCGAGATCAAATCTTTGACCACACTTGTAAATAGCTGCAGCTGGTTTGCCTCCGACTAATTGGGATTCTTAACCCTGTTATTTTTTGTTTGAATTACTTGTTTCAGTCTTTTGCTCGGCACCAATAGCATAAGTGCTATAAATACTAACGAGGATAAATAAAGGAATAATATTTATTATTAATATTGTAATGCGTTCACCTTCCTATTGATTGGTTTCCCAAGAAATGGTACAAGAAATGTCCTGTTCACTAGACTGCGTATAGTGCTCCAATTACATTAACTATTTACTGAGATTTGAAATAGTATGTGAAACAGTTTAAAGCAAACGTTATTTAACAAGTATTCAGACATCTTACAGGGACTGCAAATTTGTCAGGTTGGAGAATATCCCTGCGTCAAGATCCACAATGTTGTTGGAGCGAAGATACCTGTAAAAAATTGAAAAGAAAAATTCAAGATGTTGCTACAAAAGCTATTTTCCTGTGATTGTTTCTAGAAATGGTCGACAAAATAGGTGTTTAGGGTGTATAATCCTTCTTCAGTGTAAGAAAAGGTCCTCACATAACTTGGTAGCTTAGCTCGCATAATACATTATCATAACGTTAACAGTTTTTCTTACAAAAAAGAGGGTTTATGTACCACAAATGACTATTTGTGCCAGTTTTAAAATTTTGTCCCTACAGCATTATTCTATATCGTCAGACAAAGCTATAAATTGACTCTTCAAATCATCTTTGGAATAAAAGAAACTAAAAAAGAAAAAGAACAAAGGCTGGCTGGCTTGCAAGAGATCATTTTTTTTCCATTTCGGACTCTTGTCTTTACTTCGTTTCCATTAAAACGCATCAGTGTTATTTTGCATGTTTGCGTATTTAATAATTATGGTCTGAAATCCGGACAAAAAAACACTGGGGAAGCTGTTCTCTCACGTAACCCGAGTTAAAATTAAAAATAGAAATCTGAACAGTCAACTACGTATTTTAGCGCGTTCTCCTTTATAGTAATCTGCTTCCCAACAAATGGTGCAGAAAACTAGGCATTGATATTCACAAGACATGGCTTAAAAAATGCCACTCAATTTAAACCGTTAGATTTGGATTAATGTGCCAAACAGTTTAAGAGAGGCCGTCAGGAAAGTTTGAGTATTGAGTGGCAAGAGTTGAAAATTCGATTTCTTTCATTTTTTTTTTTCCATAGGTAGCTTTTAGGTAAATGATTAATCTGATGTAAACTATTTTCTCGCAAAAGCCTTTTATTTTCGAGAAAAGAAAGAATATCAGTTTTCCTTGACGGAGGCTCAAAATGGCCTTATTTATATGTAAATTAAGTGCATCTGAGCTAAAGGCGGAGCTTTCTAAACTAGCGCTTGATGACAGAGGTTCGAACACTGTCTTGTCAAAGCGACTTCTGGAGGCCGTCAAAACCTCTGGAGAAGATGAAGAAACAAACCTCTCGGTGCAGTCATGAGAATAATCGCCTCTCTCTTTTAAACATCTCCTATCTATGAAACGCCCCCGCTTGGATCCCTAAAATTAAATAGACGCCCCGGGCGTTTATTAGGTCATTCACGGTATATGTAAAGCCAACTCGGGTTTCTACCTCGCTGTGCGATCCACGCACTTTCCATAAGCGATGCGAACAAAGAATTAAGCCGTCGCTACGTGCGGGCTGTAAGGAATAAATAGTTTTTTCTCGCCTGACTTAATTGCTAACCTCATTTTTTAAAATGTTGATAATATGATACGCGTTACTGACGAAGCGTGAGGTGAATATCAAACAATTTTTAGATTGGGTTATTTTGATATCCGGGGAAATCAAGGTCGAGGTAACTGTTGTTAGGCGAAGCCGAAGGTCGAGGCAGATAACACGTCATATATTGTTTTGAAGAGAATAATGACAAACACATCATCACACGAAAAACAGACGGACATCGAAAATCATGCATTGCGTGCGCAACCTACAAAATAGTCAATTATCTCCAAGCAGATAATAAACGAGCTGGTAGTAATTGTAACTACATATTGCAAACATTGGTTGCGGTATTTCTCACGGTGTGTTTCTTGGGGGAAATTTATGAATCCAAAAACGGTTTTGTGTTAACTTTGCGAAAATTAGAATTTTTTAAAAACATGAAACTAAAGAATAAAAAAACTTAAGAATCAGGAGCCGAGTAGGCTAAAAGTTATTATCCTCTCTTTTCTTCGGGTACTGAAGACTGTTGTTTGAAAGACAATCATACTTCTATTACAATCACTTTTGGAGATAAAATAAAATAACCGTAAATCAAATGCCAAAATCAGATTTCGATTTCGTTTTTTAAAAAATGAACATGCTGCATATTTCAATGCAAAGTTGTAAACAACTCAATATAAAGCTTTAAAATCAGTCTGTGAATGTGTGTTTAGGTCCAGAAAAGTAACTTCTTTTTTACGTCTCATTCATGCAAAGACTTACGCCTTACATTGCTTGTTTACGAGCGTGCTACAAAATGCTTCACTACAGCAAGCCCCTGAGAGGCGACTCTGGTAAATTCATAGGACGCTAAAATGCAAGGAAAAAAAAACTAAGCTTAAAGACGAATTTCTTGCAAGCAACCTGGTTGAAATGTTCATTTAAGCAAACTGTAACAGCGCGAAGATCGCACGTCCCGCTGACGTCACAGCTTCCTGTCCCTGATGCGTTACTATTTCCCTACAGCGTGACAAGCGGTAAGGACGGTAAGTGGTTGTCAAACATGCACACGCATACACAGACCAAAAAATAGGAAAAACTCTGACGTCGATGACATCCACGATCCAAACTTTATTACCAGCAAAGTCTAAAATCCGGTCCCACAAATGTAACTATCTTGAGATCACGTCGTGTGTGCATACTAAAAAAATCAATATTATTACTGGTAGCTTTAGGAATATTTACCTCGATTTCAACGAATCATTCCGATTATGACAGGTAAGACGGAGTATAGCAAAATTTTATGCTGTAGCTTCTGGGTTACGATAAATGCGGAATGTCGGCACCACCATTTGTATTATATCTTGTATGAGTGGGTAAGTTGTGTAAACCCTCAGCCCTCTCCATTTTCCCTTAATTTTTCCATAAAAAAACTGACAGGACACAGAGAAAGAGTGTTATTTTCTTTTTTAAAACAAATTCAGATAAAAGGATTTTAATCCCTTCCAGATAGAAATTATTAGAGAATCAAAGCGGCTATGAGCCACCTAGGTCGGAAAAAATAATCCAATTTTCAGCTTGTATGTTTTGTTTTATAAAAGTCAACAAACGAAATAATAATCCAAAGGCAGTGATCTCGATACACTGGCAGCCAACTGGGAACAAGCAAGTTTTTAGGATCTGCATGGCGGAGCAGGCATGGCAAATTCGACACCAGGAAGAGCGACGTTGGCACAACTCAGTCACGTGGAAGGTAATAAAAAGGGCGTTGATGTCCATTCCTGCTTTGACGCGAAAGTGACAGATTTTGGAAGAACGTTTTATTGACGCCGCTCAAACGGATGAAAAAATGTGAAAGGCAACGAGAGCTGTTTTTTAAACGAGGATATTTATAAGGTGTAAAACCCTATCAGGTAGAGAAGTCCAAAAAGTCTAAATTACAATTTTATCGCAAATTTCACCTTTAATGATCAATGTAATTTGTTGTTTTATTCTTTCTTACTTTTGTAAAGTATTGTAATTTTTTGTAGTAACCTATTGAAATAGTGCAAATCTGAACCTGCAGTGCGGATAGCCATGTACTTTTTAAAGAATAACGAAGTTCGGATGGCGTTAGCTCAGTCTAAAGTACCACACTTTGGAAAAAAAAAACAGAAGCTAAATCGTGGATAATTATGGCCTAATTAAACGGTAATAATGATATTAATACTAGTAATCATAATAGCCGTAAAACAGAGCGAAAAGAAATTTAAAAACCACTTTGCAAGTAGTAAAACTTAATAAGCCTCGAGCAAGAAAAAAAACGGAGCAATAGCACTTGACTAAGAAAAACTCCTTCACCAATCAGCTTGAAGTTATATCATTCAAACAAAGTGAGGTTGCAACCTTATGAAATGCCCAAGTTTGAGAGAAAACACTTTTTAAAAGGTCTAAAATCCCATGTATATGGTCAGAGAATAAACAGAACGTTTGCTTGAGATGCGTTACATTTGCAATTAAACAAATCATAAAATAATATTGTTAAAACAGAATATCAGAAAGTGTTGTTTAAAACAGGCGTTTTGGATGTATTACCCTTCTTCAGTTGTAAGGAGGCAGAGTGGCCGAGCGGTTAGAGCGCTGGACTTGCAATTCGGAGGCCTCGAGTTCAAGTCCCGCCCTAACCGCTAGTTGGATTTGTTCATGGTAGTCCCGAGTTCAAATCTTTGACCACACTTGTAAATAGCTGCAGCTGGTTTGCCTCCGACTAATTGGGATTATTAACCCTGTTATTTTTTGTTTGAGTTACTTGTTTCAGGCATTTGCTCGGCACCAATAGCATAAGTGCTATAAATACTACTGAGGATTAATTAAGGAATAATATTTATTATTAATATTGTAATGCGTTCACGTTCCTATTGATTGGTTTCCCAAGAAATGGTACAAGAAATGTCCTGTTCACTAGACTGCGTATAGTGCTCCAGTTGCATTAACTATTTACTGAGATTTGAAATAGTATGTGAAGCAGTTTAAAGAACACGTTATTTAACAAGTATTCAGACATCTTACAGGATCCCTAAATTTGTCAGGTTGGAGAATACCCCTGCGTGAAGATCCACAATGTTGTTGGGACTAAGATCCCTGTAAAAAATTGAAAAAAAAAATTCAAGATGTTGCTAGAAAACCTATTTCCTGTGATTGTTTCTAGAAGTGGTCGACAAAATAGGTGTTTTGGGTGTATAACCCTTCTTCAGTGTAACAAAACGTCGAAACAAAACTCGGTAGCTTAACTGGCATAAATCATTATCATAACGTTTACAGTTTTTGTTACAAAAAAGAGGGGTTATGTACCCCAAATGACTATTTGAAGCAGTTTTGAAATTTTGTTCCTACAAAATTTTCTATATTGTCATACAAAGCATTAGAGATTTCAAATAGTATGTCAAACAGTTTAAACCAAACGTTATTTAACAAGTATTCAGACATCTTACAGCGACTGCAAATTTGTCAGGTTGGAGAATACCCCTACGTGAAGATCCACAATGTTGTTGGATCTAAGAATCCTGTAAAAAGTTAAAAAGAAAAATTCAAGATGTTGCTACAAAACCCCTTTTCCTGCGATTGTTTCTAGAAATGGTCGTAAAAATAGGTGTTTCGGGCGTATAACCCTTCTTCAGTGTAAGAAAAGGTCGTCACATAACTTGGTAGCTTAACTCGCATAATACATTATCATAACGTTAACAGTTTTTCTTACAAAAAAGACGGGTTATGTACCACAAATGACTATTTGTGGTGGTTTTGAAATTTTGTTCCTACAACGTTTTCCATATGGTCATACAAAGTTGTAATTCACTCTTTAAAGCATCTTTGGAATAAAAAAAATGAAAAACAAAAGAAAACAGGATGGCTTGCAAGGGATATTTTTTACATTTCCTACTCTTGTCATTACATCGTTTCCATGAAAACGCATCAGTGTTTTTTTGCACATTTGACATATTTAATAATTATGGCCTGAAATCCGGACAAAATAACACTGGGGAAGCTGTACTCTCACGTAGCTGGAGTTAATATTAGAAATAGAATTCAGAACAGTCAACTGCGTGACTCTTTAAAGCATCTTTGGAATAAACAATTGAAAATCAAAGGAAAGAAGGATGGCTTACGAGGGATATTTGTTTTCAATTTCCGACTCTTGTCTTTACTTCGTTTCCATGAAAACGCAACAGTGTTATTTTGCATATTTGACATATTTAATAATTACGGCCTGAAATCCGGACAAAAGAATACGGGAGAAGATGTACTCTCACGTAGCCCAAGTTACAATTAAAAAAAAAAAAGAAATCTGAACAGTAAACTGCGTGTTGGAATGCGTTCTCCTTTATCGTAATCTGTTTCACAAGAAATGATGCAGATAAGTAGGCATTAATATTCACAAGACATGGCGTAAAAATGCCACTCACTTGAAGCCGCTAGATTTGGATTAATGTGGCAGACATTTTAAAAGCGACAGTAAGGAAAGTTAGAGTATTGAGTGGCAAGAGTTTAAAATTCGATTTCTTTTGTTGTTTTTTTTCCATAGTAGCTTTAAGGTAAATGATTTATCTGATGTAAACTGTTTTCTCGCAAAAGCCTTTTATTGTCGAGAAAAAAAAAGAATATCAATTTTCCAGGACGGAGGCTCAAAATGGACTTATTTAAGTGTAAATTAAGTGTATCTGAACTAAAGACGGCGCTTTCTCCACTAGCTAAACAAACTATTTACTAAGATTTGAAATAGTATGTCAAAAAGTCTAAACCAAGCGTTATTTAACAAGTATTAAGACATCTTACAGGGACTGCAAATTTGTCAGGTTGGAGAATACCCCTACGTGAAGATCCACAATGTTGTTGGAACTAAGAATCCTGTAAAAAATTGAAAAGAAAAATTCAAGATGTTGCTGCAAAAGCTGTTTTCCTGTGATTGTTTCTAGAAATGGTCGTAAAAATAGGTGTTTCGGGTGTATAACCCTTCTTCAGTGTAAGAAAAGGTCGTCATATAACTTGGTAGCTTAACTAGCATAATACATTATCATAACGTTAACAGTTTTTCTTACAAAAAAGACGGGTTATGTACCCCAAATGACTATTTGTGGTAGTTTTGAAATTTTGTTCCTACAACGTTTTCTATATGGTCATACAAAGTTGTAACTGACTCTTTAAAGCATCCTTGGAATAAGCAATTGAAAAACAAAAGAAAGAAGGATGGCTTGCGAGGGATATTTGTTTTCAATTTCCGACTGTTGTCTTTACCTCGTTTCCATGAAAACGCATCATTGTTATTTTGCATATTTGACATATCTAATAATTACGGCCTGAAATCTGGACAAAAGAAGACTGGAGAAACTGTACTCTCACGTAGCCCGAGTTACAATTAAAAAAAAGGAAATCTGAACAGTAAACTGTGTGTTGGAATGCGTTCTCCTTTATAGTAATCTGTTTCACAAGAAATGATGCAGATAAGTAGGCATTAATATTCACAAGACATGGCGTAAAAAATGCCGCTCACTTCAAGCCGCTAGAGTTGGATTAATGTGCCAAACAGTTTAAGAGCGACAGTAAGGAAAATTTGAGTATTGGGTGGCAACAGTTGGCCATTCGATTTCTTTTCTTTTTTTTTTTTTTTTTACCATAGGTAGCTTTAAGGTAAACGATTTATCTGATGTAAACTGTTTTCTCGCAAAAGCCATTTATTTTCGAGAAAAAACAAAAAAGAATATCGATTTTCCTGGACGGAGGCTCAAAATGGCCTTATTTAAGTGTAAATTAAGTGTATCTGAACTAAAGACGGAGCTTTCTTCACTAGCTAAACTATTTACTAAGATTTCAAATAGTATGTCAAACAGTCTAAACCAAACGTTATTTAACAAGTATTCAGACATCTTACAGCGACTGCAAATTTGTCAGGTTGGAGAATACCCCTACGTGAAGATCCACAATGTTGTTGGAACTAAGTAACCTATAAAAAATTGAAAAGAAAAATTCAAGATGTTGCTGCAAAAGCTATTTTCCTGAGATTGTTTCTAGAAATGGTCGTAAAAATAGGTGTTTCGGGTGTATAACCCTTCTTTAGTGTAAGAAAAGGTCGTCACATAACTTGGTAGCTTAACTCGCATAATACATTATCATAACGTTAACAGTTTTTCTTACAAAAAAGAGGGTTTATGTACCCCAAATGACTTTTTGTGGCAGTTTTAAAATTTTGCTCCTACAACATTATTCTATATCGTCAGACAAAGCTATAAATTGACTCTTTAAATCATCTTTGGAATAAAGGAAATTAAAAAAGAAAAAGAAAGAAGGCTGGCTGGCTTCTAAGAGATCCTTTTTTTTTCCATTTCGGACTCTTGTCTTTACTTTGTTTCCATGAAAATGCATTAGCGTTATTTTGCATATTTGCATATTTAATAATTATGGTCTGAAGTCCAGACAAAAGAAGACTGGAGAAGCTGTACTCTCACGTAGCCCGAGTTACAATTTAAAAAAAAGAAATCTGAACAGTAAACTGCGTGTTGGAATGCGTTCTCCTTTATAGTAATCTGTTTCACAACAAATGGTGCAGAAAACTAGGCATTAATATCCACAAGACATGGCTTAAAAAATGCCTCTCACTTCAAGCCGCTAGAGTTGGATTAATGTGCCAAACAGTTTAAGAGCGACAGTAAGGAAAGTTTGAGTATTGGGTGGCAACAGTTGGCCATTCGATTTCTTTTTTTTTTGTTTACCATAGGTAGCTTTAAGGTAAACGATTTAATGTGATGTAAGCTGTTTTCTCGCAAAAGCCTTTCATTTTCGAGAAAAAAAAGAATATCAATTTTCCTGGACGGAGGCTCAAAATGGCCTTATTTAAGTGTAAATTAAGTGTATCTGAACTAAAGACGGAGCTTTCTTCACTAGCTAAACTAACTATTCACTAAGATTTGAAATAGTATGTAAAACAGTCTAAACCAAGCGTTATTTAAAAAGTATTCAGATATCTTACAGCCACTGCAAATTTGTCAGGTTGGAGAATACCCCTACGTGAAGATCCACAATGTTGTTGGAACTAAGTAACCTATAAAAAATTGAAAAGAAAAATTCAAGATGTTGCTGCAAAAGCTATTTTCCTGTGATTGTTTCTAGAAATGGTCGTAAAAATAGGTGTTTTGGGTGTATAACCCTTCTTCAGTGTAACAAAACGTCGTCACATAACTCGGTAGCTTAACTGGCATAATTCATTATCATAACGTTTTTTTTTTTTTACCATAGGTAGCTTTAAGGTAAACGATTTATCTGATGTAAACTGTTTTCTCGCAAAAGCCTTTTATTTTCGGGAAAAAAAATATCAATTTTCCTGGACGGAGGCTCAAAATGGCCTCATTTAAGTGTAAATTAAGTGTATCTGAACTAAAGACGGCGCTTTCTTCACTAGCTAAACTAACTATTTACTAAGATTTGAAATAGTATGTCAAACAGTCTAAACCAAACGTTATTTAACAAGTATTCAGACATCTTACAGCAACTGCAAATTTATCAGATTAGGGAATACCCCTACGTGAAGATCCACAATGTTGTTGGAACTAAGATCCCTGTAAAAAATTGAAAAAAAAAATTCAAGATGTTGCTAGAAAACCTATTTCCTGTGATTGTTTCTAGAAGTGGTCGACAAAATAGGTGTTTTGGGTGTATAACCCTTCTTCAGTGTAACAAAACGTCGAAACAAAACTCGGTAGCTTAACTGGCATAATTCATTATCATAACGTTTACAGTTTTTGTTACAAAAAAGAGGGGTTATGTACCCCAAATGACTATTTGAGGCAGTTTTAAAATTTTGTTTCCACAAAATTTTCTACATTGTCATACAAAGCATTAGAGATTTCAAATAGTATATCAAACAGTTTAAACCAAACGTTATTTAACAAGTATTCAGACATCTTACAGAAACTGCAAATTTGTCAGGTTGGAGAATACCCCTACGTGAAGATCCACAATGTTGGTGGACCTAAGATCCCTGTAAAAAGTTAAAAAGAAAAATTCAAGTTGTTGCTACAAAAGCTAAATTATTGTGATTGTTTCTAGAAATGATCGTAAAAATAGGTGTTTCGGGTGTATAACCCTTCTTCAGTATAAGAAAAAAATCATCACATAACTCGGTAGCTTAACTGGCATAATTCATTATCATAACGTTTACAGTTTTTCTAACAAAAAAGAGGGGTTATGTACCCCAAATGACTATTTGAGGTAGTTTTGAAATTTTGTTCCTACAAAATTTTCTATATTGTCATACAAAGTAATAGAGATTTTAAATAGTATTTCAAACAGTTTAAACCAAACGTTATTTAACAAGTATTCAGACATCTTACAGCCGCTGCAAATTTGTCAGGTTGGAGAATACCCCTACGTGAAGATCCACAATGTTGTTGAAACTAAGATTCCTGTAAAAAATTGAAAAGAAAAAACAAGATATTGCTACAAAAGCTATTTTCCTGTGATTGTTTATAGAAATGGTCGTAAAAATAGGTGTTTCGGGTGTATAACCCTTCTTCAGTATAAGAAAAAAATCATCACATAACTCGGTAGCTTAACTCGCATAATACATTATCATAACGTAAACAGGTTTTCTTACAAAAAAGAGGGGTTATGTACCCCAAATGACTATTTGAGGTAGTTTTGAAATTTTGTTCCTACAACGTTTTCCATATGGTCACACAAAGTTGTAATTCACTCTTTAAAGCATCTTTGGAATAAAAAAAATGAAAAACAAAAGAAAACAGGATGGCTTGCAAGGGATATTTTTTACATTTCCTACTCTTGTCATTACATCGTTTCCATGAAAACGCATCAGTGTTTTTTTGCACATTTGACATATTTAATAATTATGGCCTGAAATCCGGACAAAATAACACTGGGGAAGCTGTACTCTCACGTAGCTGGAGTTAATATTAGAAATAGAATTCAGAACAGTCAACTGCGTGACTCTTTAAAGCATCTTTGGAATAAACAATTGAAAATCAAAGGAAAGAAGGATGGCTTACGAGGGATATTTGTTTTCAATTTCCGACTCTTGTCTTTACTTCGTTTCCATGAAAACGCAACAGTGTTATTTTGCATATTTGACATATTTAATAATTACGGCCTGAAATCCGGACAAAAGAATACGGGAGAAGATGTACTCTCACGTAGCCCAAGTTACAATTAAAAAAAAAAAAGAAATCTGAACAGTAAACTGCGTGTTGGAATGCGTTCTCCTTTATCGTAATCTGTTTCACAAGAAATGATGCAGATAAGTAGGCATTAATATTCACAAGACATGGCGTAAAAATGCCACTCACTTGAAGCCGCTAGATTTGGATTAATGTGGCAGACATTTTAAAAGCGACAGTAAGGAAAGTTAGAGTATTGAGTGGCAAGAGTTTAAAATTCGATTTCTTTTGTTTTTTTTTTTCCATAGTAGCTTTAAGGTAAATGATTTATCTGATGTAAACTGTTTTCTCGCAAAAGCCTTTTATTTTCGAGAAAAAAAAAGAATATCAATTTTCCAGGACGGAGGCTCAAAATGGACTTATTTAAGTGTAAATTAAGTGTATCTGAACTAAAGACGGCGCTTTCTCCACTAGCTAAACAAACTATTTACTAAGATTTGAAATAGTATGTCAAAAAGTCTAAACCAAGCGTTATTTAACAAGTATTCAGACATCTTACAGGGACTGCAAATTTGTCAGGTTGGAGAATACCCCTACGTGAAGATCCACAATGTTGTTGGAACTAAGAATCCTGTAAAAAATTGAAAAGAAAAATTCAAGATGTTGCTGCAAAAGCTGTTTTCCTGTGATTGTTTCTAGAAATGGTCGTAAAAATAGGTGTTTCGGGTGTATAACCTTTCTTCAGTGTAAGAAAAGGTCGTCATATAACTTGGTAGCTTAACTAGCATAATACATTATCATAACGTTAACAGTTTTTCTTACAAAAAAGACGGGTTATGTACCCCAAATGACTATTTGTGGTAGTTTTGAAATTTTGTTCCGAGAACGTTTTCCATATGGTCATACAAAGTTGTAACTGACTCTTTAAAGCATCTTTGGAATAAACAATTGAAAAACAAAAGAAAGAAGGATGGCTTCCGAGGGATATTTGTTTTCAATTTCCGACTCTTGTCTTTACCTCGTTTCCATGAAAACGCAACAGTGTTATTTTGCATATTTGACATATTTAATAATTACGGCCTGAAATCCGGACAAAAGAAGACTGGAGAAGCTGTACTCTCACGTAGCCCAAGTTACAATTAAAAAAGAAAAGAAATCTGAACAGTAAACTGCGTGTTGGAATGCGTTCTCCTTTATAGTAATCTGTTTCACAAGAAATGATGCAGATAAGTAGGCATTAATATTCACAAGACATGGCGTAAAAATGCCACTCACTTGAAGCCGCTAGATTTGGATTAATGTGCCAAACAGTTTAAGAGCGAGGTAAGGAAAGTTTGAGTATTGAGTGGCAAGAGTGGAAAATTCGATTTCTTTGTTGTTTTTTTTTTTTTTTCCACAGGTAGCTTTAAGGTAAACGATAAATCTGGTGTAAACTGTTTTCTCGCAAAAGCCTTTTATTTTCGAGAAAAGCAAGAATATCAGTTCTCCTTGACGGAGGCTTAAAATGGTCTTATCTAAGTGCAAATTAAGTGTATCTGAACTAAAGACGGAGCTTTCTTCACTAGCTAAACTATTTACTAAGATTTGAAATAGTATGTCAAACAGTCTAAACCAAACGTTATTTAACAAGTATTCAGACATCTTACAGCGACTGCAAATTTGTCAGGTTGGAGAATACCCCTACGTGAAGATCCACAATGTTGTTGGAACTAAGATACCTGTAAGAAATTGAAAAGAAAAATTCAAGATGTTGCTACAAAAGCTATTTTCCTGTGATTGTTTCTAGAAATGGTTGAAAAATAGGTGTTTCGGGTGTATAACCCTTCTTCAGTAAAGAAAAAAATTATCACATCACTCGGTAGGTTAACTCGCATAATACATTATCATAACGTAAACAGTTTTTCTTACAAAAAAGACGGGTTATGTACCCCAAATGACTATTTGTGGTAGTTTTGAAATTTTGTTCCGAGAACGTTTTCCATATGGTCATACAAAGTTGTAACTGACTCTTTAAAGCATCTTTGGAATAAACAATTGAAAAACAAAAGAAAGAAGGATGGCTTGTGAGGGATATTTGTTTGCAATTTTCGACTCTTGTCTTTACCTCGTTTCCATGAAAACGCATCAGTGTTATGTTGCATATTTGACATATTTAATAATTACGGCCTGAAATCCGGACAAAAGAACACGGGAGAAGCTGTACTCTCACGTAGCCCAAGTTACAATTAAAAAAAAGGAAATCTGAACAGTAAACTGCGTGTTGGAATGCGTTCTCCTTTATAGTAATCTGTTTCACAAGAAATGATGCAGATAAGTAGGCATTAATATTCACAAGACATGGCTTACAAAATGCCACTCACTTGAAGCCGCTAGATTTGGATTAATGTGCCAAACAGTTTAAGAGCGAGGTAAGGAAAGTTTGAGTATTGAGTGTCAAGAGTTGAAAATTCGATTTCTTTGTTGTTTTTTTTTTTCCACAGGTAGCTTTAAGGTAAACGATTAATCTGGTGTAAACTTTTTTCTCGCAAAAGCCTTTTATTTTCGAGAAAAGCAAGAATATCAGTTCTCCTTGACGAAAGCTTAAAATGGCCTTATTTAAGTGTAAATTAAGTGTATCTGAACTAAAGATGGAGCTTTCTTCACTAGCTAAACTATTTACTAAGATTTGAAATAGTATGTCAAACAGTCTAAACCAAACGTTATTTAACAAGTATTCAGACATCTTACAGCGACTGCAAATTTGTCAGGTTGGAGAATACCCCTACGGGAAGATCCACAATGTTGTTGGAACTAAGATACCTGTAAGAAATTGAAAAGAAAAATTGAAGATGTTGCTACAAGACCTACTTTCCTGTGATTGTTTCTAGAAATGGTCGTAAAAATAGGTGTTTCGGGTGTATAACCCTTCTTCAGTGTAAGAAAAGTCGTCACATAATTCGGTAGCTTAACTCGCATAATTCATTATCATAACGTTAACAGTTTTTCTTACAAAAAAGACTGGTTATGTACCCCAAATGACTATTTGTGGTAGTTTTGAAATTTTGTTCCCACAACATTGTCTATAATTTGGTCTATAAAGAATTCTTTTGATTGGGAACTGTACTGAGAAATGTTCCGACCTTCAATTCTTCTCCGCCGAAGTACTCTTCACAAGGGTTTGAATATTGGTGGAGAGAAGAAGCGAAATTCAACTTTTGAAATTTTCACATGACGTTTTCTACAATTCTCGCCAACCCTCTTCTCATTAACACGAGACATGGTCAGAAAAAAGGAAAATCTTCGTGTTCCTTTCGTGACCAGTTTTCAATATGGCGTAGTAAATAATTCTTTTTTCCTTAACAACATGGTAACTTTTGGAATTCAATTTTAGAAGTACATTTCAAATTAATAATTTCATAACCTTAATAGAAAACATCTTCATGTCATCTGCTACTATTTCGTCTCATAATAATGACAATAACATATTATTAATTATTCTTCTTATTATTACTAATAAGTATATTCTTGGTTTTCACCCACGTGACCCACCGCTTGGCAACGGTTTCTATCTGCCATGTTGGTGTCCCTCAAGTGTAAACAAACCCAGATGGTCCCGGCGTTGTCGTTGGATGTGGAAGGAAAAGTGGAAAGGGAAACACCCAAGGATGTTTTCGTATACCATCAGTCGTTAAACATCAAGGCGAAGAGTTCGAAGATCTCACCACTGAGAGGAGAAATAGTTGGATTTCGGCGATAAGTCGAGACGATACTGATACGAAGAACGTCCTGGAAAACGAGCGAGTTTGTGAACGCCACTTTGTGTCAGGAAGGCCGTCACCGAACTGGGACAAATTTAACGTCGATTGGATACCGACCTTAAACTTAGTCAACGAATACACAAACAGAAAGACGTCGAGGCTGCGACAAAAAGAGCCGAGAGAGCAAAGGCTCGAAGGAAAAGAGTCATTGAACGACAAGAGAATGAAGCTGCAAGGGAAAGAAAGCTCTTGGACCAAAGCGGCGAACAGGTTGCTAACATGGACTTTAGGGAAGCGTCAACGAGTACTTCATCCGAAACAGTCGAAGACCATAGCGGTGAAATACAGCCTGAAGAGCCTGATACTCAACAGCCTGATATTTCTTCAGCCGCTTGTGCGAGCGATGAAGAAACAATGGCGGCTGTATTTCACGACGCTGAAACACAGACAGAAGAAACTGCCACATTTCCACCAGTCGACGCTGAAACTCAGACTGAAGAGTTTGAATACATATTCTCCAGGCCCAGCGGATATCAAGCACCCGACCAAGATTTCTTTCAATCTGACGACAAGGTCCGTTTTTATACGGGACTGCCATCATTTGAGATGCTAATGGTTGCTTTTGAACACGTGTCTCCACATGTCACTCGCAAAACTCACTCCCTCAGCAGATTTCAGGAATTTGTCATGGTCCTGATGAAACTGCCATTGAGTGTACCCTTTCAAGATCTGGCTTACCGTTTCATGGTATCTGTGCCCACTGTGTCAAGGATTTTTTCCTCCTGGATGGTTGTTATGGACACCAGGTTGTTTCCTCTTGTTTCCTGGCCAGATAGGGAGCAGTTATGGAAAACAATGCCATTGTGTTTTCAACATGCACTTGGAAGGAAAGTAACTGTAATCATTGACTGGTTTGAGGTATTTATCGAAAGGCCATCAAATCTGTTAGCCAGAGCACAAACATTTTCATCGTACAAACACCATAATACGATCAAGATTCTCATTGGTATTACACCCCAAGGAACTGTGTCGTTTGTTAGTGAAGCCTGGGGAGGCCGCACC
Source organism: Porites lutea (assembly GCF_958299795.1). Lineage (NCBI taxonomy): Eukaryota > Metazoa > Cnidaria > Anthozoa > Scleractinia > Poritidae > Porites > Porites lutea. Next base: position 29,184,220 of record NC_133201.1, on the reverse strand, counting down.
TCTGACAAGTATCTGACAGAGCATTCTGGATTTCTCGACCAATTGCTACCAGGAGACATGGTAATGGCTGACAGAGGGTTCACGATTGCAGAAAGTGTTAGGCCTACTCTGGGACCTTAACTCGCCGCGAGATTGTGCGAGCTAATGCGAGTTTAGGCGAGTTAAGGCGAGATAAGGAAAAATTGAGCTCGCCTATCAGTTGCGAGTTTGTGCGAGTTAAGGCGAGTTAGGGGGAAATGATGCACCTTATGTTGAGGTTATAAGGGTTAAAATTTATAATATACTTTAGTAATATACATATAAAAGATGCCTTGCAATCTTTGTATTTCTTATATATATAGTAGGTTCCATGTTGTCCAATTACGAAAAAGTTAAACAAAAAATTTCAGATGAGCTCCAAAGTTGAATGAAGCCAAATCTTGTTTAAATTTATTAATTGAATTATTTTCCTAATTGGACAAGCTTAAGTTTGGATATGCTAGTGACATGGAGTCCTGTTCTTTATTAATTATATAGCATTTAGACATCAAACTATACCATTTGGTGGCTGTATCATAATAATAATCATTGTCATCATCATCATATATTATTTATTAAAGCTATATAATTATTTGGCAGAATAATAAATTACCAGTAGTAAAAAAATGAAAACAAAACAATCATGAACTGATAAAAAAATGTAGCTGTAGTATAAGCACAGGTAGGATATTTTATTAATTTTTATAAATCAATAACACTATGTTTTAATAGGCAGGTGAGCATAATAGGTATCACATGACATGTCATCAATTGTTATCACTAACTCCAGAATTGAAAAAAAAAATGTTTTTGCAGTCTGTGTCAATTTTCTTGAAAGAACTAGTATAAAAAACCGGGGAAGCTGACGAAATACGACTCAGCTGAGGAAATTTTTATGACACAATCAATTTTACTGAAATGAAATTTCTTTCTCTTTGAAAATTATAAGACTTATCTTTAAGTCTTCCATTTGATCCATTATCTCCACTTCACTGATGGTTTCCCTTGGAATCCAGCTCAATTGTTTGTTTTCACTGCCAGAAATGATTGCCTTTTCGTTTCCTCGGATAATCTATTTTAATTTCTTGCAAATGAAGGCTGATGCCTTTTCTCAAAGACAGCAGTTCCCGTATTTTAGAAACTCCCTCCTTAAACTTGGACAATCCTGTGAGAGACACCTTGATTTCTACGAAAGAAAGGAGGATCAAGTTAACTTGACAGTAAACTCTTTATCATTCTCAGCCTAGCAAAACAACAAAAATAAATGACCATATTTTCTGTTCAGGCTTACTTATTTGTTACAAAGTGTCAGAAAGTGTTCATAGTTGTGCAGAGGACTATACCTTATTTAACTTGAATGACAAGAAAACGCTCTCCACGATCGGCTTTGTCTTCCAAACTCTTAAGAGTTGTCACGGATGCGTCTTTCCCGTTTCGAATTTTTACAAAATGATCACCGGCTCAGGCGTTTTGTGCTTGTTTTCATGTCACGTACGCCACATTGAAGCTTCCTATCTAAAACTTGCCAGTGGACTGGGATCAACAAGGCTTTTATAGAGTTAACGTTGCAAGGGTAAAAGGCTTTAGCTTAGCTTACCTGCATGTGATACATTTTGAAACTTCTCGATTTAACGTGGGATTTGTAAGACCCTGTGACCCCATGCCTCTGGAATTTCTGCCATGCTTAGCATTGAAGCCTTTTCGTTAGGCAACGAGTTAGTGCATGTTCAGGCTGTTCCTGGTAGTTCCATTGACAGTCCAGTTAAGACTCCAAGGCATGACAATGATAAGTAAGAAAAACCTCATGAAATCTTTAGTGGTAAATTACCCTTACCACAGAGGCAATTGGAAATACCAGAAGGATGGAATTGGTCAATTACATATTTTTTAAAGGTAAAAACCCTGTTTTCCTTAAAAATCACTATCTTTTAAACTTTTGGAATTTGTATTCTTTGGCATCTTCCCTTTATGGAGTAATTGTGAAATTACACTGAGAGTAGGATGAGATATTACAGTCAAACCAAGTCAAGCGTACCCCCCAAGATTCTATTAATGAATTGATTATTTGAAAAATGAATCCGTTAGTCGTTCCCGTAACTGGTGTCAAATTCAAAGCGGCATTTCTGCATGCGTAATGAGCAGTGAATATTTTACGAGAACTTCTCTATATTTGGTCAGATTGGAAATCTTTGAATGGATTAAGCTTCTTAGAAGACATTTACATCAATTTCAGGAAAATGGAGCTGGTAGAAATTTCATAACTGCCTCGCGTGTGAATTCAGGGCTCATTACACATGCAAGAATGCAGAGATCAATCTGAAATCTACAACTAGCATCGGATTCAACTTTTGAATAATAAACTCATTAATGTATTCTTGGGGGGTACGCTTGACCTGGTTTGACTGTAAAATTGGTATCCACTTGGAAGTGGCGAGATTGGGTGCGTTTGTGCGAGATAATGCGAGTTTAGGCGAGTTAAGGCGAGATAAGGAAATTTGAACATAATCTCAAGTTGCGAGTTAGGGCGAGTTAAGGCGAGTTAAGACGAGTTAAGGTTCCAGAGTAGGCCTAAGTGTTGGCTTAAAGCAAGCCAAGCTGGTTATTCCAGCCTTCACAAAGGGGAAATCCCAGTTGGATCCAGTTGATGTGGAAAAAACTAGAGGCATCGCAAGTGTTCGTATCCACGTGGAGAGGGTGATAGGGTTGTTGCGGCGCAAGTATACCATTTTGGAAAGCACACTTCCAACAGATTTCCTTGTTTGCAACCCAAATAGACCACCTGCATCACAGATTCCTATGATTGATCGTTTTGTAAGGGTTTGCTCCGCACTTATTAACTTATGCCCACCTATAATACCATTTGACTAGTTTCAGTTGTACAGTTATCTTCTTTTAAATGGACACCCCGGTATACCAGACCCTTTTGTGCAGCGGACAGCTTTCACTGGTCCTAACTCAGGCAAATTAGAGCTGTTCATCTGTAACTAAAATCTCTTTTAAAGAGAGTTTAGTTACAGTTAAATTAAGGCAGACAGCTAGAGCTGGTCCCAAGGGTGTCCCGCTTACTAGAGAGTTCACTGTATTGCCAGTTTTAAGTTTAACATATGCGCCTCTGTGAACAGTAAATTAATGTAGGTGTAGGTCAGTAAGAATGTGTCCTTAACTATCTAAAACATTTTAACTGATTCAAAATGACAATTTTTGAAGATGTAGACTCTCATGTCATCAATTTTCTTACTTCTTTTAATTACATATGTTGTTAGTGTTTCAAACAACAAGAAAAGTTTTAAAAAATTGTCTTTTGAGATGACAGGAAAACACGTATTTGAGCAAAAACACTCAAACCCGTAATTAATGCAGTAGTTTTCAGCAGGTGGGTGGGTGGGTGGGTGGGTGGGTATGTATGTATGTATGTATGTATGTATGTATGTATGTATGTATGTACGTACGTACGTATGTATGTATGTATGTATGTATGTATGTATGTATGTATGTATGTATGTATGTATGTATGTATGTATGTATGTATATTGTGACCAATCACGAAACAGGCTTGTAGGGATAGAGATGTTATTTTTATGCTGACAATATTTTTCACGCTCTACTTTATGTATTGAGCACTCTTCTACGGAGAAATCGAGCGAGCCACAAACTTTATGTATGTATGTATGTATGTACAGTGGAATCCTGATTTTTTTAACCCACAAGGGAAATAATAACTGGTTCAAGCAATCAGGATTTCCAGATATCAGGAGTAAAATTATGGGCTTAAGAAAACAAGGGACTGAGAAACCGGGATTCTAGTGACATGTTTTTCTCATGACTTGTGGGTACAATATTATGTACATTTATCAACAATGAGCAATTAGATGCTGATCTGACCACCATTAGTTCAAAAATGAAAACGCTGACCCATTTCTGAGCAGCAAACATTTTTCAAGATGTTGGAATGCTATTTGCATTTTTAATTCCTCTTTCAGGTGAAATATCTTCGTTATAACAAACAGTCACTTAAATTAGTGGTAACTAATGTAGGCCATTCATTTAGAAAAAGGTCTATTTTACCTCGGAGTTCGCCTTTAAGACCAAACCCTTAGCATAATATTTTACAAAAACATATTTAACCTCAAAGAATAGCTGTCCTTAGAAAAACCTGCTGTGGAATAATGTACTATATACCCCCTTTTTTATTTTTCAAAATAATTTCCCTTGGTACACCGTAAAATCTGCCGCAAATAATAATTATTACCTATACCCCTTTGCAAGCACATAAACTTTATTGCCCCAGAAATTTTTCAGGGAAATACAGTTTTATAATTATTGATTCTGAAACAGATCAACCTCCAGTCATAACTGTGTCCCGGGTTGGCGACTTTGACAATTCTGGGTTGGTAGCCTGAATCTGTGTAAGATTTGCCAAAGCACTCTGTTTGTCAATTTCACCTGATCTCAACATCATCATCACTTCCACTAACAGAATCAGTTTGGATGTTGGATCTTGATGGTACAGACAATGGCACAGGTAATGATGAAACTGTTCCACTGAGTTGAAGAAGTACATGGTGGCACTGACCTGTTTGGCTGTTTACACATAGTACTGCCAGCTAGTCTTACAATTGTTTGGCATCCTTTTTTTATAAGACAACTTAAATGAAAAAAATTACCATTCTTACAGTCTGTGCTGTGGCACTCTAGTAGTTTATCTGCTGAGGTTGCTTTGGACTTGCAGAGACAAATATTGTCCCAAAGCAAGGCATTTTGGTTAGTTACATTACCAGGTACACTTAATATTTCCTCTTACAGAGGTCACGAATCGCGAAACCATCTGGTTGAAGGCTTCCAACCTCTTGTAGGGCTTGAACTGCCGTTTCGTATAATAGCTAGTCTCCTGAAACCAGATATCCTAGCATATCAGTGGCTTCAAGCGGTGGCAAACATTCTGGGTCGAACCGCTCGGTTGGAATGCTGACCGGGTCAACTTCAAGTAGGAATATTTTCTGAATATATCGTGTCTTTACTTGGCTCTCGAGGCTTTTGGCGAACTCGGAAAGAACAGGGATACTCGCATTGGTCCTATCTGAGTCCTGATCGCTTTTTCCGTCCGATAATTCCATTTTACGACCGCAAAATTTCGAAGAGAACGAAAGAGTTGCGAGATCCGACATACTATTATCACAAATTTCACGGTCGGAAGGGACAACAACATGGCCGACAACCAAATTTGGAAATGCCCGTGACGTCACGTGAAAACCAAGAATACACACTTAGTGATCTTGGTAATTCAAGCAATCTTATTGGTTAGCTATCTCGAACTGTGACGTTATATTCACCCCGCTAGGCGGTGAATATAAAGCAGAACAAAATCGCTGTCGTGAAATGGGTGTTTTGCCAAAGTTTCATAGTAAAGCCTTTTTGAAAATACACAAATATCCAAGTGCTGATGACTTTGAAGGCAAGAAAAGACTTCATGGTGTTTAAACAGCGTGATTTATTGTGAAGTGGTTTACTGTAGCTGACTTTTTGTACGCTCGAAGCTATGTTTACCACTACAGAGGAAAACGAGGTCGCTTTGTCACTGTTTTGTGATTTCGGGATTTTCTCGCAAGACCAATTTTGCGTATAAATAGAAGTTATTTATGGAGAAAAGAGGAAGGCAAATATTTTCGAAATTGTACTCAGTGTACCGTCACCGAATGGAGGGAACAAAGTGTCCGTATTAGAGGGGATGTCACCACGATGACATGGTCGTTTTAAGGCTCCACTGACAGTTTAAACTCATCAGTGACTAAATCATGCCCACACTTGTCTTTTACAGTAGGTCTCATCCTCGGAGACCCAGGGGCAGTTAGTCGGGTCGATAAAATGTTCGTGGTGAAAGTTTACTGTAAGATCGAGACGAGCCTCTGGGCACTTACTTTTACCGAACCAGTTCCAGAAGCGTTTGAATTGCCTGCTTCTGATTGGCCAGAAAAAATTTTTTCTGGCCAATCAGCGAAGAGAAGCTGCCGGGTGACTCTCGTGTTTTCTTACACGACGTAGTTTTCCTCATCGATTGCCATAGTTGCGTAGCGCGTAGCGCGTTCAACGGGGAAAGTTTCTCGACGAAAGTTTCAGAACAAAATGTTAACAACCCGCAAAATTGCCTTTAGCACGACTACAAGAAACAAACACTCTCCGATGAATTTTTAGGGCGGATCTTTCCAAGGTATCGTAAATTTTTATTGCTGATACGATACGCGATGCATGACTTTCACTTTCCACACCTTAATTTGCTCACATTGTCTAGTATATAACGCCAAGCTTACATTTTAGATGTCCATGTTCATTGCACGACTTCTGAAACTTTCTACAGCGTGAAAATTTCCGTCGCACGGGCCACGCAACTACGTCGATTGATCGTGGGAAATGCCGGCTAGCTGCAGTGCCTTCTTCTTGCTTTCGCTCCCAACTCCTTTTGAAACTTTTAAGCTTAAAAGCTTACAGCAGTTGACCGTACTAATTCTGCCGAAGTTGATAGTAGTGTTAACTTTAGATTCGAGGGAGACCTCCAGCAAGCGCTTGAAGAATTAGAAGGCTTGTCTTTGTTTCCTGTGGTACAGTTCAAAGCGAAGCAAAGATTTATTATTGAGACGATTGTGGAAAGAAGAGATGTTTTTGGGCAATTGATAGAAGAGTCTAACGTTCCAAATGTTGCCTATAAGCTAGGGGGTTTAAAAATCGTTAGATGCTAAAGGTTATGAATTCCCTAGTAATCCATTGGTCATAGTGATTTCACCGTCTCATGTCAATAGTTGAGGACCAGGTAAAGTACTCGAGGTCACTGGCAATTCAGGCCGCTTTCTTAGGGGAAAGCAAAACAAAAGATCGAGAAATATTGAATGGATAGGAAGCGTTTTCTTTGTTGTACGGAAGCACGGAATCATTAACTGGGGGACAATAAATTCAGGGCAATGTTCTTTAAGGAGTTTTACCAGAAAAATCCCGTTGCAAGTACATACAGCTGTTCATTGGTAAGTATGCTGATTTGTTTGCTAGGAAGGGTGCTACACTGAATTCATTGTGGGGAGTTCTGAAGGGGTAAAATGGGATGTTGTTGCTCTGGGAAAATGGGATTTAAGTCACTGGCAGGGGGATTCTATCACTGAGAATGGGAAAAAATGTAAAAAATGGGAATTGAGGATTAAACAGTTTCAATGGGATTGATATCCCCCCTTCAGGACCCTCATTATACTTAACAGTAGATCTGGCTTTTATTCAAGGATGCTCAGTAATCTTATGTCTAAAAGCTGACAGACACTTCACAAGAATTATCATGTTTTTTTGTCACCATTTATTGACAATTGAACGCTGATGAAGTAAGCCTTGTGACTGCTTAAGATAATAGTGCAATTTAACATTTACATATTATAAATGGAAAAACACCCCATAATACAGAACTACAGATGCCATTACATGAATTTTATTCTTAAGCTGTTGAGATTTTTTTTTAAACTTTTTTATTGGAGTTCACATGTCTACTTATTATACTGATTGAGTTATGTATATACTAGGGAGATGTAATATTTTATTTTATTTTAATTTGTTAATAAACATTTATGCTGGGGTATTTGTTGGTGATTCTTTCTGTCCCAAAGGGTTTGTTTTACTAGGTGGCCAACAAGTATACTTGAGTATATTATTTGAATACTGTCTAGAAAAATGAGGAGTGCATTATATTCAGGTGACATTATACACAAGTAAATATGGTATACCTACACATAACATACAAAAACTGTTTTCCAACACTCTCTGGAAAAAAAGGGAACTGTGCTGAAATTGTCTCTTACTGCTTTCGATAATTCTAAAAGTCCTTCTTCTTTTAGATTTTATTAAGTGTACAACCTGCAGAAGAGAAAAAACTCCTTCCTTTTTTGATGACAGTAATGAAAACAGCAGATCATTCCAAGCCAATTATGTGGCGACATCAGAGCCAAAGACTGTTAGTCTGCTTAAAGAAAATCAAGATGATCTGTGACAGGAAGTTCAAGAATCAAATCTTCACTGCTTGTATTCTAGAATTTGTATTCTCTGATTGTCTTGTACAGGAAACAGTAATTGATAATTGTAATAAATTATGTTCTGTGGAAAGTATTTTAGAGACACTGTGTGGGATGGTGACCATGCCATGAAGATTTTTACCTTTCTGAAGAGGGTGTTTAAAGATTTAAAAATAATTATCAATGAAGAATATTATTGTCAGATGAGGAGAATTATGATAGGGAAGTTATGAAATATCAAACAAATGCACCAAAGGAAAATTGTTAATATTGCAGCATTATTTTTTCAAAATAAGTCCAATCTTGTACCATCAATTCCAAGGGAGTTAAAACAATGGCACTGTGGATGTGTTTGAGGGGGCCAGTAAGGGGAAACATCAAGTCAATCATAGATGAACAGTTTGGCAAAAAATCAAATATTATGTGAAATTACTTTTTTACATGCATTTGTTAAAAGATATCTTATAATAAGAATTCATTTCTACTATATTAGCCATAATTCTAATCACAGTGAAGATTAACCCAGGTTATCTTATGCGGTTTAGTAAGCCAGAGACCCAGGTCCTTGAAATCAAGAGCTGAAGTTGGATCTTTGGAAAGTGTCCCTATTCCTTGGTCTCTTCTCCCTGGAATTTCCTTAAGAGCGTTCACTTCTTATAAAGTTTTAGTGACTACAAAAATATGTATATAGACATCCCAACCTTCCACGATTTCTCAACTCTGTCCCTACACTTGTCACCGGCACTGCGCGTTTATCGCCCTCCAAAACTTTCATACCAACCACTTTCAAACATTTTCGCAAACTCACCTTTATTTTTTTTTCTTCACTTATCCTTAAAAATAAACCCACACAGCCTGCAAAAATCGACCTCACTTAACAAGTCAGGATTCAGCACATAACCGGACTACGATTTCGAACTAAACACAACGGCTGTATTTAAAATACGTAAGGTAAGGGAGTTCAGCGCGAAAGCAAGAAGGTGCGTGCACTGCAGCAAGCCAGCAATTCCCACGATCAATCGACGTAGTTCGTGGCCCCTGCAACGGAAATTTCACGCTGTAGAAAGTTTCAGAAGTCGTGCAACGAACATGGACATCTAAAATGTAAGCTTGGCGTCGTAGGGAAAGTGAAAGTCATGCATCGCGTATCGTATCAGCAATAAAAATTTACGATACCTTGGAAAGATCCGCCCTAAAAATTCATTGGAGAGTGTTTGTTTCTTGTAGTCGTGCTAAAGGCAATTTTGCGGGTTGTTAACATTTTGTTCTGAAACTTTCGTCGAGAAACTTTCCCCGTTGAACGCGCTACGCAACTATGGCAATCGATGAGGAAAACTACGTCGTGTAAGAAAACACGAGAGTCACCCGGCAGCTTCTCTTCGCTGATTGGCCAGAAAAAATTTTTTCTGGCCAATCAGAAGCAGGCAATTCAAACGCTTCTGGAACTGGTTCGGTAAAAGTAAGTGCCCAGGGGCTCGTCTCGATCATACAGTAAACTTTCGCCACGAACATTTTATCGACCCGACTAACTGCCCCTGGGTCTCCGAGGATGAGTAGGTCTAGGTGTTTCAAAACTGATAAATGTACGATATTGAGACTATCATTCTAAAATAAATAAAAAAAAAAAAAAAAGAGACTATCATTCTATCAGTAGCATACTACTACATCTTACACAAACTTTAAATTTCTCAGGTTCGAGAATATCCCTGCGTGAAGATCCACAATGTTGTTGGATCTAAGAGACCTGTAAAAAATTAAAAACAAAAATTCAAGATGTTGCTACAAAACCTATTTTCCTGTGATTGTTTCTAGAAGTGGTCGTAAAAATAGTTTTTTCGGGAGTATAACCCTTTTTCAGTGTATGAAAAAGTCGTCACATAACTCGGTAGCTTAACTCGTATAATTCATTGTCATAACGTTAACAGTTTTTTTTTTTATAAAAAAAAAGCGCTTATGTATCCCAAATGACTATTTGTGGCAGTTTTGAAATTTTGTTCCTACAACATTTTCTATATGGTCATACAAATCTGTAATTCACTCTTTAAAGCATCTTTGAAAGGAAAAAATGAAAAACAAAAGAAAAAAGGATGGCTTGCAAGGGGTATTTTTTTTAATGTCCTACTCTTGTCTTTACCTCGTTTCCATGAAAACGCATCAGTGTTTTTTTGCACATTTGACATATTTAATAATTATGGCCTGAAATCCGGACAAAATAACACTGGGGAAGCTAAACTCTCACGTAGCTGGAGTTAATATTAGAAATAGAAATCAGAACAGTCAACTGCGTGTTGCAATGCGTTCTCCTTTATAGTAATCTGTTTTACAAGAAATGGTGAGGATAACTAGGCATTAATCTCCAGAAGATACGGCGTAAAAATGCCACTCATTTCAAGCCGCTAGATTTGGATTAATGTGCCAAACAGTTTAAGTGCGACGGTCAGCAAAGTTTAAGTACTGAGTGGCAAGAGTTGAAAATTCGATTTCTTTCATTTTTTCTCCATAGGTAGCTTTTAGGTAAATAATTAATCTGATGTAAACTGTTTTCTCGCAAAAGCCTTTTATTTTCGAGAAAAGAAAGAATATCAGTTTTCGTGGACGGAGACTCATCATGGCCTTATTTAAGTATCAATTAATAGTGTACCTGAACTAAAAACGGAGCTTTCTTAACTAGCGCTTGATGAAAGAGGTTCGAAAACTGTCTTGTCAGAGCGACTTTTGGAGGCCGTCAAAACCTCTGGAGAAGATGAAGAAACGAACGCATCGGTAGGATACACCTCGGCAGTTCAAGACGGCCCAGGAATCCCTGCTTCAGGTGCAAGAAGTGCTGAATGCAACAGGCATTTTGATTGATATCTCGCAAACAGCTCGTTTTCACCAGTTGCTGAGATAACTACCCCAAAACTTAACAACGAGCTGTCGGAAATCTGGTCAGAGATTAGCTCTCTTCACCGTATTCAATTTATTGTGGAATATGGCCTCTGATCCAGTTTAAAATATGTGAAAGGGTACGTCAGCTGTTTTTTAAACGGGAATATTTATAAGGTGTAAGAGCTTGCAGCGTGGATTGCCATATGTAATTTATAAAAAAGTAACAAAGTTCGTGTGGCGTTAGCTCAGGCTAAAATACCAGACTTTAAAAAACAAAAGCTAAATCGTGGATAGTTATGATCTAATTAAACGGTAATCATGATATTTATACTAATAATCACAGTAGCCGTAAAAGAGAGCGAAAGGAAATTAAAAAAGACTTTGCAGCGTGCATAATCACGTAACGGTTCAGTGATTTAAATTGAACAGTGACTTCAGATCTAAATAAGGACCTGACGTACACAACATAAAATAAACATGGAGAAAAAATTATCGATATTTGTGGCACACGACCTAATCTTAATGGAATTTTACCCGCATTATATGCATGAGAGTAAGACAAAAGGCTATAATCCCATAAGCACTAATGTATTCCACTTCACACTAATGAGATTTCACTTTAAAAAAACCTAACCGGTGCGCCATATACTACTTTCGTTATCCTTTATCTATTGCAAAATTTATACTGAATCCATGCTTAGAGATGGTTTAAGCGATGGTATTAGAGTGGGAAGAAAACTCATTAAAGAGTGCGTTTGGCAGCTGAAAGCTGATCGTTCGGTTAAAGGTCTACACCTTATAATGGGTAAAAATCAGGAGGCCGCAGAGGAATACGCTAAGAATATAAGCGTTAGAAAGACGAAGGCTGCCGCGGAATTCACTTCACTTTTTACTTGAAGGTAGGAAACTAGTTGAAAAAAGCAATTAACCTATTTTGGGAGTCCGATTATACATGATTGTTACTGGGAGAAAGAAATTAGATCGCGTTCTTGTAAAAAAGGAGTTCATGGAGCACAATGGGCCGAAATCATCTGTGTGGCGAGCCATAAACGTAAATGGCTTCTCAAAAGGCTAGATAATAGAAAAGAATGCCCAAAACATGGCCAGCAGCGCGTACGTTCTTGAAACTGCTGACTTTGCTTTTGTAGATAATACATGGGGAAAAAAAGACCATTTCCGAACAGGTCGCAAATTTTGTTCAAATTTGGTCTATTCAAGAATTCTTTTGTATGGGAACGGTACTGAGAAATGTTCCGACCTTGAATTCTTCTCCGCCAAAGTACTCTTCACAAGGGTGTGAATATTGGTGGAAAGAAGAAGCGAAATTCAACTTTTGAAATTTTCACATGACGTTTTCTACCATTCTCGCCAACCCTCTTCTCATTAATACGAGACATGGTGAGAAAAAAAAGAAAATCTTGGAATTCCTTTCGTGACGAGTTTTCAATATGGCGTCGTAAATAATTCTTTTTTCCTTAACTACATGGTAACTTTTAGAATTTAATTTTAGAAGTACATTTCAAATTAGTAATTTCATAACCTTAACAGAAAACATTTTCATGTCATCTGCTACTATTTTGTCTCCTAATAATGACAATAACATAATTTTAATTATTCTTATTACTAATTAGTATATACACTCTTAGTGATCTTGGTAATTCAAGCAATCTTATTGGTTAGCTATCTCGGACTATGACGTTATATTCACCGCGCTAGGCGGTGAAAATAAAGCAGAACAAAATCGCTGTCGTGAACTGGGTGTTTTGCCAAAGTTTCATAGTAAAGCCTTTTTGAAAATACACAAATATCTAAGTGCTGATGACTTTGAAGGCAAGAAAAGACTTCATGGTGTTTAAACAGCGTGATTTATTGTAAAGTGGTTTACTGTAGCTGACTTTTTGTACACTCGAAGCTATGTTTACCACTACAGAGGAAAACGAGGTCGCTTTGTCACTGTTTTGTGATTTCGGGATTTTCTCGCAAGACCAATTTTGCGTGTAAATGGAAGTTAATTATGGAGAAAAGAGGAAGGCAAATATTTTCGAAAATTGTGCGTGCCAGCAAGTTAACAAGGCAAAGAACATTGAAGACAAACAACGCTCACCTTGATCGTAGCCGCCGTTGACAGCATTTGCAAGAAGCGACAAAGAAAAGTTTCTCATTCACGGTGAGTTATCGCAGAGACAAATAAAGCTCTACTTTAGTTCTCAGAATTGGGTAGTTTTTTTCATTTTCGGCGTTTTGTTTTAAACCGTTGATGCTAAAGCTTACAAAACTCGATACAAAAAGATTAAAACTATCATTTGCCATCTTTGAAGATACTGTAAAGATCTAACTTTTGCGCATCCACTGTTTACGGCTTCGTTTTCACGCATGAATTCACCCGTCAATCAAATTAATCGTTTTTTAATGGTTTCCTTTCTAATTCTGTTGAGATCACTTCGTGTGAATATACTAAAACAATTATTCACCTCAGGCTCAGTTAATAATACTATTATTGGTAACACTTACAAATATTCCAATTGTGCCGTGTTTGAGAAAATCCCCGCATCTAATTGCTGAATTTTATTGGAGCTTATACCTCTGTAAGCAGGTAAAAAAAAAAATTAAAACTCAACTTACAATAGTTTTAAGATATACGGACGATGAGAACTTAACAAGAACTTGAGACGAACCATCCGATATCACGCTGATAAGGAGCCTTCAAAACCTTTTCATAATGATACACAATTTAAGTATAGGTTTCGCTTTACACAACCATTACATTCAAAATATGCCTTAATCATAGTTATCTATTGCAAATACTATCCACCCTTCGCCCTCAATTGCTACCTGTACGCCCAACAAACACGTCGAACGCACTCTCCTAAGCTCCCACTGCTCCTAGTTTATATTTTGTACAGCCAAACCTATCTCAGTGTACCGTCACCTAATGGAGAGTACAAAGTGTCCGTATTAGAGGGGATGTCACTGACAGTTTAAACTCTTCAGTGACTAAATCATGCCCAAACTTGTCTTTTACAGTAGGTCTAGGTGTTTCAAAACTGATAAATGTACGATATTGAGATTATCATTCTATCAGTAGCATACTACTACATCTTACAGGTTCCGCAAATTTGTCAGGTTGGAGAATTTTCCTGCGTGAAGATCCACAATGTTGTTGGAATCTAGATACCTGTAAAAAATTAAAAACAAAAATTCAAGATGTTGCTACAATGTCAAACAGTTTAAACCTTACGTTATTCAGCAAGTATTCAGACATCTTACAGCCTCTGCAAATTTCTCAGGTTGGAGAATATCCCTGCGTGAAGATCCACAATGTTGTTGGAGCTAAGATACCTGTAAAAAAATTAAAAACAAAAATTCAAGATGTTGCTACCAGACTTATTTTCCTGTGATTGTTTCTAGAAGTGGTCGTAAAAATAGTTGTTTCAGGAGTATAACCCTTCTTCAGTGTAAGAAAAAGTCGTCACATAACTCGGTAGCTTAACTCGCATAATTCATTATCATAACGTTAACAGTTTTTCTCAGAAAAAAAGCGCTTATGTATCCCAAATGACTATTTGTGGCAGTTTTGAAATTTTGTTCCTACAACATTTTCTATATGGTCATACAAATCTGTAATTCACTCTTTAAAGCATCGTTGGAAGAAAAAAATGAAAAAACAAAAGAAAGAAGAATGGTTTGCAAGCGATATTTTTTTCAATTTCCGACTCTTGTCTTCACCTCGTTTCCATGAAAACGCACCAGTGTTTTTTTGCATATTTGACATATTTAATAACTATGGCCTGAAATGCGGACAAAATAACACTGGGGAAGCTGTACTCTCACGTAGCCGGAGTTACAGTTAAAAATAGAAATCTGAACAGTCAACTGCGTGTTGCAATGCGTTCTCCTTTATAGTAATCTGTTTCACAAGAAATGGTGCAGATAACTAGCTCTTAGTACAGACAGCGGTGATCTGAGGTTGCCAGGATAATCTAAAGTCAATGGCTACCCCCAAGCAGACACTTGAATTAACATAACTTAAGATCTTATCTCCGAGTATAACTGGTTTCGGGGGCCACAAAATCTGTTTCTATTGAGTACCATGACCTCTGATTTCCCACTATGGATAGTTAACTTATTATTTCTGCACCAATTATGTACATGCTCCAGTACGCGATTTAGTGCATCACACACTACATCGACTGAGGGGCCTATGTAGAATAGTGTTGTGTCGTCTGCATACATGTCTATTTCTCCTTCCTTAATCTGATCAGGCAAGTCGTTAAAAAGAGGAAAGTCTGGGACCCAGGAGGGATCCTTGTGGGATGCCACATTTCACAGCATTAAGTTGTGATTTACATCTATTGACAACAGCAAACTGTTTCCAGTCGTTAAGTGTTATTGTCAGAGAAAACCAGGCAGGAGCAAAAGATCGAGGTCGGTGTTTGACCTCCACCTTTTAACCATACAAAAGCCACCTGAAAAGATTATCGACGGTGGAATTTTTAGAAGTTGATGGGTTTTTTTATGTTGAAGATAAAAATTTTCTTGAAATCAGGGCCTTCCACGGGCATGAAATATCTTGATTTTCGGCTACCTTTTGTCGAACCTAACCTGAATTAACAAGAAGCGAAAAAAAAATTGCCCTTCTTTTTTTTAAAATCTTTAGCCTATAATAAACCAATTGAAATGTAAGTTTCAAAATTTGTCCCAAATCAATGTCTTTCGTGTCACACTTAATATTACCGTCACGTCGTTAATTAAATTAACCAGACCCAGATTTCAGCCATTTTTACACTGTTTTTTTCTCAAAAGCGCGCGGTTTATTTTTAAAGACAGTTACTTTTCTTGATAGCCTATTAAACCTTTACTAAAATACGGCAAACTTAAAAATAGTATCTCTCAGTAACTCGGCATTACTGACTTGGAAAGTCCACCAAAATAGCGTGAAGCAAAAAGTTTCCCGCCAAACTTTCAGCAACGAATTTTTTTCCATCGACTTCTCTCCGCATTGAGCTCACTTCCTCAGCAAGGCCTTCAAGTGGGAGATTAGGTTTAGTCTCTTTCACTTGTTAGTGGCGATTAGATTTCAATTTTGACAAAGTAGATGCGTTTAATTCAGTAAAATCAGATTTCAACTGATGATATGGAATTGGCCCAACTTTCCCGCAAAAAATTTTTTTGGTGTCACGCTACATCGAGTCCCTGTGAATTTATTCGACGTTACTTTTGCTGAACAGTGCAATTAGTAAAATTATAAGAAAAGATGCAAAATTTGTGTTTAATTACTGATGTCTACCGAAACAACTGTTGTTTACATAACAGTGTGTTTTCACCTGCATGTAGGATTGATTTAATGTCACATAAGCCTTCCGACGAAAAAGTGTCTGCTTTGCAGGATATTGGTCAGCTTAAATCTCTAATCATGAATTGTTCGTTTTCAACGGAAGAATCTTCGTGTTCTGAGAGTGGAGTTGGATCTGCTGTTCTTCCACTGTTGGCGTGCAAACGAGATATGACCTCGCACCTCGTAAGTCTTGGAATTAGTGGAAAGCGTGGTCAAGAAGAGGCAGAAGTCAGCAAATCGGGGGCAGGTGAGTGAGGAATTCTCTTTATACATTTAGTTAATTCTCGGATACTCACGTGCTGTTTAGGTCATGGGACGTCTGATACGTGCGCTTCATTGCACTGTTCATTCATGTGTAAGTAATTTAGGTTTTAGAGGCATGTAATATTGAGCCAAAGTAAACAGTATAAAACCATGGAATGGCGATTCACTAATATTATACGAGTAACAAACCATATATGCCAATGGAATAAAAAAAATGCCGATAGAATAAGGCGAAGTTGAAAACGTTCACGCTTATCAAAAACCAATCTTATTTTAAAGTTGCTGTTTACGCGCGTGCCATGTGGAGTCTGCGAATTATGCCTCATATAAAATTGGAGTAGTGAGAGTATCATCAGTTATATGTCAAACCCTTCACACAAACTTTTCACTAAACATGTATTACGTTAATATAAAGATTAAAACAAAAAATACTGTTGGCATAGCAAAAAGAATTGTGATCTTCTTGCATTGTTCATTTCTGGAATCAGCCTTCTGAACAACTTCTTATATGAGGAAAGGGGAGTCCGTGCTTGGAAAGCTTACAAAGTTGGTCTGGGTTGTTTCATTCCGTGTGACAAAGTAATTATCGAAAGACAAGGGGACACTGGACTGAAGGTAATTCAACCTTTTGGTGCCAGAACGAAAGAACGAGGTACTATTGTAGAAAACACTCGGTCTCTAACTGAAATTTTCCCGTGCACGGAGACTGGATGTGTTCTCAGTTTTAAAACACTCGACGAGGTTGAACAGCATATGGATTCAGGAAAACAAGTAAGAGAGTTAGAATCGGAGTCCCTGTATGATAGCATCAGAAAAAAGTGGACCAAGAGGCTTACCGGCGTTAATGTAGCCTTTCATGAAACTGGAACTTACTCCGCAGAAGAACTAGACTTTTCACATCCCTCTTCGAGCAAAAAAGATCAACAGCCAATGAGATGGGCACTCAAAACGGTAAAGAAGACGTCGAGAATGGGGCCCATGTAAAAGCGTATTTGGTTCAGAAGTTTGACACAGGCTGTAGAAGTGGGCAAATGGAAGATCCGGTTCAGGTTGCTCGGTAAAAGAAAATCGTTAAGGACGATGCTGGACATTTTTTGCTCACCCGACAGGAATGGAGAAGAGCACAGCAGATAAATAGTTTTTTCTCAAGGCTTTCAGCAGTCCAGCGACAGACACAAATGGAAAAAGATACGAGTGAATATCCTACGAGCCAGGAATTTACCGAGGAGGACCCGGATTTAAAAGCGCTAGAAAATGAAATTACGCTTGAAAATCTACGTATAGCAGTAAACCTTCAGGTGACTGCACCTCATCATCCTATTGTTGTCCGAAATAGGAACCTGTACGAACTTTCAAAAGCGAGGAAACCCAACAAATGGAAAGTAGCTGAGAGAAATTCTTCAATTAGAGGTCTCCGGCTCACTAGCGAGAAAGAAATTATTTGTCGAACCCTTAGAAACATACGCTAAATGTTTCACCTGTTTCACACGTGTAGAAAATGAACGTTAACGCGCATGCCATCGTTAAATCTTCGAATCACTCTCTTTATTTTTTTTAATATATGCTTAAATGTAATGCATTATGGTACAGCCTGCAATGGAGACCTGTGGTATCTTTCGAAATGGCCCTACACAGTCAATACTTTGTTTACAGTCAGAAGAAACATTGAGTTGTACCTTATTTACAATTTACTTTCGTATTTTCAGATTTAAAATGTGATATTAGCTAGACCGCAGAAAGCATTTTAAGACTTGTTTTGTTTTGTTTGCGTGCAGTTTGCTTCCAATCGGAAAAAATCCCGATTCCATTTGTTGTTAACGGTGTATTAGCTAGTATCAATGACTTACAAGAGGTATCGTCGAGAATGAAGTATGCGGAAAACCTTTTATAAATCACGTGGGCTTGGCAAGTCAAACTAAAGATATTGCGTGCTCTCAATTGCAACAATAAGAACTACCCGTTTCTTGCATCTTTGATGTGTCAGCTAATATTAACAACAATGTCAGTTTCACTGCCAGGATAGTCTGCAGGGAAATCTTTGTTACGCTTTTACAATTGACACTGACTGGTTTTCTTCTTCGGAAAAAAGAGAAAAACAAAACTCAACGATAGTTAGTTGTAAGGGAGAAAGGTACTATGTTTAACAGAGCTTGAAGTCTTACATTTGGGTTACATATATTATGGGGCAAAAGCAAGTGAAAAAAGGACTAATATAGAAATAGTTCACTACGAGCCTCAGCGCTCCGGAAGTTTAAAAATTCGTACCGTCTGGTTGCTATGAAGTGACGTAATCATCCAGTTGAGTATCCATCACCGTCACACTTTTGCGGTCAACTACCGCAGCGCTCGTAAAGTACTTTAATTAAAACCGTGTTCAAAACCCTGTAGGAAGTCTGTTTATTGTTGAGTCGATTAATGCACTGCTGACTTTCACGAGGGTCACTTTTGCATAAATTATCAAACATTATGTTAAGCGGGAAATCTACCTATGGTTCGCGGGAGAAGCAACTTCTATAGCGGCGCAAGACAAATGTTTCAAGAGTCGAGGATGTGCTCACAAACTATTCACTATGCGACGAAAGGAGAAATCACTGGCATGATAGCTGCATGTAATGGTAATTTTATCAATCCAGGTCGCGCCGTGTTCGCTCGAGAACGCTGTGACAACCTCATTTGGCGCGCTTCTCAATACTTCCAAAACATGTTGTAATCGGTAAGTAGACTTAAGCACTTAGTATCGCCAAGCCATTCGAATCAGTGTATACCCAATTCTTTGTCTGAAGATTCTCGCAAACACATATAATATATAGATTTAGCCAGGGCTAAAAGCGGGGCTCCCATTAATAAATTTATAATTTAAATTAAACAATAAACTTGTATTCGAATTCCACAATTCAGTTAACTTTAGAGCACATTTATGTGACTTTTGAGGGAAAGGCTACCTGATTTTAGAGTAAAATAATTTGCAAACAGCCCAAGAGTGAATCAAATCTTACATCGAGTTGATAGCCTCATATGTACACCCAAAAACTGGTAATCATCTTCGATCACATTTAAGAGCCTTAATGGCTCTTGATCACCGTAGATTAATTAGTGGGAAAAAAAATCAGGCCAACTTTTTTGCGTTCGACAAGTTTACTTTGCAAAATCTTGTCAACAAATCTGGGTGCGTGTAAACCAACCTTTTATACCATTTATACATCACATATGAGGTGAAACAGTAGTATTTGCGGTGAGAAACTGTCTAAAGGCCTTTTAAAGTTCTGTAAGCTTATATCAAACCTGATACTCGGTCAGATCATTGTCTCAAATCTTACAAACGTGCATAAACTAAATGACCGCATAAACTCCGCTCGACTTCATTAAATTAGATCCAAAAAAACAAACATCAAATACAATAATTTCTCTGGCTTACCATTCGAGATGCAGCTCCTGAAAGGTATCAAGAAAAGCCAGTATCGCTTCAGACTTTGCAATCCTCTTACGCATCAAGCAAGGTGAAAACGAAAACGATGTCATCTGAAATCGGATTTCCGACATTGACAAGCGACGTATTCCTCAACCAAAAACCCAATAAACAAACTAGCCATGAATAACAGAGGACTCCTGATAGCAGCTGAATTTCATTTTGCACATCCAGTGGAACAAGACAGTTAAAAACATCACTAGTTGACACAAAACTCTGTCAGCTTCAGCTGTCAAAGTAAACAAGATTCAAGATGCTGCATAAATTTTCCGCATGAACTCACCTGTCAAATTTTGACCAATCAGAGCATAAAAATTGGACGTAGAGCGTGACCAACGCGTGACCATGGTGAGAAAAGTCAAAAGCAACTGTCTTCCCTGCCTGTAACAGCTGGCTGAATTTTCGCGTCCGAGGTCAGTTTGCAATCAAAATTTTAATTGTGTAGCACATAAACACAACATATTTCATATGAATTTAGAAAAAACTTGAACTTGAGCCTGCGATCACTTGAAAACTAGTAACTTGTCAGCGGATAACTTCAAAAAAATTCTTGACCTCGATGGGTCGACACCTGAGCCCGCGATACGGTCAAGTGATACTGGTCAGCGGGTACCCTGTTTTGACAGCTGTCAATTAATCAAAACATCGATGTCCAATATGTGTGCATTATCAGTTTAACTAGTAAAAGTATGAGATTGAACATTGTTCGCGATCTAGTAAAACAATTAACTGGTCAACGGACAGCTTCCAAATAAATCACGTCACCTCGATGAGTTGACACATAAGCCCGCGATATGGTCATGGGATATTGGTCAGTGGCTATCCTGTTTTGACAGCTGTCAATTGACCATATTGTGAATGTCCTTAATGAATGTCCTATATTAAAGATGTGGACTTGCCAAGACACGCCTGAGACACCCCTCCCTTCCTTTTGATAGTCTCCCCTACCCCACCCGTACAATCTGTAGACGCGTACGTACGTATGTACGTACGTACGTACGTACGTACGTACGCTCGGTCAATCAAGTGACAACCAAACGAAAAGAGGTTGACCATATTCCATGAGTATGGGGCTCTGTCCCACGCGCGCTTCGCGCGCGCGGGAGCCCCGCTATCAAGTAAATCTGGATGGAAAAGGAAATTGTCTCCCTAAACGCAGCAAAATTATATTTTGAAGGATGGCGGCACAATTCAACGCGTCTTCCAGGTCAGCCCTAATTTATAGTTCGTAAGAGTATAAATTGCGATCTCCCTATTTTCGCTTAAGGTTTTTTTGATAAAACTTCAGTAGAAACAAAACAACGCAGACATGACATTCTCCTGCATGAGACACAATCGGCTGAAGGAAATATCTGTTTACAAGTCGGGTAAATTATCCATTCTTGCGCACCGCAAAATTAGCTAAAATCAGTCGCTGGAAACCTGGCATATTATTAAGCCTGGGTGCTTCTAGGATATATAACACGTTTAGCATTTCAACCCGTAGCCGTAAAAAAAAAAATTAGGCAGTTGTTCTATATCCTCTCTGGTTCATCCAGGTAGAAGTCCTGGCATATTATTATGCCTAAGCGCTTCTAGGATATATAACACGTTTAGCATTTTGACCCGTAGTCGTAAAAAAAAAATTAGGTAGTTGTTGTATATCCTTTCTGGTTCATCCAGGTAGAAGTCCTGGCATATTATTATGCCTGAGCGCTTCTAGGATATATAACACGTTTAGCATTTCAACCCGTAGCCGTAAAAAAAAAATTAGGCAGTTGTTATATATCCTTTCTGGTTCATCCAGGTAGAAGTCCTGGCATATTATAACATGTTTAGCATTTCAACCCGTAGCCATAAAAAAAAATTTAGGCAGTTGTTCTATATCCTTTCTGGTTCATCCAGATAGAAGTCCTGGCATGTTATTATTATGCCTGAGCGCTTCTAGGATATATAACACGTTTAGCATTTCAACCCGTAGCCGTAAAAAAAAATTTAGGCAGTTGTTCTATATCCTTTCTGGTTCATCCAGGTAGAAGTCCTGGCATGTTATTATTATGCCTGAGCGCTTCTAGGATATATAACACGTTTAGCATTTCAACCCGTAGCCGTAAAAAACAATTAGGTAGTTGTTGTATATCCTTTCTGGTTCATCCAGGTAGAAGTCCTGGCATATTATTATGCCTGAGCGCTTCTAGGATATATAACACGTTTAGCATTTCAACCCGTAGCCGTAAAAAAAAAATTAGGCAGTTGTTCTATATCCTTTCTGGTTCATCCAGGTAGAAGTCCTGGCATATTATTATGCCTGAGCGCTTCTAGGATATATAACACGTTTAGCATTTTGACCCGTAGTCGTTAAAAAAAAAAATTAGGCAGTTGTTCTATATCCTTTCTGGTTCATCCAGGTAGAAGTCCTGGCATATTTATTATGCCTGAGCGCTTCTAGGATATATAACACGTTTAGCATTTCAACCCGTAGCCGTAAAAAAAAATTTAGGCAGTTGTTCTATATCCTTTCTGGTTCATCCGGGTAGAAGTCCTGGCATATTATTATGCCTAAGCGCTTCTGGGATATATAGTAGCAGTTTGACCCGTAGAAAAAACAAACTCAGCCGTTCATTTTGTAGGAGATATTTAAGCGTTTTTGTCTGTGTTAGCAATGTGATCGACTTTATACGCAGACCTTAATAATATGTTTTTTTCTTTGACGGCACTGAATAATTTTAGCCGAAACCTGAGCCGAACATTTGTTGAATGCCGCGCTTTTAATTAAATTTCTCGCCCTAGAATGATGACATGATGGCGCGAAAATTGACGCCTCTATCGTATTAGATGCGAAATATGATCAGAGATAAATGGAATAGTGAATGTTACGAGCTTCTGAGTATCCAGCTGAGATAGGGGACTTTTAGTCCCCTATCTCAGCTAGATAAACAAAATTTTTTTGGTTGCTAAGACGGTGCGGCTCGTTATGATAACAGTTGGCATCACCACAGATGGAAACAAGGCGGCTAGTCTGATATGTTTATATTCTTCCCTTACTGAATTGACACAGTTTTTCAGATTACCCTCTTATCATTAGCTTTGAATGGTTTTTCTTATGCTTGAGAAGGTCAAACTTTGCGGAGAATATATCTGCAGGGATTCCCCGCAGCGTGCCACATAATTTTTTTTAGAGGGAAAACAAATCAGTTTTGTATAAGGGGTGTGTAACTAAACAACGTACCCGATTATCTTTACTGAACACTGTCTAGTAAATTTTTGACTTATCGTCCAGAAAAATAGTTTTGTATATTATTTCTTCTCCAAAACTTTCGCGGGAAAATTTTTTGCTGAATGGCATTTTCGTGTAACTTTCTACGTCGGCCTTAGCAATGTACTTAAAGATACCAATTTTAAGTTTGCGGTATTTTAATAAAGGTACAACTGGCTGTTGATACAGCAATTTCCTTTAAAAACAAACCACGCACGTTTGACAAACAGCACTGCCAAAATGGCAAAAATTTGGCTCACATTCGTTATCAATTCGGTGCTAATATTAACTGCGACATTGAAAACATAGAGTTAAGCCCAAGAAAGATTGTTAGACTTCAATCAGTTTATTGTGGGTTGGAGGTTTGAAAAACCTATGGCACGTTTTTCTCACTTAGAGTTCTTTCATTTAGGTTCGACAAAAGTTCGCCGAAAGTCAAGCTATTTTATGCCCGTGGCATGGAGGGCCCTGATTACAGGAGAATTTTTATCTTGAAATAAAAAATACACCAACTTCTGAAAATACCACCGTTGATAATCTTTTCAGGTAGGTTTTCTATGGTAAAAAGGTGGAGGTCAAACACCGACCTCGAACTTTTGCTCCTGCCCGGTTTTCTCTGACAATGACACTTAAGATAGTCTCTTATCCACTCCAGTGCAGAGCCACTGAAGCCTAGGCCTTGAAGCCTTAGATCGAGTATTGAGTGCAAGACACAGTCAAATGCTTTTTTGATGTCGATGATTACAACACCCACTACATTTCCATTATCTAGGGCTATTTTCCATTTCTCTGTTAAGTGTGTCAACAGTCCTTCCGTCGATCTCCCTTTTATGAATCCCCATTGATTTTCATTGGAAAGGCCATTTTCGTTGATAAAGTTGTCGATGTTTCGGCAAACGGTAGCCTTCAAGATTTTACTAGGCATGCTTAGCATTTGAAGTGGCCTGTAGTTGCTTTTATCCGTGGAATCGCCTTCCTTAAAAACAGTGTGCATTCGTGATGTCTTCCACAAGGAGGGCACCCTAGAATCAGCACAAGGCAAAGTTTAAAAAATGGTTGGAGGCCTCTAATGATGGATTCACCGCACAGCTTGAGATCTCTGGGAGAAACGCAGTCAGGGCCTGTTGCCTTTCTTGGGTTGATAGTTAATATACCCTTAATTAAGGAGCGTGGGGTAGTGCAAAGTGAGGTCGGGGCATGTGGGAGAGATCCTATAGATATGGTGTATGGTTGAGTGATCCTGTGTTGGTTGAAGATTGGACATTAGCTTTTCTCCAACAGTCGAAAAATAATCATTCATAAGAGTGGCTTTTACACTGTCCTCCAAAATGATGGTATCTAGATCTTAACCATCTCTAATAGGGCCATAGTGTTTTGTTTACATTCCTGCTTCTTAACTTTCTTTACCTTGTTCCAAAAATCTCTGCTGTTTTGAGTTTTTCCAAATTAATTCTTCCAGCACAAGGCTTTTGCCGTTCTTAGCTGGCGGGTAACCTCGTTTCTAGCTTTCTTAAACTCTCGCCAGAGATCCTCGCATTGCGTTCTTTTAACTTGCTGCCGTAACTTGTATCGCTTGTTCATGCATATCAATGCTCACAAAGTCACATGTGGTAACGCAGGCCATCAAATAAAGTCAATCTTGATGTGAACCAAACGAAGGAAGCCAAACGTTTGACGACCTTCAGTAATAAAATTTCAATATGTTTGGATTCGACAGTGTGTAATCAACTTCAGATGTTTCTTGTTTCTCTTCGGCTCGGCTGGGAAGTGAATAGTGCTTGGCTAATCACCGAGCTAGCCAATCAGCGCGCGCGAAAAGCGCTATGCACTTGTGTGGTATAGAATGTCATGTATACTCCGCGTCGTCACTGGAAGGGTTTCAGTGAATTAGCTACCACCAAAAAGCCCGTTGGCATTCTGAACTTGATACTTTTTTATATTCTCATGCAAATAAAATTAATTTACACAAGAAAGGTTTCGCACTAAGCCTTTTTTTGAAAGTGAGAGTTTTTGTAACTCAGAAATGACCTATTGCTGGGAAAGAGGAGAAAACGTTGGACAGCAACGCACAAAGAACACCACAGCAAAACTTGCGCCTGCGTTTTGTTGTTCTGCTTCATCTTGCTCGTGTTTTTGACCATTTTGAAATTGCTTTTATGGATAACCAAGCAAAGATCACTGGAGTATTTAGTCTATTAGATTCAGAAACGGTAAGTTGATAATAACTTGTGTAATTTTGGCTGATTAAATCTGAGCGGCAGATATTTTCTTTCATCAAAACGAAGTTTCTGACTGCCATTCAACATTACTGAAGCTAAGACATAGTCTCTCGAGTTATAAAGTAATTACTTGCATGATCGTGTATTGAAGCTTTAATTTTCAGTTCTTCAATTTCTCAGTCTTAATGTCTTTAAACTTCGCTTTGTAGTTTTATTTACCAGAGAGCTCGTGTACATGTTTTGAAATGAAGGGTCCTTGTTTCGGTTACTTCTTTAATAAGTATTGCTGTGCTCTTGTCAGTTATCGCCCTCAACAAATTGGTCTGGTCGAGCGCCAGCGACCTACAAACTTCAAACACCATTTTCAGCGTTGGTGCAACCAGAAAACCCCTTGGTGCAAAAGCCTGAAATCCTAAAACTGAATGAATTTTTAAAAGAAACAGTTTTTTTCTGTATCTTTTGTTCCAGTTTCGTGCTTTTTGTTTTTAAATTTCGCGCGACGGGAATTTTATGTTTTGCAATTGGATAAAATACGCAACGGGAAATACGAAAAGTGACCGGATGATGAATTTTTCTCTTATGCGCAGTGCGACACGAGGACAGGGCTGAATAACGTACTACGCATGTCCCTGACATCACTTGTTTACTTGTCTAGCCCCGTGCGAAGTGGAATTCTTGCATCTTTGACCATCTGTTAAACTCAAATTTGTGAATGCCAACGAAGGAGAAATTGTACGAATACGTAAGAAATGCAACTCGTGGAAAGAAATGTTACGTAAACCAGCGATAAAGGAAAATGTTTTTGACTGTCCCGTCGAGGTTTGCCATTGTTTTGACCGCCAATAAGCGGCAGTAAGTTTGCACAAACATGACTGAGAAATTAAAAAAGAGCAATGTGCTGGAGTTTGGCCGACTTTTCTTCGATGGTGCGTAAACGATTTACTTAAACATTACTTTATTGTGGTTAAGGAGGAGCAAATCTTTGTAATGTAGCCGAGCGATAACAGTTGTTCTTAAACAAGGCTGTTGAACCATTGTGTGAGTTCATCTTCTTCGATCTTCGCTCTAATGTATATTTCTCGTCTAGTTCCTTTTTGATGTAGTTCTTCAGGCTGAATATCACACGTATTAGGGGATGGACAACCGGGGTAAACTAACCTTCCTACTGCGTTGAAACATTCAGGAAACTGACTGATCACGCACTGTTTGTCCTTTTCACGGGTTACTTCTTTGACGCTGTATCGTTGCAGGGTGTGGTAACGTTGTCGTGAATAGGAAAGTTGGATATGAATAGGTTCAAGTCAGTCAGTGAAAATCTGGAGGCCTATGATAGCTGGGCCTGGGATGTCTGTGGCATAGACGGCTGCTCGAGTGTGCTCTTTCGCACTTTGTAATAATCGTCGCACTCTGCGATACCTATCGCACTTTGAAATAAAAAAGCTTTCGCACTTTATAATAATAGATCATCGCACTTTGTAATAATTAAAGCTGTCGCACTTTGTAGTAAACTTAAAATGGATCGTCGGAGGACAAGTAAACCAAATAATAAGTATCATTATCGACAACAACAAAAATAATAATACTAACATTCCACTGAAAGGTTTTCAGCACCAATTTTTCAGGTGGGGCCGGAGGAAAGTGTTCACATCAATTGCGACCTTCCGAATTCAAGATCTTCGTAGGAAAGTACAACTCTTTCTATGTGGACGGCTTCGAGATCATGAGATACTGTCCATAACAGCAAGAGTCCGTAGTGATGGGATTTTAAATTAGAATTTAGCTGCTATCCGTATTATCGCGTTTTCCATAAAAGTAAGGTGTCCTTGACTATATAAGCAAACTTTTTTGAACGTTTTGCTAATAGCACGGGAAAAGAAGAAATCCGGTTTCATTACCTGCGAGGATATGACCAGAGATATAATAAGATTTTAGTGTTTACTATCATGAATAAGCGCCATACAAATATTCATGAAACCAAAAAACACAAACATCGAACACAACATGGTGCCACAATCTTTATTGTAATCAAACAGTCATTATCATCATTATCATCATCATCATCATCATCATCATCGTTATTGTTACTGTTACTGTATTATCGCACTATTCCATATCGTTTGCCCAGGTCATTGTGCCACAATGACGGCTAAACTTTGAATGCGCTAGAACCGACATGAAACAAAGTAGATTCATAATAATCAGAAAGATGACAAAAAATAAAAAAATGCAAACACGAAAAGAAAATCTTAAGAACTATGATATGAACAAAAGAGCTCACTCTCGAACGTTTATGGTCAAGTTCTATCTTCTATGTATGTTGTAACAAGGCATTTTTCGCCTTTTGTTGCCACAATTTCTTTCTCTCTGGCAAAGTATTGAATTGTGTCTGCCAAGAGCTTAGACGTATGCTACTTGCTTCGCCAAGATATGTCCATGATTATATGATAATAAACCATCCAAGACCTACTAAACGCAGTACCATGCAAGCGTTTGCCCATCTTTAATTTGAAATTGTTCGCCGTAAGTCAAACATGACACCAATTGGGGGCCCAAACATTCTTATACCTTTTAACGCTGACATTTTCCATTGATATCTCGAGTATTAAATTTACACAGTTGATTGTAAACTTGGCATCTGTGGGTAGGCCACGACGCGAAAAGGTTCCAGATCCTTCTTTAACAATGAATCACCTTATTCTTTACTATAAGTAATGTGTTTGCCAACTTCTTGTTTTTGTCAGACACCTTACTATTTGAGTATTTTTCGCTTTGAGGGGAAATTGTGGAATTGAATTTTGCCCATCCATAAATTCAACAACTTGACTTCAAAATGACATCAAATTACGTCATTCTATCAATCAAGTTATGCCTAGATGTTGGAAATATACAAATTGTTCTGTGTTATTGTGGTGGCCGTTTTATGAGTGGCTTTTATATAAATGATATTAATCAGAAGTATGGTTATCTAGTGAATGGATCAAAGAACTGGCTGATTGTCAAGTCGGACGTACTTGCAGATGAGGCAAAGAGGGTGTTTCGAGATGAGGTCAATATTAAAACTGAAATTCAGCGCCACTAAAAGGCCGTCATCGAATCTCAAGGGTTCAAAGATCAATATTGTCGGGAAAAGATCCTTGGATTGAAAGGAGAACTCGAAGCACTATCTGAGATAGCAGAGAGCCAACCTCATGCAACCTACACTGTTTTCACGAAGGGTTACACATCCAAGTTTACCTATTTCAAGCGCACAATAGAGTCATTTGAAGATTACGTTAACCCTTCCCAAAAGGCGATCGACGACTTACTTCTCCCAACACTATTTGGTCGAACGGAGCCCCTCCCTAGTGATCTGCGTCAGCTTGTTACTTTGACACCCGCTCAAAGAGGGCTAGGCGTACCCGACTTACGGTTTGAAGCTCCACAGTCGCTCCACAGCAGTTTGCTGATTCTACGTCAATAACAGCACCACACGTAGATTCTATTACCACACAGAGCATGTTCGTGGTGGCAGGCGAGAATTCCACGGAGGAGTTAAAAGACAACATCAAGCCTAGAAAACTGCTTCGGTGAAATCGAGAACAGAAAGTATTGATTCCACTCTACCCTCGGATCTGCTGCGGTCAGTTAACCAATCGAGAGACAAGGGTGCGCAGTACCTTTTGTCGATCAAGGCTTAGTGCTGAATAAACAAGAATTCAGACACTCTCTGTTTTTAAGGTATAATATGCCCCTGTCCGAGTTACCATGCAAGCGTGTTTGTGGTGAGAAGTTTACCGCCTGCCATACCCTGTGATGCAAAAAGGGAGGGTTTGTGGCGTACAGACACGATGGTGTTCGCAACCTACCTACCTCACTTATTGGTAAGGTTTACACCAACGTTGAAGTCGAACCACAACTACAACCTCTCGATAATGAGCGATTCAACCTCAGAAGAGCGGTAACAAGCCTGGAGGCAAGACTGGACTTAAAGGCAGGGGGCTTTTGGTCTCGTGGAGACACAGCATTTTTCGATGTCAGGGTAACACATGTTAACTCCAAGTCTACCCAGGGAAAAGCAACATCCACAATCTTTAAGGAGCAGAAGGAGGAGAAAAAGCGGAAATACCAACAGACGGTGCTGGACTATGAATTAGGATCTTTTACTCCCCTAGTTTTTGGAACCAACGCTGGGAAGGGAGCCGACTGCAACTGCTTTCTCAAACACCTAACTGAGAAGCTCTCAGAAAAGAATGAGGAACCTTTTCACATTACTATTACTTGGATTGTAATAATATAGAGATTTAGCTAGGGCTAAAAGCGAAGCTCCCACTAATAAATTAATAATTTAAATCAAATAATAAACTTGTAATCCACAAATCAGTTAACTTAGGGGCACATTCATTTTACTTTTGAGGGAAAGGCTAAGTGATTTTGGAGTGAAACATCTTACATCGAGTTGATAGCCTTATATGTACACCCAAATATAGCAATCATCTTTGACCACATTCAAAAGCCATAATGGCTCTTGATCAATGTAAATTAGCCTGGAAAACAAATCAGGCCGAATTTTTTTGCTTTCGACAAGTTTACTTTACAAAAACTTGCCAACAAATCTCGGGGTGTGTAAACTAACCTTTTATACTTTTTATATATCACATCTGAGGTGAAACAGTACTATGTATCATACAGACCTCGGACAGAATTTAGTATTTCACAATTTTTCAAGACAAATTGCATTCAATCAATATTCAGGACGGCCAATCTTGGGCTTTTAGCGAAACCGTTCAAAAAATTTCCAAAATCACCTGTACGGCCAGTCCGTTCTCACTTTTAACGAGCGCCAAATTTGCAGTGAAGATTAATAGAGTTGCGCTGCAACATAATAAAGAATTTATGTGTTTTTTTTTTTATTTAATGGTTTTATAAAGATGTGTAATCTTAAAAAGCGTTTGATAGCGCGGCATTTTGAGTACTTCTGCAAGCGATGTTCATGAACGACCGAAAACAAACCACAAAGCGATTAAAATTGCAAAAGAGACTACTAACAATCAATAAAAGAAATACAATTCAGTAAAACATTTAATTTACAGAGACAACAATTTTCATTCACGAAGACAAGTATGAAAGTTTCTCAAAAAAACCTTAGTCTTAAAGCTTAAAGCTTAAGTTTATGTTTTAAGCCGGCCTCCCGGTGTTTGCTTTCTTCAAAGATGAACTCGAGGCAAGAAAATCGCTCAAGGTTTTCTTTCTACGGCCAAATTTAGAACTAAATATTCGTCGGAACGTTTTCTTTCTATTTGCAGTGGGAAAGTATATTTAAAGGCTTTTTAAATTTCTGCAAGCTTATATCAAACCTGATACTTGGTCACATCATTGTCTCAAATCTTACAAACGTGCATAAACTTGCCGCATAAAGTGTGCTCGACTTCATGAAATTAGAAATAAAAACAACCATCAAATAGGTAGTTTCGAAAACGAAGCACTCGAAAACGAAGACCGAAGCACCCAAATCTCGAAAACGAAGCACCCTAGATCGAAAACGAAGACCCCTAAGACTCGAAAACGAAGCACCCAAAACTCGAAAACGAAGCACCCTAGATCGAAAACGAAGCGCCCCAAACTCGAAAACGAAGCACCGTAGATCGAAAACGAAGACTCCAAAATCTTGAAAACGAAGCACTCAAAACTCGAAACCACTGTAGGTTTAATAACTGCAACTTTACGTCTTGCACGACGCAATCCAAATCAGCGGATGCGTCCGAACCTCCAAAGGTCCACAAAATCCATCCCAAGGTTTTATAAGAGCCTGCCAACTGTTTAACTGAACGTTTCTAGATAGGATATCCGGTATTAATTTTATTATTGGTCTCGCTATACTTGATGCATCTTACCTTAAAATGCACTTTTTCGGTACACATACATGTTTATGTAGACTTCAAAACTGTCCGTCAGCAGATTTTGGCGAATTCAAGTGCGCGTGAGCAGTAACACGAGAGGTCTGAAACGAGGCTGAAAACGTAGTGTGAGGCTCGCGCGTATTACTCTTACGCCACGCTTTACCGACTTCTTTACTGATTTTGAGAAAAAAACCGATTGTTTTGCAGTCTAACATATTGGATATCTATGACACTGCGTGATCAGAGCAGATCAGATCCAGGCAGAATTTGTTCTAGTATAGGGTAATAGCCTGGGACCAGGCTCTATCGTGGGGAACAGGAGAATTTTAAAATAAAAGGAGCAAAGAAAAAAAGGGAGAGTTAAGCTATTGAGAAGGCGGCCGGTGGGGCGAAGCCTGGAGATATGCTTTTTATGCCACCGATCCACCCTTAACTACACTAATTTGCAAATGGCCTTTAACGAGGAATGGAATGGAAAACGCTCATCATTTTGTACGGGGATACTTGCTGTAATTCCGGATCCCATCCACACAAGAATCAGTACAACTATACTACCGACATTCTGCATTTTTATTTTTGGCAAAATGGAACTGGAAGCTCCCTATTTCGAGTTTTGGGTGCTTCGTTTACGATCTATGGTGCTTCGCATAGGCGTACGGGAATTTTTTTGCCAAGGGGGGCGGTAAACCATTTGCCCAAAAAATTCTCGCAAGTTGGCCAAATTCTTACGAAACGTACAGTCGAAAAGAAAAGAGGGCCATACGATGCAACAACATGGGCCGTACTGGCATATGAAGGTTGCTCGATACTGTAACAGTTTTTCAGGGTCGATAGCTCCCAGTTCTGAGCATAACTACGTTGCCACAGACAAACATTTGGAAAAATTGCCACCACGGTTTTATTAGATAAAGATGAAAATTTGTCATGATCAGGAATGCAATGACATGGGATTTGTCATAGCAACGAAATGACGCCATTGCCTATTTTACTTGGAGCAATATTTCTCGGCACTGGGATCTGTTCTTACAAAATCGTTCACGGAAGCTTTTTTCTCAAATAGTCGCCTCGATGTTCGTGAAGTTAAAACGGAAACTGTGAGAGTGTCATTGGGTTATTTTGGGATGAAGTTTTTATCGTTAGAAATTTGTTAAAAAAGGAAAATGATGTTTGGCCGTTATCGAATTGAGAACTAGTCAGCCACTTCTTCATTTTCAGAGCCATTGCTGATGCTATCTGCCATACACTGTTCTACGAGCGGAGATGATTCTAGAAAGATATGGGGAAGTTTATTCTGATCAATTCACGACTGGAAAGAGTCCATTGCAGTTAGTACAGTGCAGTACAGTGCTCAACAATAAAAAACTATAAATATGTAAATCAACATGTGATACCCTTCCCTAATAACCAGAAACTCATCACGTGCTAGGCAACCAATGTCTCGAGAGAATGTAACTGGATTATTACGCCTACTTCAGGATTTTTTTCAGATTAAAATACAAAATATTTATCTCTTCAAAATAATAATGATAAAAAAACATGGAAACGTCTTTAAAACCTGGCTTTGCCCAAATTTTCTCTTGCTGCCCAAAAAATCTGAGTTGCCCAAAATTTGGGGGGGCTGCAGCCCCCCTCGCCGCCCCCCGCCCGTACGCCCATGGTGCTTCGTTTTCGAGTTTTGGGTGCTTCGTTTTCGAGATTTAGGGGTCTTCGTTTTCGATCTAGGGTGCTTCGTTTTCGAGTTTTGGGTGCTTCGTTTGCGAGCTAGGGTGCTTCGTTTTCGAGTTTTGGGTGCTTCGTTTGCGAGCTAGGGTGCTTCGTTTTCGAGTTTTGGGTGCTTCGTTTTCGAGATTTGGGTGCTTCGTGCTTCGGTCTTCGTTTTCGAGTGCTTCGTTTTCGAAACTACCCCATCAAATACAACAATTACTCATGCTTACCGTTCGAGATGCAGCTCCTGAAAGCGGTTCTGTAACCGGTATCGTTTCGCCCTGTATAACGTATGGTGCTCGAAGGGAAAGTGAATATGGATTTCATTTTCCTCTCGGAAGCCAGTTCGTTAAGCCTCTTAACAATACAACGTTTGTTATGATTAATTAGAAGGAGTTTATTAAATTGGCATGCAAGGCGCAATAGGTCGCACCATTTTCTTTTTCAGTTAATGAATGCAGTAGGCCGCTGATGCATTCAATTTATGTCAATAGAACTAAGGATCATTTGATTTAAGAAAATAATCATTTTCTTGTACATTGCAATTGCGGCGTTTTGGCAACATTTGGTGGTAAACTTAAGAGGCTGGAATAGTGCTTCTAGCGTGACTGATATTATGTAGACATTAATGTAGTTGTAGCTTTCTAGTGTGTTTACGCAATATTATCGTAGTACCGGAGCTACAGCAGACAGCGGAGGGAACAATTTTGTTCTCTAACAACGCCAACAATGCTTCAGATCGAAGTCCACCAACAGCGAGTTAGATTCGAGTTACACCAATCAGTTGCAACCAAAGCGTCATAAAACTCAAAACTTAGGAAATCGAAATCATCTCCTGAATAACACAACCATATTCTTTGTTATTCTAGATATTCTATCCTATCATTTGGAGGTATTGCAGGGACAGAGATATGCAAATGAGTCACTCGCTCACTCATAGTAGACGGACTTCGTAATTAATTGGGTCCGAACTCGAGAGTGCGAAGATCTATCGTTTCCGAAGAAGCATGCGCTCTCCGAAGTTCGGTGGGATCAAATTCTTCCCTTAGAGCGTGCATAGTTGGGCGTTCGCTGCTCAGACTCCGAGTTTTCTTTGCGGTTAGAGGTCTTACCAAATTTAAGACATGTCGGAGCCTTTCAAATGAGTACGATGGTTAACTTGGGGATTGGATTTCAAGAGCCTTTGACTCGTCCAGGCGTTAAACTTAACGAGAAAATGAGTACTTACTCTTCTGACTACGGAAGATCACGGGGGATATACAAATTCCAGCGTGCTGATCTGAAAGTGAGAAAATGTCATGCCATGCTATTCTTAAGAACCTGTATGAGCCGAAAATGGATGTGATTTTAACCATTATCTTCAAAATAACAGCAGAAATCGAGATAAGAAAACATATGTTTTGCGTGTTACTTCGCTGACGAGGTGTATCGGCTTTGTAAAGCATGTTATTTTAATCATTCGTTGCCATGAAATGCGATGACATTGTTTTTTTACTGTCAATAGCTCGGTCAATACCGCTGGATCATACTGAACGAGTTTGCTGGCGGAAAGTCCATGGATAAGGCATTAAATGAAAGAGTTTTCACTGTTATTATGTACTCAGCCTTAGTGGTGTAGTGGTACAGTAAAGTCGCTTACAGCCGAAGGTGCTGGGTTCAAGTGCGGCTTCGGATCCTTCTTTTTTTACCTTTTTTCTTTCTTTTCTTCCGTTCTTGGTTTGTTTTGTTTGCTTATTTGTTTTGTTGTTTTTCTATAAATATATACCTAAATAGATGTTATTAAATAAAGTGCAATAAACAAAAAGAAAAGTATTGTTTTTCCAGAGCAAAGATAGGACATTTAATACATTGTACATGGATAAACAATCTGAATTTTTATCATTTCCTACAATTTACTGTCAGAAAACCAGAGTTGATAACCATTTGATTATTTTCTAAACAACGTTCCCACGAGTTGACGATAGTCTTTCTTTGATTAACTGATCACGTTTACTATGCGTCGTTTCCCTTCCAATATTTCTTCTCAATAGCTCTAATCACCCCGTGTGTGGTTCCTCCTAAATTTTCTACAGTTAGTGTTCCGCACAATTTTTAAGCATCCTACCGACCAAAAGGTACGACATAAAGTTGTCGTAAGCAACATCAATTATTTGCCGACTGTCCTCTTTGAATACATGTACTATGAATAATATCTTTCATGAAAATAAGCAAAAAGCTGGCAAGTTCCTCGACACTTTATCCTTGCAGCGAGCCAAGAGCAACTGAAAATGCTATAAGCGAACCTATCTTTTGACTCCTCTGCCAAACGTCAAATTTCCTGGCGTAACCCTTGGAAATATTTTATACCTGTTCTTGTCCGCTTGACAGTCGTCTCAAGAAGACATATCAAAGTCATCTCCGAAACAATTTAAGCCCAAGCCGGTCTCAAGGAATTACCAACAAAAACGTCCTGCTATTTACGGTAAAGCAAGTCTGAGGAAAGATATTTGTAAACGTTTCACAGAGAATTTGCATGAATTCCAAGTTGTTACAGGATCGAAACAGACAAAGAGATATCTTGGATTTTTGGAAGTCTGAAAATGGTTTCTTCTGACTTACACGCGTACAGAGGACCGTGGTTGTAAGCCACTCTTTAAAGAGCTAAATAAAAGCCTAAAATGTGAATAAATGTGAATTTAACTATGGAAAATGAAATCCTACCACTCCAACTGACGGATGCCACAAGAGGTCTTCCGACCTTCAGAGGAGAGTCACTCATGTAAATAAAACGTAACTGGTCGATGACAGATCATGGGCAGGGCGCACTTGCGGGATTTTCGCACGAGAACGGGTGTGAAAATCCTGTACAAGCCCTCGGCCCATGAAGTAATCTCTATGTATATAGGCCATGACGAAAACAGAACGGCAAATCAAATTTATCTATTAGACAGTAACTGAAATATCAGAAACCAAATTTTCAGAAATATTTTTCTTCTGCTCTTTTGACAAAGTGCTGTAATTGATAACACTCTACAAATTTCAGGTGACCAGAGAGCTGCTTGTCGTGTGTTATTGGAAGAACATTGTTATCGTTCAGTTTTTGCATCAATCGCTTTTGCTCGCTAAGGTTGGTTTGTATCCTGCCATTGTTTTCATTAACGAGGTATAAGTTTATTGGCTCCCATCAGACTCTCCTTGAACCAGCATTTACCGGAGTCTTTGCTGTTATTTATGCCGAAGTAGTATAGATGCTTCGACGCTCTGCATTGAGCTAGGTCTTTTCTCAGAGTAGAATTTGTAGACAGAAACTGGGTCTTTTTCGGGAGCGCCGTCCGGCCTAGCGAAAGTTTTAGCTATAACTGGTCTAATGTTGCGGGGCTCTTCACCGCTTCTTGTTTTGGTTTGACGCTCACAATATTCTAAATATTCAGTCCTGTCGGCATCCCTCAGAATTTTCACATCTGACCAGCGCATTTGACGACGCATTTGACGACGTCGTTACTCATGGTTGATATCTATGAGTAATCGATGTCATCAATAATATTAATAGATAGGCCACAAAATTTTTGGCCATCAATTAGTCATTAATTAACCACTGATTATTGCGAATAATCAATGACTTATCAGTTGATTACCCAATGATTACTCAACGACTACTCACTGATGTCATTCATCATCGATTAGTTACGTCTGGTGTTAAGTAACAAACAAAGAGACAGTGGGTCGTTCACTTACAATTCCTGCAAGTAAATGAGGTTTGAGAATATGCCTGATGGGAGTTCTTTGATCTGGTTGTTTTCCAAAAACCTGCAGAAAAATAAATAAAGTTAATGTGCGTCAGTTAAACGAAAATGATGGAATGTTTTTCCCAGGTCTTTGTAGGCTAAACAACTAAACTAAACTCGCACCAATCAGTCAAAAGCGGATAATTTTATGATATGGTTTGACTCTCTATTGTCCTCGAACTAAAAGCGAAAATGGACCTCGTTTTTCTCAGGGCCGCCAATTTGTTACATGCAATCCTATTTGCAATTTCATGTTTACAATAGGGAGCTTTAGATCGAGGACGCGACAGATCTCCGACGCGGCTGGAAGTAATCTTTCACAGAAAAGGCTTCCTGCCCATGCTCGACCCTTCAAATTTGACGCGTCATGAAGCGTACAAAACGCGAGTCAAAGGGATTTGGCGCTGTGTAGAAAACGTGAGTATTAATTGCCTTTGTCTTAAACAAAATGGCTACGTATGTACCTTCTCAACCTAGAATTCGAAACCCAGATTCATATGAAAACTTTCTCGCGAAAATTTACGTTACAAGCTGCAATTACAAGAACTTCACTGTTGACTCAGTCAAGATTGTTCTTTAAACAGTGATAGACTCTAATTTGTTCTGTTGATCATTTCACGTAAGTATTTGGACTGGAGCGCACGCGATCTTCTGTAATTTCTCCTCTGATGTCATGTGACTGTTCAGAATAAATCATTTAGTTCAACAAATTGTGGAGTTTTTTTAATGCACATTTCTGTTTATCTGAACAAAGAATCATATTTAGTACTCCTGATTTGTATAAGGATTTATTACATACGTTTCGACATAAACATAGCAAGGAGCAAGATATACATATTTATTGTCACATGCCGTAAAATTAACAAGAAAAATTTAGAATTCAGAAGAATTTGAGTATTCTTTGTGCCATTTATATTACCAACGCTTGCCAGTATGGGTGGCAGACCTATAAGTAAGTGAAAAAAAAAAGGAGCAGCCAGTTGAGCAATCGATTTTCTATTAGGACAATCACATGCTTCCTAGAATGTCTCAACCCGAGCACAATAAGCCGTTTTACAGATACATGTATGGAAGCGACGCTGACGGTGAACTTCTTTTGATACAAACCTTCTTGCTTTATTATGTAAATCAAGTTATTCTTATGCTAACTAGTATTTTTCAAGGATAATTTCCATAGCAAAGCAAAGTAGGTTTGTATCAAAACAAGGTCACCGTCATCCTCTCATTCACTCGACACGGTGGTCAGTTGATAGGGCTGTTCATCCCGCTCCTCTCAAAACTGAGAGTTTTAGGCCATAGACAGAAGTAGAATCCATCGAATGTGACGCAACTTGGCAGGGAAGTAGGTTGATAAATTACCTGTTAATTGGTTTTTATTTCATCCCATGTCACTGCTATTGTGACGTCATAAATGATGTCCAAATTTGGCATCAGAATAAAAATTCAGGGAAGAAATGGTAAAAAATTTATAGGAATTCAATGATTTCTGGTGAAAACCCTATCTCAATCGGCTGAAAAAGGCGTGCAGGTACAGCTAATTAAAGAAATTCAAGTTTCCTGCCAAATGACAAAATTATGGTCAAAATTAGGTGTGTTTTCGTACGAAATACGTCATTATGACTTATTTCGTGACGAAAAAAGTGTCAAGCACCACATACCCTCAGTAAAAAAAACTACAAATTTGATTTTATGCAACGTTGTCCTTGCTCCTGTGCCAATACATTCATTGTACTCGCGTTTAAAATACTCTTAATTCTGACCATGTATGGTCATTTTGCGGGAAATTTGAATTTCTTTAATAAGTTGTAACTTCACGCCATTTTATCCGATTGAGATGGAGTTTTCGCTATAAATACTTTCTTTCTTTTGTAACGATTTGAACACTGGTTTTCAAATTTCTAATGCTACTAAAATAGGTGTCACTTATGACGTCATACTTTCAAGAAACGTCAAAAATACCTATACCATCGTAAAAATTTAAGAGCCAATGTCTGTAATTTTCGAGAATCGGTTGACAGTCGTGAATTCTTGAATTTCTTCATATTTTGCTCAAATAATCTCTATAGTACACTAATTTCAAAAATCACGTTAAAGCTTGTAACAGCTTTTTATTTTTTCAGGAATCAGGCAAAGTTTGAAAAACTCTAAATCGGCGCTCTTTCGAGTATGAAATTAGCGAAAATTGAGCATTTTCTTCGCGTTCGTACAAAAAAACGGAATAATATCTCTAAATGAAATCAAGTCACAAAACAGACACACATTTTTACTCTATTATTCAGCAGTTAACTTTAAATAAACCGTTTAAATGTGACTGTACCGGCCGCAAGAAGAATCACGGTTTCAGGACTTTTCAAAAATGGCAAATTTGGCCTAACTTCACCATCGTAAAAACCCAGTTGGTACACGGAATTTCAATATGAAACAAAAACTGTATTGAAGCATATCCTTTGCTGTTGTTTGTGTTAAAATATTTCTTGCGGCATTCCAAATGCACACCGTCGAGAGACCAAAACCTGAAGGGTATTTTGACACCAGGAAAGCGCGTGCAACAAGCAAGTTTCAACACTTGGAATATTAATCCTTCGCAAACCTAAGTTACTTCGACATTTAAACCCTAGTCAGAGTTGTAACGGTTTCAGATTATATTTCGGCGTTTCTGTTCGGTTTAACATTATTCCTTTCAACTGATTTTTGCGATAAACCATAATCAAAAGACGAATACGCAGTTCAAATCACAGTTAGTAGAGGGGAATATTGTCGAAATACTCGCTTGCTATAGTTTTAATCGTATTGAAACCTTAATATCAGAAAAGTTATTTACTTACCTGAATTTAAATGCTAGGCGAGGTCACAGTACCGCTAACTAAATTCGGCATCACGCCAGAATCGAAGTTAAGTTTGTATATGTTTTCAATCTGTCAACACGAGGGAAGATGACATTCTGGAACCGCGTGACGCGTAACGCGCCGAAAAAGAAATTCCTGGTATAAGTGTTTTACGGTGCAAGTCTTTGTTGTATGTTCGTATAGCATCTCGCACATATTCAAACTTGGTTTGTAGCGCCTGTGGCCCCAGTAATGCTGAACGTATTGCGATCATAGAAAAGATGTCGTGAGTCACTTGGTATGCTCCTGACTTGTTAGTCACGTGAGTATGTAGGGCAATAACCAAACATCGACCCTACCATGCTAATGATAAAAGTAAGGTTTTCTGCATTTACGTTAGGTGATCTGTGTTTGATCCATAGAATTGGCGCATGAAAATAAGAGTTTTTCCTCACCACCTCTAAATGTTTAGTTCCGGGTAGCGGTGCAACAAATCACGTGGTACTGTTCTAGATCAACCTACTGGCTGCTCATAGAGGGGTCCATAATGGCACATTGATTGATGACTGCGTATGGCCTGAATTGAAAATGATATACGCAGACGTTTTCTGAGCGACGAATGTGCAGCTTTTACACTCCTCTTTCGTTTCGAAAATAGACGAGAACGCGAGCGAAGCGAGCGCGCGAGAGAGAGCCCCTTGCTCTACTGGTCAATAAATCGCCCGCGGCTTTTATTTTCATACGCAAAATCGACGATCTCCAAAGAGAAAATAGATCGATGATCTCTAATGAAAAAGTAGAGGGTCTGTGAACAGGCTACGAAGGTGCTTGCTATTATTTTAGTGAACTTTACGAGAGGTCTCAGGTGATTATGCTAACGTCATGAAAAGTCTACTTTAGGGAAGGAGGAGGAGATGGGTGGGTTGGTTGCATTGGGTTCTCCTTTAGGATCAACCCTACACATACAAAAATTCATGTCTTTATCACTACATTTAGAGCTAACAGACTTTGTTTGATCCACAAAATTGGCACATAAAATCAAAAGTTTTTCCTCACTACCGCTAAATGTTTGGTTCCGGGTGGCGGAGAACAAAGCACGTTGTACCGTTTCAGAACAGCCTACTGGCCATGCTGGCTGCTCATTTAAAAGGGGTCCGTAAAGGCACTTTAATTGATGACTCTGTGCGGCCTGAAGAAAATTATATACGCAGACGTTTTCTGAGCGACGAAGGTGCTGCCTTTACACTTCTTTTTCTTTTCGAAAATGGCCACGGACTTCTCTCCTCGCTCCTCGCCGCTAGGCGGTCGTTTTTGCCTGAGAGATACCACCACGAAGGAGTTTTAGCACACAAGTCACTGCAGGTGCAGACCTAGGAAAGCGCATTCTCCACCTGAAATTTTAAATCGAAATGAAAGGCTGTTTTCAGCCTTTTATCTCTTTTCTCCGCAACGCATTTGGTTAAAAGATAGTAAGTAAAATGGCTGAGGCACTTTAAAGCATTTTTTTCATTTTCGCGACGGATTTTGACGTTATGAAAAAGAACTTGTCAGTGAATTGGTTTATTTTCTAGCCTGCGAACAAGTGCCGGGGGGATGGTGGCGGATAGAGCCAGGTGACTACACCTTTTTTCAGGCGGAAGCTAGCAGTACGTACATTCTGGTCTACCCCATACTGTGTAGACTGGCCTTTAAGGGCCTCTGTTCGGGGGGCGAGGGATCAGTACAATTCGTCAACAGCAGGTTGAGGTCTTGCCAGAAGATGCCCTTGCTGCAGAGGAGCAAAGCAATACTACTTTCAGTAATTTAAACATGTTAAATACTTGTATTTCGCTCATCAAATGTGTCGATTGTCCATTTTCGATTTGTAGTTTTTCAGGAATGTTCTTTTGCGGAGCATTAGCCAATTTTCTTTAAACAGTTTTACTCGTTTCCATTTCCCTGCTCTACCCTCATGTTGCATATGGCGTACGTGTGTACCTAAATCCCTCAATTCATACTGAGGTGATCGATAAAGAAGTCTATAAGCTAAGCGGGGTTAAGATTAGTTTATTACAAGCAAAGGCGCAGAAGGCTAAGTGCAAATAAAAAAAACTAGTGTGAAAAGTTTTGCAGACTCGGCTTACTCTATTCGTTTTCTTTCTCTATTTGAGTTTCGGCTGGTGACATCCTAAAATCAAGTTTAGTTCCACATGTTTTGGGAATATAAAATATAAAACTAAAAAAACAGTGTTGATTATCCACTCGTGCGATGATTTATCCTTGTCTGTACAGTTGCGTGACCAGACTCAAATTACACACGGGCTTTCATCACGCATCACAGCGTTTAGTCTGAGGCTAAACGACGGAAGATTTCAGTAAACTGCGGCCACTTGCGGTTGAAACGACTGTGGTAAGTAATTCTTAGAGATCTCGAATCCTATTTAGAGCTAGCACGCCGTTTCTAGCGGCTTTATTTTAGGTACAGAAACTCGAAGTTAATATTTACACTCCATGAGAAATTAACAGCGTTGTCTTTTTCAGCTACTTGCCCCGGCTACTTGCGTGCAATGCAGTGTTAATCTACTTAGTTCTTTTTTATAACCATCAAATTGAAAAGCGTTTTTCAAAAGATTTTTAGAGCTTCCCGTAATGTGCCCCTTGTATAAGAAGCTAAGTTAGCAAAAACTTTTGTGTGCCTACACTCGCGGCTAGCTTGTTTTCAGCGTTCTAACGTGCGAAACTACGCTGCACGTTTCGGTGTCTCAGCGACGCACTTTTGTAATGCCGCCAAAAATTTTTTAACACAAGAAACGGCAAAGAATATGCTTTAAAATAGTGTTTGTTTCATGTTGAAATTCCATGTATCAGTTGTTTCTTTCGATGGTGAAGTTAGGTCAAATTTGCCATTTTTGAAAAGAGCCGAAATCGTGTTTCTTCTTGCGGCCAACACAGTCACATTTAAACAGCTTATCTAAAGATAATTGCAGAATTATAAAGTACAAGTCTGTGTTTTCCTTGTGACTTGATTTCATTTAGAGATGTCATCCCGTTTTTATGTACGAGCGCGAAGAAAATGCTTAATTTTCGCTAATTTCATACTCGAAAGAGCGCCGATTTGGCGTTTTTCAAACTTTGCCCGATTCAGGAAAAAATAAAAAGCCGTTACAAGTTTTAATGTGATTTTTGAAATAAGTGTACTATAGAGATTATGTGGGCAAAATATGAAGAAATTCAAAAATTCACGACTGTCAACCGATTCTCGAAAATTACAGACATTGGCTCTTAAAGAAAATTTTTCTATAATTAAGATGGTCTGATGCCTTGCTTCATTTGGAATATAAACTACTCCTTAGTGAGCCAAAAATTGAATTTAAAAAGTTGCAAGAGGAAAAGCCCTAGCAACCGACCATCGTGCGAAGGTTAGGGTACTAAGTCCACAACTGTATAATGGTCTATTAAAAATTCATCCCTCTCGGTTGCAATTTTCTGCACATATTCCAAACACACTGTTCTAAAGTGGTTTCACGTCGTTGTGTGGTAGAACAAAATTTATCGCTGGCTTCGCAACATTTGTACTTCGCAAAATAAGTCTCTCCTGGCTGAATCTCGAACTTTGTACTCAGCGGTTGTTATCGTGGACCAGGCTTAAAAAATGACAAAAATCTTCCAGCGATCAAAAACATTCACGCTTAATCACGATGACGGTAATTGATTCCACTAACAAGGGGAAAAGGGGAAGTTTTAACTTCTAAATAAATGCCAGAATGCGTTAAAGCAGATTTAGATTAGCTTTATCGGAGATCGCGCGCTTAACACTCACGTCCGATGAGATGATGAGATCGAGCTAATTTGTAGCCCTTAAGCTGTTTCAAGGAATCCCAAGGCAACGTCTGATCATTTTTTTCGATCATTCTTTCTTTCTAAATCGCCTATTGCAATTAAAAATTTTAAAAGCGAAATACCCTTTTCGCTATAAAAGTAGTGTAAGGAGCGAAAGATCGAAATTCCCTCTTCGTCCGCCATCTTGGAAAACTTTGCTTTGAAACGTGATGCTCAACTCGTAACGCGGTTTTCTCACTGGTTGGAAAGCTGGTCACGACTTTCCTAACCCATCGGGATAATCCCGACTGATGAGTGAGCTTTGATTGGTCAAAAAGAAATAATAAATGTGGATGG
Organism: Porites lutea; assembly: GCF_958299795.1. Lineage (NCBI taxonomy): Eukaryota > Metazoa > Cnidaria > Anthozoa > Scleractinia > Poritidae > Porites > Porites lutea. The sequence continues at coordinate 29,140,455 of NC_133201.1, read as the reverse complement.
GTAGGTGCTTTACGTCACATGCGTGCCTCTTTTCAAACTATATGCCTCTCCACATAAAAAAAAAAAAAAAACTTTACAACATCGCTTATAGTGAACAAAAATTCTTACCAAAAAAAACCAACGGAAAATTTGAAAAGAGACCATAAATTATTATAAAATGACAATATAAACTGAAAGGCGAATTACAATACCAGTGAGGGATAATTGCGCATGCGTCGCGTAGAATTCCGGGTCCGTTGAGGTCAACAAAAAATTTCCCGTCCGGGTAGGAGTTAGTATTTTGCCGTTTTTAGCCGTGACACTTCTGAATGAAGCATACATGAGGTAAAAACAATAAAACGGTTAAAGAGTACTGGAAACAAGTTTGAAAAATTAAAAAGATGGCGGCCGAACCGCGGAGAATTTTTTTCTGGCTTTCAAAGACGTTTTCTTTTTTTTTTTCTCCACGCTGCTACCCCTCACGGGTTCAGATCAAATTCAAAGGAAAACAAAAACCCCAGTTTTCATCACAATCCTTGGTTTAAAAGACTGTGGTGGTTTTAAAGGGAGACAAGAGATGTCACGATATCGGGTGGTACCGTTCGCGATTTCTGCAAACTTTGGTTGTAGGCAGTGAGGGTAATATCCGAGGGTAAAAAGAACCAGGTTTAAGATCATGATCATCTAGGTTCTGCGGGCACCTTTGACGATAGAACCTCATTGGGAGTGTGTTTCCCTGTGCATCGGTATCCAGCGTCGGCTGTTTTAATAAAAGAAGGATGTTCTTATCAGCATCCTGTTGCATTCGTAAACGTGAAACAGGTTGAGGCTTGCCTCCTGGCTTGTTCTACAGAGTAAAATAGTTGTGTTTGGTATTTTGATCTGCAGGCGTCTGCAAAATGGCTTGGCTTCTTGCAGGACAGACACATCTGATCACGTCAGTGCTGGGCACTTAGAAGGTGAACTGTGGGCACGGCAGCAGTTTCTGCTCATCTGCGTTCCTAAAGAAGGTTGATAATTTAACGAGTCGCCATGTGGTCTTTTTCTCGTGTTTTGTTTCAGAACTACGTGAAAACTTTGCTCAGAGTCGTTTAGTGCTATTGCCCGCCATGGCAGACAGTTGTGCTTGAGATGTTTTTAATGATCAAGCAATCTTCACCGCTTTACCTAGTGTTAGAGCGGACCCTTTACTTATTAGTTTTTTTCTGACTTTTGGCGAGTTAGTGCCTGACAAAATGCAATATCATATCATTTCTTCTGGATGTTTGAAATCGCAGTTTTAATCGATCAACCGGATGCAAGGATGCGTGGATCTTAGATGAATTTCTAATACAAGGTAAAGACCAAGACACACCAAGGAAAATCAGTCCTTTCTAGTCTCCCAATCCCACAGATATTATGAAGGGTCTTCAGATAATTTTAAGAGATTCATATCAAATAATACTCTAGAAAAAGAAATGCACGATATTCTTATAAGTAGTGTAGCGATGACAGATTTGGAAATATCCCAGGCGGAAGCTCACTTATCTTGTTGTCCCACAAAGTCCTACAGAAAGTAAATGGTATTAACAACTTCATTTTGTGAATAATTCTATGATAGCAGGTGGGCAATAACTACCAACATTCAAGGCAAAACAACTGTTAAGACCATCTTTAAACTGATAAACTTTGACAATTCGCTGTAAAGGGTAAAGTTTCGAACTCGACTTGTGTATCGTGTTATTTTTATCTGATTTACTCAGATCACATTTGTAAAGGTACGGTAAAACGGGAAACGAAAAATGTGCTGCTTAATTTGCAACATTAATGGGTGCAAAACGAGTTCAATAGCGCTCTGGCGCGTTTTTCCATCCACGAATTAGACCTGTCTTGCAACAAATTAGGGTGTTAGAGGTTACAAAAGTATTGATTAACGAGTAGTTTTTACTTTTACCTGCTCTTGGCAAACGTTTGAATCAAGGGACGTGCGTCCCATGGATGGCGTGTTGCCCGTGTAAAATTATCCAATCAGAAGTTAGTATTCACGCAAGTGATGTTGAACGTGGGTGATAAAGAGCGCGACTTCACTTTCCAACTCGTTTTGCAGCATGATGTCGCTAAACTATTCGCACGTTTTTGTTGCCAGTTTAAGGGACAGCTTTTTTTTGCGTGACTTTTCAAGAAAAGTCAGCTGTTGTTTGCTTTACAAAACGGTTAACTCAAGTGAAGGGAAAAAAACTCTAATGCGGGTTTCTTTGTCCATACGACCTGAAGTAGGAGGTGGGCGCTGTATGAAGGACAAGGCATTGCTGACTTGACAAAACTGGAAATAAAAAATTTCAAGCAATCTTTCCTTTCTTTGTGTTATAAAAATTGACGAAATGTTATTAAAGAAGGAGGCGGCTCGAGAATTCCAACGTTTTGTTTTCGAGAAGTCTAAACTTGAAAGTGAGTGCTGAAGTTGGAACCGGAAGATATTGTATATGGGGAGGATCGTATTAAGAAATAGTCTACCCTATGGTTCTAAATTCTAAATTCACCCATCAAGGTTTAAATTTTTGGAATGTGACGCCCGTCGAGATCAAACCCTAGGGTTTTGCGAAAGATCGTTAATTCTTGGACGTGGCAATTGTCTCTCTTATTTTGCACTTTGGCGTTTTTTTATTGGATTACCGAGAAGAAGAAGAAGAAGAAGAAGAAGAAGAAGAAGAAGAAGAAGAAGAAGAAGAAGAAGAAGAAGAAGTAGAAGTACTTCCAAAACCAGCGTAACACATACGTGTTGCACTGTTCAAGGGAATAAGTATGATGTTTAGAAACAGCATATCTGTTGTAAATTCGTAGCAAGCGAATATCGCAAAAATCTTTAGCCCAGTCCGTTAGTCAAGCAAGGTTATAAGAAAAGTAAGAAAGAGGAAGGAGGGATTCTCAGATATAACACGGTGGAAACAGACGAAGAGATGATTCTGAATTTCGGTCAATCCAAAAATGGTTGCTTCTGACTTATATGCACTAAAGGACTGTGGTTAAAAGAGACTCTTTGAAGACTTAAAAAAGCTGAAAAACAAAGCCAAACTATAGGTAAATAATCGACCGTTGACCCCCTCTCCACCACAAACCCCCCCCCCCCCCCCACCTCCCCTCAACCCGAAGTTGCCAAAAGAGGTCTTTGGATCCTTCAAGGTCAGTCATTAAATAATAAACAAAGAAACAGTTACTGGTTCACTTAGAATCTTTCCAAAGAAAAGAGAGTTGAAAATATCCATGATGGGAGCTCCTTGATCTTGTTGTGTTTCAAATTTCTGCAGGAAGGTAAATGAAGTTAATGTGCATCAGATAAAACTCCACCATGACAACATCAATAGGGACAGTGGAATTGAGATTCCAGAACCCTAGCAGCCCCACGATCAGACCACAGCAGACAACGGAGGGAACAATTTTGTTCTCTAACAACGCCAACAATGCTTCAGATCGAAGCCCACCAACAGCGAGATAGATTCGAGTTACACGAATCAGTTGCAACCAAAGCGTCATAAAACTCAAAACTTAGGAAATCGAAATCATCTCCTGAATAACACAACCATATTCTTTTTTATTCTAGATATTCTATCCTATCATTTGGAGGTATTGCAGGGACAGAGATATGCAAATGAGTCACTCGCTCACTCGTAGTAGACGGACTTCGTAATTAATCGGGTCCGACCTCGAGAGTGCGAAGATCTATCGTTTCCGAAGAAGCATGCGCTCTCCGAAGTTCGGTGGGATCAAATTCTTTTCTGAGAGCGTGCATAGTTGGGCGTTCGCTGCTCAGACTCCGAGTTTTCTTTGTGGCAAATTTTCTACAGCACGGTTAGAGGTCTTACCAAATTTAAGACGTGTCGGAGTCTTTCAAATGAGTACGATGGTTAACTTGGGGATTGGATTTCAAGAGCCTTTAACTCGTCCAGGCGTTAAACTTGACGAGAAAATGAGTAATTACTCTTCTGACTTCGGAAGATCACAGGGGATATACAAATTCCAGCGTGCTGATCTAAAAGTGAGAAAATGTCATGCCATGCTATTCTTAAGAACCTGTATGAGCCGAAAATGGATGTGATTTTGACCATTATCTTCAAAATAACAGCAGAAATCGACATAAGAAAACATGTTTTGCGTCTTACTTCGCTGACGAGGTGTATCGGCTTTGTAAAGCATGTTGTTTTAATCATTCGTTGCTTTGAAATGCGATGACATTGTTTTTTTACTGTCAATAGCTCGGTCAATGCCGCTGGATCATACTGAACGAGTTTGCTGGCGGAAGGTCCATGGATAAGGCATTAAATGAAAGAGTTTTCACTGTTATTATGTACTCAGCCTTAGTGGTGTAGTGGTACAGTAAAGTCGCTTACAGCCGAAGGTGCTGGGTTCAAGTGCGGCTTCGAATCCTTCTTTTTTTACCTCTTTTCTTTCTTTTCTTCCGTTCTTGGTTTGTTTTGTTTGCTTATTTGTTTTGTTGTTTTTCTATAAATATATACCTAAATAGATGTTATTAAATAAAGTGCAATAAACAAAAAGAAAAGTATTGTGTTTCCAGAGCAAAGATGGGACATTAAATATATTGTACATAGATAAACAATCTGAATTTCTATCATTTCCTACAATTTACTGTCAGAAAACCAGAGTTGATAACCATTTGATTATTTTCTAAACAATGTTCCCACGAGTTGACGATAGTCTTTCTTTGATTAACAGATCACGTTTACTATGCGTCGTTTCCCTTCCAATATTTCTTCTCAATAGCTCTACTCACCCCGTGTGTGGTTTCTCCTAAATTTTCTACAGTTAGTGTTCCGCACAATTTTTAAGCATCCTACCGACCAAAAGGTACGACATAAAGTTGTGGTAAGCAACATCAATTATTTGCCGACTGTCCTCTTTGAATACATGTACGATGAATAATATATTTCATGAAAATAAGCAAAAAGCTGGCAAGTTCCTCGACACTTTATCCTTGCAGCGAACCAAGAGCAACTGAAAATGCTATAAGCGAACCTATCTTTTGACTCCTCTGCCAAACGTCAAATTTCCTGGCGTAACTCTTGGAAATATTTTATACCTGTTCTTGTCCGCTTGACAGTCGTCTCAAGAAGACATATCAAACTCATCTCCAAAACAATTTAAGCCCAAGCCGGTCTCAAGGAATTACCAAGCAAAAACGTCCTGCTATTTACGGTAAAGCAAGTCTGAGGAAAGATATTTGTAAACGTTTCACAGAGAATTTGCATGAATTCCAAGTTGTTACACGATCGAAACAGACAAAGAGATATCTTGAATTTTTGGAAGTCTGAAAATGGTTTCTTCTGACTTACACGCGTGCAGAGGACCGTGGTTGTAAGCCACTCTTCAAAGAGCTAAATAAAAGCCTAAAATGTGAATAAATGTGAATTTAACTATGGACAATGAAATCCTACCACTCCAACTGACGGATGCCACAAGAGGTCTTCCGACCTTCAGAGGAGAGTCACTCATGTAAATAAAACGTAACTGGTCGATGACAGATCATGGGCAGGGCGCACTTGCGGGATTTTCGCACGAGAACGGGTGTGAAAATCCTGTACAAGCCCTCGGCCCATGAAGTAATCTCTATGTATATAGGCCATGACGAAAACAGAACGGCAAATCAAATTTATCTATTAGACAGTAACTGAAATATCAGAAACCAAATTTTCAGAAATATTTTTCTTCTGCTCTTTTGACAAAGTGCTGTAATTGATAACACTCTACAAATTTCAGGTGACCAGAGAGCTGCTTGTCGTGTGTTATTGGAAGAACATTGTTATCGTTCAGTTTTTGCATCAATCGCTTTTGCTCGCTAAGGTTGGTTTGTATCCTGCCGTTGTTTTCATTAACGAGGTATAAGTTTATTGGCTCCCATCAGACTCTCCTTGAACCAGCATTTACCGGAGTCTTTGCTGTTATTTATGCCGAAGTAGTATAGATGCTTCGACGCTCTGCATTGAGCTAGGTCTTTTCTCAGAGCGCCGTCCGGCCTAGCGAAAGTTTTAGCTTTAACTGGTCTAATGTTGGGGGGCTCTTCACCGCTTCTTGTTTTGGTTTGACGCTCACAATATTCTAAATATTCAGTCCTGTCGGCATCCCTCAGAATTTTCACATCTGACCAGCGCATTTGACGACGCATTTGACGACGTCGTTACTCATGGTTGATATCTATGAGTAATCGATGTCATCAATAATATTAATAGATAGGCCACAAAATTTTTGGCCATCAATTAGTCATTAATTAACCACTGATTATTGCGAATAATCAATGACTTATCAGTTGATTACCCAATGATTACTCAACTACTACTCACTAAACTACGAGCAGTCTCTCTTTTTTCTGTAGTCCATCGAGCAAAAGGCGAGACGCGCGTGACTGATGGCGCGAGACAGGAGAGGCACGAAAAAAGAGAGACTACCCGCAAAGCCAGAGAGAATGGTCTTTCACGGTCTAGTGATTTTTTTGGCGTCAGTACTGAAGTGTTGACAGCCAGGCACGTAAAACGTGCCTTAGGGGACGGACCATTAGAAAACTTATGGTGGGGCGGGCGAAGTACAAAAAAAAAATTCGCGCAAGGGAAAATTAAATGAAAAAAAATTCTTGCACGCCAATTAACCCTAAAAAAATATTCATGCTATGGCCTAAAAAAAAATTCATGCAAGG
>NC_133201.1:28968797-29128797 GCF_958299795.1 Porites lutea | reverse complement strand
GCATACATGAGGTAAAAACAATAAAACGGTTAAAGAGTACTGGAAACAAGTTTGAAAAATAAAAAAGATGGCGGCCGAAACGCGGGGAAATTTTTTTCTGGCTTTCAAAGACGTTTTCTGGAAATTTTCTTCACGCTGGCTACCCCTCACGGGTTCAGGTCGAATTCAAAGGAAAACAAAAAACCCAGTTTTTATCACAATCCTTGGTTTTAAAGACTGTGGTGGTTTTAAAGGCAGACAAGAGATGTCACGATATCAGGTGCTACCGTTCGAGATTTCTGCAAACTTTGGTTGTAATCTTTCCGCGAAAGTCTACGCAGGTGAAAGTCTTTACAAAAATGGCGATTATTTGGTTGGTTTATAGCGCGAAAAACCCAGTGAAATCCGATAAGCTGGCATTAATCGAAGGCAAGATCTTGAGTTTGATGTTTCTTGATAAAAATATTCCGGTGGTACCCATTGAGATTTGGTTACGAGTAACTCACAATCAGAGACAAAAAAAACTCCGAAAGTCGCTTCATTCTTATTATTCCGCCATATTTTAAAGACCAAATCGTGGCTCGAATGCGGCTCTAGCCTGTTAAATTCCCGGATGTGACCGGGCATTCTACGCGATGGTCGTCCGACCAAAACAACAACAAAGTTTCATATACTTTGAGGATTAATACATTAAGCATCAAATCATTGTTCACGTTATTATAAATTGTGTTCCTATTGAATTCCATGGCTATAGTTTCTACTTCGCTGTCGACCTTCCTTTTTCGGCTTCATTATCTGAAAATTTTTCATGCCGATCCCTGTTAGTTTATCCGAGCTTAAAGGTTAACAGCAACGTGGCAAACGTTCACTAAAACATACTTGCTATGACAATCATATTTCATTAAAAAGGGTAATTTTCTTAAGCCACAGAAAAACAAAACAACGTAATGCCTCAAACACTGGCCTTCTGCAACGGTACACAAAGACCCAACAAATCTACCACACATTATGAAGAGCAGCTCTGAAGCACCACAAAAAAGTCCAAATATCCGTTGACAAAAGACCCACTTTTGGAAGGTATGTGTGACCGTCTCTAAATTGACGTCCGCAAAACAAGGACCTAGAAGAACTAATTCTTCAACATTACAAAGACGAAGGGAAACACCATTCTCATTTGAGAAACAACCCTTCCGAACAAAGTCATTGTGGACTCTGGCAACCAGAAGGTAAATCACGTGACACAGAAGCCCCAAACCCTGTCGAACACAACGCGTATGGTGTGAAGGCCCTTAAGATCGCCAAGCAACCAGGCCATGCAACTGTTGCGTTAACTGTTACTTAGAGACCACCTTGCTAAAGTATACAGACTCCCAAATACTAAAAACAAACAAACAAACAAACAAACAATAGGCGCCTCCTCCGCCACAATCAAGCACTAATTGCCAGCTTCACCGGGGAAAACGACTTATTTTCATATTACCTATCCGTTGTTTTCCGTTCGTCTTTAGTATTCGCTGTTTATTATAGGTTGAAAAATGACAAATACCTAATAAGGCTTTCAGTCTGTCAATCTGGAAAGGACTGTAAAGCTTTTAATGCAGGTGGACTATGCCACTTCATGTCACACTCCTTTCTTGTCGGTCTTCGAGAAACTATCATCCGCCGCCAGACTGAGACCTTTCCACTCCAACAAACATCCCTACTCTGAGGAAACCATACGTCCAATCGGTAAGGTCATTAAGCCCACGTAAGGGGAACTCACACTTCGAAACATCGAAATTTCAAGTCATAGCGCACATCCAGGCAAACCAGCTCCCCTTTGAGGAAGAGACAGCAAGGGTGTTTTTCTCCAATACAACGAACATAAATCTAGCCAGATCCACATCCACATTGAGCCTCTTCCACTCAGATGACGTCCACGCCGTCGGCAATGTCAGTGACTTTACGACCAGGGGTCCATTTCTCGAAAGTCCCGATAACTTTTCAGGCCCAAAAAGCTCTTTTATGTTTGCCATGTCTGCATTTAAGATCAGAGTTTCAATAATTTTGAAAATAATAAAGTAAAATTATCAGTATTGACGGTTTTTGAACTACATGTAGGAACTGGGCTATCAGGTAGCCTCTAACGCAGGCTTTTGTAGGGGAGTCTTATTTCGTCTCCCCCCCCCCCCCCCCCCCAAACGCCTGCTTAGCCAAGACCATCATTTCTTTCAGCCGCTTCGCCAATCAAAATGCATATATAACATACCAAAATCTAGTAAGTTGACCGTGAACGCAACAGTTTTTCATGTAAACGGAGCTAGGACAAATAATCTTGATAAAGCTGTTAGCACCAGTGTTAAAAGCGATTTACGATTTTTTAAAGTAACAAGGCGACATATACGTTAGTTTGCTGACTGGCTTTGGCAAATCGCTTGCTTATCATGTTTAACATTCGGTGATCGATGGCCTCAGTCACCACTTTTTCAGGTCACGTAGCGGTAGTTGTGTCTCCTCTCGCATCAGAGTGTCCTAGTCAGTCTGCGCGATTTGTAGCCACAAGACACGGAAAAGTAGAGAAAACAGCGTATTCGGTTGCTTTTGGCACTCTACAGTCACGGTGGAACACTGAACGTCGGAGAGAGGTTCTGTTAAGTCCCACGGACGTGGAAAAGTTATGTTGATGAGGCGTACATGTATGTTATAAAGCAATTTTAAGAGCAGGGAAGATGGAATAATTTTTTTGCTTCATGTGTTGAGATGAGTAAGTAAATTTCAGAGATTTCGACGCTGAAGGTCGCTTTGTTGTTGCATGAGGTGTGATTTTTCACCTCTGATGTCAACATCTTTATTGGGAATTTGCTGATATACCCTTCGATTTACAGACTGCCATACATATGTAAATGCCACATATCTGCTCTTTGATGTCTTCTTAATAATTCTTCTTTGCTTTTTCAAGCGTCACTATGCCTTTTTTGGCATTTGGTGAGTAAGTAAACATCTCGGATCCAAAGCTCTGATATTTGCTGAAATTCCCACCGCCTACCCACTCGATCAAGCGAGGAATGTCAACTCCAGTTTTCCGTAAATTGTGTACTCTTCCAGCAGATGACTGGTGCTGTCTTCTGTGTTCAATTTTATCAATGATTTCTGCTTGTATACATTTTTTAGTCTCGTACACTTCCGAGGAATACTGTTTTAAGTCATAAAAAAACCATTCCTCTTTTCCTGTATGTTTTTTGTTGTTTACTTTTTGGCAGCTAATCGAGCGCATAACGCCCCCCTCAATGTTCGAAGATATATGAAATGACGGAAGGAAGAGAGAGATCGTGCTTTAAAAGAAAGTACAAATCTCTTGAACTGTATTGAAAATGAAGAAACGAAACCCAAGACACAGCGAATGAAACTTGAAAGGCTTCAGTCCGAGGTAATGTTGTTGAAGCTCACGTTTTATTTCGTTGTGGCCAGTGGCAGATACTGAACATGTTCTAGAATGTATTTGTTGTGTGCGTTTTAGGGATTCCAGTGCTGGATTATTCTGCCTGCACGTTTCCATCACAATTTTTTATTGTTATTACTATTATTATTAGGTTCATAGAGTACAGTTAGACTACACTATCTCAAAACAGTGAGGTTAGTTGGTATATATTTTTTGTTTAAAGATTATTTTTTAGTTTTTTGTTATTCTTAGTTCTATATTGCTCACTTTGTTATTTTTGGTTTCGGAGAGTTGCTTATCACTAATAACTTATTCAACAAATGCAAACAAAATGTAACTGCTAATCTAAACGCACAGGTTGTCGAAACCTCAGTCACTGTTAACAACAACAGTCCTATTCAGGATTACGTTCACCCAGACCATCAAACTCACCTACTTTTTAAATGGATTTCGTTAATTAATTTTTCATTGCAACGATTTTCTGCAAAGAGAACCAGAAAGGCAACTGTACTTCGTGATGGCAAGTCTAAACGGCGTCCAAAAGTTGAATTGAAAAGAAAACACGTGCTACGGCACTGATCCATGGTGGTACAAAGACAAACAAGAGACCAGCACTTGGTGGAATATTTGATACATTAAACAAAAGATGTAAACTAAGCGAGTTAAAATGGTTGCGTCAAATACATATTCTAAGAGACAACGTCAATTTGAAATTTCTGGAGAGGATGTTATCCGTAGCATTGCCACTTATTACATTGTTATAAGAAAAGCGAAAGTCTAAGGGTGTGCGGCTAGTTTTATTCACAAAACCAGCGAAAGAAACCGTGAAGAGTGAACCTCCTTGACTAGTGTGCATAAATCTGCAGTCTCTAAGCTTTTTCCATATAGCAAACTTATCGCATGTATCAGTCAGATTGATGTTGGGAAAGTTTATTTTGTCGAAGAGGTATTTTCTGATTATTTGACCGATGATGAGGTTATTCATGGCTCTTTTAGAGATCTCAGGGAATTTCTTTCCCGGCTTACAAAGTTTTATTTGCAAATAAAGAACAAACGTCATGAAATCATTGAACTCGTTTGGAAAAACTGATGGCACCTTTCTGCTAGCATTCGGTGGCAATGGCTGCCCATTTGGCAAAAAAATGCATGCTCCTTCCTGGTGCGCTTTTTCAATTTTGGAAAGCTTGTTGCCTGCAGTACTGACAATTTCCTCACATTTGGAGCTAACAGCAAATCAGAATCTTTTGTAGTTGTCAAAACTATGTGAAAAGTGTATGCAAACAAATTTCAGACCTTGAAGGTAAAGTTCTTTATGCTGGTGTAACACATGTATCTTTCAAATTTAGCGCTAATGATATTAAAATGTCAGCCCTGTTAGTATTTCTCAACCTTTGCCAATGTAAGCAAGGCTAACTGCAAGGAATTCAGTGGCACTCTTGTCTGGGAGCCATGGGAGTACAAGGCCGGACTGAAGGGTGCTAAGAGGTTTAAACTATCATTGGTAGAGAAAACTATGTCAGAAAAGCTGCAACGTTAAAAAATCACTGAGCTCATTGAACGCAAGAACAGTAGACAAAGGTTTACACTTTTTTGGGCGAACTAGTAGTCAATACCGCCCATGTAGAACAATTACATCTGAAAAACAATGGTTGGCAATTTTGACAAGGGTTTATTACGAGAGGCCATTGCAAAGTGAAGCCTTGCATAATTATACAAGAAAATCACAGATGTTCCAAAGGACAGCTGTTTCAGTAAAGTGGTTAATGCCCTTCGGTTTGAAGTAAAAAGCAAGTGTCTTGCAAGAAAAGTGACTAAGGAGTTTGACGAAACTGAAGCAAAGGGCAGTGACTTAAAGCATAGGTTCACTGAGAAAAAAGTCAAGATTGTTCTTGTAAAATATAGAGTACCCTCTAAGTAAGCTGTCGTTACCCACAATGCTGTGAGGAATAAAGTGTCGTTAAAACCCGCCATGATGTGTCTTGTTTAGAGTGTTGACTTGTCCAGTTCGATCGGCTTTACGTCATTTTGGCAACGAAAAGAGGACAAACCAAATTTCCTCGAACAGCAACAGTGCAAGGTTTTGGGGCAATGCTGTGCGCGTTGTGGGAAACAGGATGACCAGCACTGGTGCGTATGGACTGTTTGTTCGTGTCGGCGAGTTCATTGCCGAGCGTGAAACGCTCAGTACATACGTGGAAAGAAGGGAAACGCTTTTCACGGCGAATAATATGTTGGAGACAACAGGAGAGGAAAGCACTCAAGCAAATCGAGCAGCAGCTGAGAGAAAACGAGCTAGATTCATCACAGAAGTTGGAACCGAGGTCTATTCAACTCTAAGTAACCTACTGGCGCCCACTAAACCCAAAGATACACCAATCGTTGATATCGTACGTGTCCTGGAGAAGCATTACAATCCAAAACCGCCGGAAGTTGCGCAAAGTTTCCATATCGGAAGCCGAAATCAGAAGTCCGGAGAATCTGTTGGAGATTACGTGTTAGGGTTGAAGAGATTGGCTGTTCACTGTAATTACGGTGAATTTGTGGATCGAGCGTTACGAGACCGATTTGTGTGCAGTCTAAGCAACCCGAAGATTCAAAACAAATTATCGAACACACAGGACCTGACGTTTGAGAAAGCTTGTAGGATTGCCAATGCTATGGAGATGGCCGAAAGATACACGCAGGAGTTTCACCCTACCATCAGTGAAAGCCCTCAATTAAACCAGTTGACTGCACAGGACAACAAAAATACTAATCATGAACAATGTTTTAGGTGTAGTGGTAATAATCATTCAGGTCAGTCTTGTACATTTAAGTCTGCAAAGCGTTATCAGCGATCTAAGATCGGTCATCTAGCATTTGTCTGTCGTGGCAAAAGTGAGCGAAGGAAGGGCACAGTACATAACTTGCATGTATCTGAATCTTGTGATGATGAATTAGGAATTTACTCATTGTATTCGCGCCACACAAACAGTCGTAGTCCCAGTGGTTACTCGGTAGAAATGTTGATCAATGGGAAACCGTGCAAAATGGAGGTATATACTGCTGCAGACTATTCCATAATGGCACGCAGTGTATATTTGGAGAAGTTTGCAGACACGCCCCTAACTCCATCTAAGGTAGTACTTCTAACGTACACTGGTGAAGTGCTTGAGGTGTCGGGTGAAATGCTGTGTAATAAATTAGTTGCCAGAGCTGCGTTTATTGATTCAGTGGGGATTTCGAGTGCCCATTTGAAAGATAAGGCTTTTGCCAAGCTCTGTGATTCCTTGGTGTAAAAGAGACTGCATGTTTGAAGAAAGAAAGGAAGGTTGAAATAGCGCGCCGCAGGTTTTGATGTACCTGTTTCATTTCTGTGGACGTCTGTCACCTAAGCATCATCAGTTTTTTTTTAATAGGGTGCAACAGGTTATGCTATAGGTAACGATTGGGAAGGTGAATGCGTACAGCCGAAATCTTTTCCACATTGTAAATGAAAGGGCAAGTTTTGCCTTGCACGCGCGCTCAATTGAAAGTCAAAGGTTGATCGCCTGTAGAGCGCTTATAACTAGAAAGCTGCCTGGCGCTCTTGTCAAGTTATAGTAAACAAGTACAAAATGATTGCGAAAAGATTCTCTTACTTTCAGGGTCGGGATTTTGGAGCATTTTGTAGTTTGTGTGTCAAACTGGGATAAAACGATGGCAATGTTAAAAAGTAAGAAAACATCAGACCAATTAATTTAAGGTGAAAAAGGAAATACGCTTACAATTTAGTGGTTGTAGTTGGAATGCAGTTCCAGTTATGGGTTATGTTAATGCTTTTACTACAGTTGTGTTCGTTGGTAACTTGGCCAGAACTTGTTATCGAACCTGTACTACGACAAAAATGATTGCAATCTGCAAAATGAATGAACACAAGAATACGGCATTTGGTAGGGGGAATTTTTCAAGAAAGCGACACATTTCGATATAGCATTAATACAGTACTAATAGATAATAAGGAATTTTCATTTTACTCATTGATTAACGGCGAAACCCAAATTTCTAATATTTGGTAAATCCTTATTGTTAACAAACCTAAATGAACAAAAATTACCCATGTTGTGGTGTTCAAAACATTGGCAAAATAAAAGCACGTACGTAGTCTAGAACTTTTATATTCATTTTCACGGAATGGACTGAATCATCGACGGATAAATCAAGGACAAAATTCAACACAACTGTTTGTGCGAACTACTATGGTTGTTAATTGCAAAATGTCTAATCTACATTGACTGAAATTTAACAGCATTCAATCCTCACCCAGAACGGTTACTTCAACCGTTTTTGAGTTATTTCCTTCATTGTTTTCTGATAGTAGAGTGTACTTGTAGGTACCCGTCCGCTTTATCTGAAATCCTTTTCTGTTAAGACCGCCCTCCAAAGGTCTTGATGTATTCACTAGGGTCAAGTTAATCGGTTGGGTACCTTCCAGCAGAAACCAGATATAATGGTTTGGTACAGTTCGCAATTCCGCCAACGGTACCCTTATCCTCGGCTTTTCTGAAAAAGACACTTCAGCAGGTTTCTAAGATTTTCCGATTTCAGGTTATATCAGGTTGCAAGAGAAATTATAGTTGCTTAAACCTAGTTAAACAATACTTCAAAAATATAAGTTAATACTCTCTATCCTGTAGAACACCACACTCAACTATACCCAACAATTTTCAGTGAGTGTAGCCTTAGCGTGCACGTGTGGTGAAGCCCCCATTACTATAGAATATGGAAAACTGTTGATGCGAGAAAAATCCAATAAAGATCTTCAATTTCTTTTGTTTAACTTACGACAAAAAAAAATTGACAAATAGACTTGAAGGATGTGCCTTTTAGCTTGGTCACGCTTTTGGTCACGCTCCAGGACTAATATAATGTGATTGCCCCTACTAAAATTCAGTTCGTTTTGAGTTGTTTGTACTACACGTTTAGCTGCTCTGTTACTACATAATAAGGAGAAGAAAATGCATACAAGACGACAATTCTAGCTTACAATAATTTTACTTGCCTGCAACTGTCCACTCTGACACCAAAATTAATACAAGCAAAATTCTTTCTTGTATTGACATCTGCAAAAGAAAAAAGAATAACAGCAAAGATCGTGGTCCCCTCAAGTGGATAGATTTGCAGTATAACTGTTGTATTTACTGTTATTGAGCTTGAAAACAATAAAAAAATTTTAATAGGTAAATAATGCTGCTTATCAACCCGTCCATCATTTGTTCTTGGCGCATCACTGATGTTGACTCTCTCTCAACAAGATAACAAAGTACTGACAAAGTAGCTGTTAGTCGGTCATTAAGTTAGTTATAATGATGATTATTATGTTGGAACATTTCTCACAAGGCTTGTTTATCTAAGATGAATAACAAACAATGACGAATAAAGAACGATTTAGAGGTATCACATCAACACATGGCGGTTCTTCGTCTACCATTCTTGGCTAATTTTTTTTCGGTTCTGGAGGGGAGGACAAAATCGGAGAACCTGGAGGAAAACCTCTTGGGGCAAAGGATAGAACCAAAGACAACTCAACCACATATGGCGTCCACGCCGGAATTTGAATATGTGGTTCTTAATGAAAATGCCATTTCTAAATGCACCGCTCTAGTTACAGAGCACGTAATCAGTCACAAATATATTTTAGCCGATATTCTTCGTGTAATGTTGGTTTTAAAGGGCCCAGCGTAATCAACACAACATTTTGCAAACGCTGTCATCGCTGCTCCAAGTCTCGACCATGGGGGTGGTTCTATGATTTGCACTGCTGGCTATGCACGTCTTCTCACACACACATTGCATTCTTTGTCCCAATTCTTCTCCTCCTGTCAACCATCTATGACCCAGCATCGATTTCGTACCTAAGCTAGCACGTGATTAAGCTCCGTAGGTCGGCAACGGTTATTGACAACAGTAACAATCAATTGCGTGAACTAATTTTCTTCGGGAAGATCAAGGGGTGACCCGTGTGCTGTATCATAAGGTAGCTCTGCTCTATTCAGTCGCCCTCTGTCTCATAATACTGACCTAATTCATCACAATGGCTCTTTACCTCCGATCAAGTTTCTCATCTCTTCAGGAAATCTTGCCTCCTATGCTTGCTTCACCCACAGTTTCCCGGCTCTGTATATTTTACCTGGGGTCCATATAATCCGTTCCCCGTCTCTGCACCCGAAGGCTTTCCCGATTTCTTCACCTTGGCTAATAAGATGTCGGAAAATGGTGTCACCCACTCTGTGACTCTTTTAAGTCGGTTCCAACTGGCGTATTTCAGTGAATTCATCATGGTTGTGAAACATCTAAAGCAAAGTTCATCTTCGGTTTCACTTCTCAGCTAGAAACTCTCCTGAAGACTTTTGGTACGCTTTGATTTTTCTTGAGCATAGTCATATTCAAACTTTTTCAAGAACTCAGGTCCGCTGAACCAACGATGCTCACTTGCCGGCGCCTTCACGTCCAGTCCTTGAGCCACATCATCTGCCTAATTCAAATTAGTTGGGACGTATCGCAAACTGCCCGTGCCAATGTGACGGCAAGTCTAAGAGTCTAAAAATTACCAAGTACAAGGGCTTTTATTACATCTGAAGGATGGATGATAAGAAGTACTGGAGATGGTGGCTTTGGGGACCTTCCGTGCCAAAAATTGGTGGAAAATTTCCTTAGATACTATATTTTGTTTTTTTCAATTATATTGTTCTCGAAAAGAAAGGGCAAATTCACAGTAACTTTGATAAAGGGAAATATTTTCCTGCAAATACGATTTTTATGCCCTTTTTCTGTTCTATTGTAATCATAAAGTATTTCCAGTGGGCCTGGTCGTGGGGAGCAGGTAATTATGTTAGGATTTACCCCCTCTACGGTTTAGCATTGGTCTTACGATCAGCACGTTCCTGCGTGACTCATTCGTCTCGGTTCAGCAGCGGATTAAGACGTGTTTTTTCTTCTTCCTTTATCCTTGCTCTTTATGGTAAGCCGGCATCACGCCCTTTTCCCCACGATTGTTCTTTTGTTCTTTGGTCTCGATCAGGGGTCCCTTGTATCTAGGTGCCCCATTTTTCCCATGTTTGTCCGGTGTTAAGCATTGCAGTATTTTCTTGCCACGTGACCTTTACTGAATTTTTCTGTTCTCGAGATGACGTCTACACGTTCTCCCAAAGTTCTCGTTTTAGGCCATTCTTTTTTGCGTTGATTATCTTTGACCTTAAGAACAATTTTGATCCTCGCGCTTCCGAGACTTTTAACCTCACGGGGGATGTTCATTTTCATTTACATGGCATCGGCGGTCGCACGGTTGAGTAGTTGATTAGCTATGACCTGTGCGTCATTACCGATTTTTTCCCAGAGGTTGCCATTCTTAAAATTGGAACTAATGATTTGACTATTCAGAGCCTCGAGGTTGTGGGTTCTAATATTGATAATCTTGTTCGTCTCCTTCGTCGTTCCTTCGCAGTTAAAGTCGTCGGCATTTGCGAGATTATACCTCGCGGGGGCACGCTTATCCACGCGCCTCGGAATTCAAAAGGAAAACTGATATTAAGAATGCCTTCCGGATTATCCCATACGCCCCCAAGATTACAGTCTATTGGGAATTTGTTGGAAGGGTCTTTTTTACTATGACCGAGCTATGCCTATGGGGTGTGCCAGACCTTTAGTACCTTTAGTACCGCAGTTGAATGATTACCCGATGCAAATTGCACATTCCTTACATTTTGCATCTCTTGGATGATTCTTTTAATTATGTGAACGAAATTGCCGGGTCCGACTACGACGTTTTAAGTTAATTGAAAGTTAATAAAAGGTTTTTCTCCATCGCTAATAGCGGGGCAGAGCCCCATACTCATAGAATATGGTCAACCTCTTTTCGTTTGGTTGTCACGTGACTTACCGCGCGTACGTACGTACGTACGTACTCGTCTACAGATTAGGGAGTTTAAGATACGGCGACTACGGACTACAGCTACGGATAAATATGCTACTGCGCATGATCAAAACCACGTGACTGTTCATTTTTCCCGCGTAGTCCTGCGGCTACGGTGGGTTGTTGAACTGTTTCGCGTAGTCGGGACTACGGAGAACATTTTGCTCGTATTTTGCCGTCTCGGTAATTCAAGAATCTCGTCTTTTCTTAAAAAAGTTTTCAATTCACCTGCTTTAAGTGAGAGGGAAGCGAAATATGTAAGTTGTGTCTAATTTCTGCTCAGATTTACGCTTTTAATCCACTGTTGTGACTACATTTTATAAGCTTAGCTGTTTATACGCAGAATTCAGATTGACGGCCTACGAGAAGAGAAATCATGCAGGTAATTTACTTTCTCTTCGCACTTGAAAAGTTTCAATGTTTGTTCGAACTGATTAGTGAGTCTTTGTACTTGTGTAACCTTTATTTATCCGAGTTTTTGTATCGCGCCATTTGCTGAATGAAAATGATGTAAACATGCTCGAGACAATCGAAACTCGGCATTTCAGTACTTCAAACTACATCAGATCAGTAGTCGGAGAAGTCCATCTTCTAAATCTAATAAATGAGCTATTACTATTTCTGTCTATATCTTTAATATTTGACATAAGTATTCATGGGCGAAAAAATAAAACCTGTGTAACCAAAACTTTGTTTACCAATTTCACCCGACGTAATTGCTTCCTTCAAGTATGGAAGAATTTGTTCATTGTTCTAAAGATAAGATCACATGCAAAACTGACTTGAATTTTTGTGAACTGTGATAAAAACAAGAAAATCTTTGCGTGTTGTTTCCCTCTCCGCCTCATCTATCGTAGTCTACTGTCTGTAGTGCAATCTTAACGTTCTATATTTGCACGACTCAACCCAGTGCTACGAACAAAGGACAACGCTCGTCCAGCCGTAGTTCGTAGTCCGTAGTCTCCGTATCTTAAACTCCCTATTGTACGAGTGGGGTAGGGGAGACTATCAAAAGGGAGGGAGGAGTGTCTCAGGCGTGTCATGGTAAATCCACATCTTTTACATTGGACATTCACAATATGGTCAATTGACAGCTGTCAAAACAGGATAGCTACTGACCAGTATCACATGACCATATCGCGGGTTCATGTGTCAACTCATCGAGGTGACGTGCTTTAATTGGAAGTTGTTCGCTGACCACTTAATTGTTTTACTAGATCGCGATCAATGTTCAATCTCATACTTTCCAGCTAGTTTGGGAGCACAGGAAAAGTCATAATGCACACATATTGGACATCAATGTTGTGATCAATTGACAGCTGTAAAACAAGGTATCCGCTGACCAGTACAACTTGACCGTATCGCGGGCTCAGGTGTCGACTCATCGACGTCAAGTATTTTTTGAAGTTTTCCGCTTGCAAGTTAATAGTTTTTAAATAATCGCAGGCTCAAGTTTAACATTTTTAAAAATTGATATAATAATTGCCGTACAATTAAAATCTTGATTTCAAACTGACCTCGGACGCGAAAATTCAGCCAGCTATTACAGGCAGGGAAGACAGTTGTTTTTGCCCTTGCTCACCATGGTCACGCGTTGGTCACGCTCTACGTCAAATTTTATGCTCTGACTGGTCAAAATTTGACAGGTGAGTTCATGCGGAAAATTTATGCAGCATCTGGAATCTTGTTTACTTTGACAGCTGAAGCTGACAGAGTTTTGAGTCAACTTGTGATGGTTTTAACTGTCTTTTTCCATGAAGCAAGGAAGGATCCTCTTGTGCAATCTGCTGTGTTTTCAAACTTCTGACATATTTGCATTGATATGACACAATGTGCGACATCAGCTACAGCAAAGTGTCATCTTTAATTAACGTATTCATGATCACAGAATGTAGAGGCGAAAATTAGTCCCTGAAAATTTTGAGCCCAAGAAGAATTATGCATTGTGAAATTACTTAAGAATATAAACCATTTTTCGGACTGCGGTGAACTGCAATGCGCTAAGCACGAAGAGAACACATATCTTTTAATGAAATGGTTACCGTTTAGAAAAAAATTATTTTCATATCGTTCCTTAGACTCTCAGGCCTCATGGAATAATTTAATGGGACGGGTTATTAACTTACCGCTCATAACAAAAAGACAATGTTTCTCCAACGAAGCCTAACATAAATGAATCTACAATGCAAAGTTTAAGGTTGCGCGTAAAAGCCATCTTTACAGCTTGTACAGCATACTAGCTCTTTCCCAAAAAAATACCAAAGATTAATATATTACACAACTAATAAATTAACGTATCGCTCATAACAAAGACAATGTTTCTCCAACGTAGCCTAACATAAATGAATCTACACTGCAACGTTTAAGGTTGCGCGTAAATGACCCATTATTGACTCGGCGCGATAATGGGTTTTATGATGAGGCGGGGCATTATCTTATCTTTAAGTGCAAGCTGCAGAGGTGGATATTCAAGATAACGATAGTTGGCTAGGCACCACACACAGAGCGGGCTATAAATTCGTGAGCTTCGCTATCGCTCGCCCCTTTTTCTACCAACGCCGATCGTGAGCTGTTTAGCTTTTCAATAGTGAACTTATTTCTTTCTCCGACAAGCCAACAAACAATCAGGCAAGTGCAATTTTTCCCCCACCCCTGTTTGTTTTTAGTATTCAGGTAGCTTTTCATTTTATTTTATTTTATTTTCCTTTTTCTTGTTGGGGTGCCCTAGCTGAGGACTCTGTTTGTTTTTCCTTAGCGCCCGCTAATTTTCGAAAAATTTTCTTTAACCTCATGGCTAAACAGCGCGTATTAATAATAGGGCACTCCTTTGTTCATCGTCTTAAGGCGTTTGTGCAGAAAAAGAGGCACATGCAGGCTTTTAGCAGCCTTAGGGGTATGGCAGATATTTATTTTCATGGAGTTGGCGGCCGCACGATAACAAAATTTCGTAAATTCGACTTTAATGTGGTGCGCCAACTGGTCCCAGATGTGATTATTTTGGAGCTCGGCTCCAACGATCTGGTGGAGCTCTCGCCGCAGACAGTGGGTTCAGAACTGGAAAGTTTAGTTCGGGAACTGTACGAGATTGACTCTGTTCAATTTGTTGTCGTGGGGCAAGTTCTCCGTAGGCATACACCGAACTCGGTCGAGTATAATTGTAAGGTAGGCAAGCTTCACCAATATCTTAAGGTTGTCCTAGAGCCGTTGCCTTTTTGTTATTACTGGCGGCATAGAGGTTTCTGGAAATCCAAAAGCGAACTCTTCTTACCCGATGGAGTCCATCTTAACAATTTAGGTAACTATAAATTTATGCGCAGCATTCGAGGGGCGGTTTTGCAGGCCTTAAAGTTAGTGGGTGCGTCCACAGTTTAGTCAATGCTGTGCCCTGTAGTGGCCAGTTCGATATTTAAATGGCGTTGTTATAATACATTTATGAGATGCTGTGTCACATGTACATTTACAACTTTGCAGGCTATATCATATGTCATCAGGCATTTTAAATGCATTCTTGTGGCATGTTTTGTACTTGACATTTATGGCTATTTTGGTGTGTTACTCTCCTGGCGGCTATTGTTTACTACATTAGTGTGCCCAACTCACTAAAGCCATTATAGGACAAATGTCCTTTTTACAATGTCTCGGATTATTTTTTGTCATTATGTTGCCTGCTCTTGATTTGCACTTGACATTCTTTGGCTTCCGTTTTTTACTTGGAGCCTCGTTGGAGCGTGTTTAGCCCAACTCTCCTATGCCATTGTGGAATGTCTCGGATGTCTTTTTCGTCACTTAGACGCGTTTCCGTTTCAATTTACAATCGCCATGGGCTCAATGAAAGCCCGCCAAAAACCAAGGAACACACCCACTAAGTTTGAGGGTATCAAAAAAATTTTTAATTTTTGTTGAAGTAATATAGTGTACATTTTTCATAAGAATGCCTCCTAAACGAGCCTCAAAGCGCCAGGCAGCAAAAAGACCAGCCCCTGCAGTCGCACCAAAACAACGCCGGGCAGAAAGTCGCCCTAATTCCACGGCCCTGCCGGAGAGCTCAGCACAGCCACCGGAGTCCTCCTCGCAATTAAGCCCCACCGAGCTTGGGGCCATAATTTCACAAGCTATCTCGGGCGCGTTGCAGTCAGTCGGCATCGTCCAAACAAACCTTGCTCCCGCGGAAAGGAATTCAAGAACGAACACCCAGCCCACGCCCCAGCCCACCGTGGTTGAGGACGCCACATCAAAGGAAATCGAGGCATTGACGAACACCGTGGCTGCTGGTAGGCTAACTTTTCCGACTGAGAAACCAGAAGAAACGTTTTCGAGCGTCACTTTCGACCTCGAATCTCGGGTCTCAGATCGTGTCAAGGCAAAGATTGGGCGAACGATTATGTAGATTTTGGGTCACTCCTCACGGTGTCCCCAGACGAGTCAAAGTATCGTATATCTGTCACGGATGATCACGATCACCCTAGTCTTTGCCTTGAGTACGTTAAAACAAAGCGGCGTAGCTTAACTATCGACCAATGGCTGACCGCGTTTAATGTATTCGTAGCTGTTTATACAATTAAGACTCCTAGTGCGATAAGCTCCCTAATGAAGTATTGTGAGGTGGTTCGGGACATCGCAGCAAAGCAAGGTAATTGGCGTTATTATGACGAACAATTCCGATTTCTTCGTCAATCAAAACCGGACAGATACCCTTGGGACAACGTAGCTTGGGAATTGTGGCATCAGGCCTTACATAGCTCCCTTACCACCTCTCGGCCAAACTCTAACAATGATTTTCGAACCCGTCGGCTCAACCAGCGTCCCTTTCAGTCTTTTCCCAAGGGAGTGTGTTGGCGGTTTCATGCCGGACAATTCTGCAGGGGATGCAATTTCAAACACTCCTGCTTCAAATGCGGATCTGTCCACCCAGCGTCCCAATGTACCGCTGCCAGATCTAACACAAACAACCGTCCAGCACCAAACCTGCCCTCCGGGAATGACAGTCAGGGACGAGCTTCTGTTGAGCCGCGGGCCAACCCCGGTAAAGCCCGTCCAACTCGCGTTTTACCTTAGGGGTTATAATAACTCCATTTCCGACTATCTTATACAAGGCTTTGTTCACGGTTTTTCCATACGATATTTAGGTTCTTTAATTGCAATGCGATCCCAAAATCTTAAAAGTGCCAAGGACAATCCGACTAGCGTGACTGAGAAGTTGTCTAAGGAGCTCACAGCAGGCAGAATTGTAGGTCCATTCGACGTACCACCTTTCGACCCCTTTAGGGTATCCCCCCTGGGCATTATTCCCAAAAAGTCTCCGGGCGAATTCAGGTTAATTCACCATCTTTCCTACCCGGCGGGGTCATCGGTTAATGATGGTATCCCTAAAGAGCTAGCCACCGTGAGATATGCAACCATTGATGATGCCATTCGTCTTATTAAATCGTTAGGGAAGGGCTGTTTTCTGGCGAAAACAGACATTAAATCAGCTTTCCGAATTATTCCCGTATCCCCCCACGATTTTCCGTTGCTCGGCATGGAATGGCAGGGAAAGTTCTATTTTGACAAATGCCTTCCCATGGGGTGCTCCTCGTCGTGTAATATATTTGAAACCTTCAGCACTGCGTTAGAATGGATCGCTATGAACAAACTAAACGCGTCGGCGGTCATACACATTTTAGACGACTTTTTATTTATTGCGCCCTCTAACGAAAAATGTCAAGGAGACCTCAATAATTTTCTTACTGTTTGCCAACGTATAGGCATTCCGATCGCCAACGAAAAGACCATGGGGCCTGACAGAGCTTTACAATTTGCAGGCATCACGTTAGATACCGAATTGATGGAGGCTCGCCTTCCTGAGGAAAAACTTGACAAATGCCTATCCCAGTTGAGCTACTTTTGTTCGCGTAAAAGCGTTACTTTAAAAGAGCTGCAGTCATTAATAGGGCTTCTCAATTTTGCCTGCTGTGTTGTGGTGCCCGGACGCGCTTTTCTCCGCCGTTTAATTGACTTGACAAGAGGCGTCCGGAAACCTACCCATCACGTTCGATTAACAAAGGAAAGTAAATATGATCTACAAGTTTGGCTCAATTTTTTGCGATCGTATAACGGCAAATCCTTTTTCCTCGGCTCACGCTGGTACACTTCCAAAACCCTCAAATTATTTACGGACGCGGCGGGTTCTCTTGGTTATGCCGCGATATTTGGAAAGCACTGGTTTTTCGGGGAATGGCCTGCCGTTTGGAAAGCATTTAACATCACTATCTTAGAGTTCTTTCCTATTGTCCTGGCAATCGAAATTTGGGGACCGCTTATGCGCAACAAATGTATTGTTTTCTTTTCGGATAACCAAGCAGTGGTTGAAATAATCAATAAGCAAACTTCTAAGGACCGTTCAATCATGGTTCTACTCAGGCACTTTGTTCTTTCCACACTCAAATACAATATTTTGTTTCATGCTAAGCATATCGCTGGTTGCATTAACCGCGAAAGCGATGCTTTATCTCGCCTACAGGTAGAGAAATTCAGATTACTAGCACCTTCCGCAGACCCACAACCGACGCCGGTTCCGAGGGGCCTACTACCCAACAACTGGCATATCACTTGACCGAGCTTCTGCACTCAGCCATTACGAAGGGATCACGTAGGACTTACGAACGAGCGTGGAAGACATATGTCGAGTTTTCCTCTGAATTTTGCGATTCTCGCCGCTCGTTGCTTCCAGTCTCCGTCAACAATTTAGCGTTGTTTATATCTTATCTTTCAGCGAAGAAATTTGCATCCTCCACAATCTCGACATACGTCTCCGCGTTAAGTTACGTCCACAAACTTAGTAATTTCCCGGATCCCACCAAAAATTTTTTAGTGCAGAAGCTTTTAACGGCTCACAGTAAGCTACGCTTTGCCCAGTGGCTTATTTACAACGCTATTTCTCTACAAGGGGTGCAACCCCGGGTCCCTTGTTTTGCTTTGCTGACGGATCTCCAGTTAAAACTAGCCAGTTTACGCAGCAGCTGCAACAAGCCTTGAATTTTTGTGGCCTTGATTCAACTAAATACAAATCTCACTCTTTCCGGATCGGCGCCGCCTCTCTAGCAGCTGAAAAAGGCTTATCGGATGCTCAAATTCGTCATCTTGGCCATTGGAAATCCGACGCATTTAAAATATACATTCGTCAACCTACAGGAGTATCTAAGGATTAAGCTCGCCTTTCAGTCATGGGCTGGGGCAACGCATATTTCTAGATTTTGCCTATTTTTTTATTTTTAATTTATTTATTTTTATTTTATTTTAATTTTTAGTTTGTCTTAGTGACGCTGACACAGCTCAGACATGGGCTGGTTTGTTGTGTCTTACTGCACGTACGCTTGCCTTACAGTCAGGGGCTGGGGCAGCAATGACTTATAGATTAATCATGTTTATTTCCGGTTTTTTCCGTTACATTCTAGCTTTGACATATTATTATAACTAGCTTGGGGGCTTCGAAGCTCGCCTGTCAGACTTGGGCTGGGGCGGCAATTCTCCCATTTCAAACAGAGCAGTTGTTTAGGTACCTCTTATTTTAACTCGTAAGGTCTCCAGGAACATGTCAGAAATCGGCCTGGTGTTCCTCTTTTTTGCCTTTTTCGTGTTGGGTTCTTGTCTTGCGTGCGTGCCCGCGGCTTTGGTTGGGGCTCGCCACAGAATGTGGCTTGTGGCTAATTTTCGCCCCAACTTAATTCACTGAATCAAATAACTGTCATGTTACACTAAGCGATGATTCTCGGTTAACGTGACACTTAAGCACTTGTAATTGGTTTGTAATAAACGCCACTTGAGTGGCCAAATTATTCCAAATACGTGTCTCCTTCATTCAGTGAATCCTGGCTGCGTGCACGAACGCAATTATAAATATTTCAGTCTATTGTCTATATAGTTGGTATAACTGAGCCGCTCTCGGCATAAAAGCCATCTTTACAGCTTGTACAGCATACTAGCTTTCCAAAAAATACCAAAGATTAATATATTACACATTGCGGTATCTCAAGGTTATTTAAGGAGAATGTTACTTATTGACATTATGTTTTCTTTTCAGAAACACTTAGAACCGAAATAATTATCAAACAGTTTTCTTTTTTATTAATCCTCTCATAAATTTTTATCTCTACTATTCGCGCGGTTTTCTAATTTTTGTAGAGTTGCTTAGTAACCCTAACATTCTGCCGACTCTATGTTATTTGACTAAACTGGCGTTTATGACACAACTAGAATAGATAAGCGAGGAATCCTTCACAAAACGAATTTGTAAGAAATGGTGAAAAATGTTGTACAGAAAATAAGTGAGCGATCTTAATTTATAAACTTCTACACAAAGTTCCTGTATTCAGTTAGTTATGATATAACTTGTTCGGCCCACACTGTTTTAGCAACTGGACCTGGCTAATAATGACCGTAATAACCGTGTAATTAGTGGTATAGTTGCTAAAAGCGTTTTAACTGTCACAAAAAATGCTTTAAAAGCTAAAACATACAAAAACATTTTACTAGACGTATTGTTTCGGAAACTAGAGCACGGCGGAAGCTTTTTCCTGTACTAATTATCTCGGTTTCGTGGATAAAAAATAACAACTTTCAGCTGCAGCGTAAGCTTAAATCAGGCTGTTATAATTAATCTGTTAAATAACAAAAGCAGAAAGATCGCACAAAAAGAATTTAAAAAAGAAAATACAAATTATTCAATTTTTTTCTTGAAAGTTTTTCTTTCTTATAAAATCAAATAAGTGCAATGAATATGTGACCTTTAGATATATGAAAATGCCTGGTACTTAAAAGAAAAAAAACTTATCTCATACTCAGAGGCACCTGCTAAAATGGTTTAATTAATGAAGCTAGAGGAAAATTTGTAAATTTTTGCAAACCTTACGTCAGAGCTTTTGCTCACCAAGAAACAAAAGACCAAGGTTATATTTGCGAGATCAAGCGTTTTAGCTTCTTTCAAAAAACGGGAGAAAACTTCAGTTTCTGTCTTGTCCCATCGGTAGGGTATAGTCAAACATGTTTTGTAATTTGTTCGGTTAAAATAAACACGTTTCTCATTTTCGATGCGTTAATAAGCTTCAGCAAATTTTTAATTTGGCCAAGAACCTGGAAATTTGACGCAAAAACAATAAAAATGGGAATCTTTTTGGGCCCTTGGTTAGTTCTTTAATAAGAATTCCTGTTGCATTTGAAATATATTATAAGGATCTCTAGCCATTTTAAACAACTACCTTTTGGCTTTTAAACTGTGCGTTGAAATTGTCCTAGTTTGCATCTACTAATTGAGAGTTGGACGTAATGAAAAGTTCCGCTGTTTGAATCAGCAGTCAAATGTTAAACAACATTGCTCACACAATGCAAACGGTGCAGAATCTTTCACAAAGTTATGCATGTTACCGAGTTCAGATAACTTTAAAATTTGTTGTTATAAAAGGACTGAATTTTCCATTAAATTGAAATAATATCAGTGTTATGCTTTCGCATTGGCACGAGAAGGAAATAATTCTAATAATACGACACTTTATCCGTGCTTTTTTTTCCCGAGGAAGATATTTAATTAGACTAAAAAAGTGTTGATACCAGGTTACTAACCTTGTACAAAGCGCGATTATAGCATTGCTTGCAGGAGGAACTTTCTCGACAATAAACCAAATCTAGCTTGAACAATGTTTTATTAAACACCTGCAGCCAAAGCCCAAAATGAACTCAAATGACGCTGACTGCTATTCAGAATAAATAAGTACAAATAATGTTCTTTAATTGTGACGGAGCCAGTGAGGCTACAACATTTTAATTTATTAATCGAAAGTTAATATAAGGTATTTATTCCTAACTGCTAATGTTATTGGGCCAAACTTGCCATGGGTCCCTTTATAAGTGATCATGGAGATTGCTAAGTCCCCATTGAATTTAAAGCAAGTCGGTTTCTATTTAACAATAGGGACTTTAAGATCCAACGACGCGGACGGTAACGAGAACGTAAAAAAACCCAATAGCTTTGATTAGCAAAACAACAACTTTGCACGTGCACCATGCTTTTTTGTACATTTCTCTGCCCGTTTTTGCACGACTACGACGTGAACATACCTAATTTCGCGTTTTACCAAGGACGTAAACAAGCAACCAGGAAATTTTATTTCTCTTACTGTACTTGGATATGGTGCCTAGGAATTCAGCTCCAGGAGGGTTCGCCTACATTCGACAAAGTAAGTGGGTAGGAATAATTGCGATAAAGACTGAAAGAACGTAAATTCACTTTTTAAGCGACGTTCTCGTTACCGTCGCGTCGTTGGATCTTAAAGTCCCTAATTATTCCACGACGGCACGTTGGATATGAGATGATAGATAGCCAACGGGGCGCGTAGCGCCGAGTTGGCTATAATCATCTCATATCCAACAAGCGCGAGTGGAATAATTGTTTTATTAAAAACGCCCACAAAATCTCGTTGAATCTCCCCGACTATAACAAACCGGAAAAGACAAGGGACTTCCGCTATTCACATGTCACACGTCTATCAAAACTGTCAACGCGCGAACGGACTCACCTGGACTGCATGAATGAAAAAT
The DNA here is from genome assembly GCF_958299795.1 of Porites lutea. Lineage (NCBI taxonomy): Eukaryota > Metazoa > Cnidaria > Anthozoa > Scleractinia > Poritidae > Porites > Porites lutea. The sequence goes on along the minus strand of NC_133201.1, from coordinate 29,106,901 downwards.
CAAAACATTGTAGCGATGAACATTAGTTTTTTAAAAACTCATCGGGATTCTAGGATTTTACACAGCAGAACAGCTAAAAAAACCTAGCAGATAATGTGAAGGAAAAGAATTTTTAAGTGACAGCCGTCGAAATTACTGTGAATTTTTATTTCGGTGCAGTTATAAAGGCAAGAATAACGGAGAAAAACTATTACCTCGGTCGCTTGTTATGATGTTGTTTGAAGCCACAAGCTGGTTTTGCTGAACGAGAAAAGAAGCTATACTGCTGCCTCGATTGCTCTAGTGAATGGCTGCATAGCCTGTATTTGTAGTTGGTTGCTTGTGATTTATATTCTTGATGTCGGATAAACAAGCCTATCGACGAGTGACTCGATCGGCGAATGGCTTCGCGATCATGAAGAAACAATACTTGTCTTCTTTCGTAGCTGGTCAAAGTACTTAATAGTTCCATGTGTTTTCATGTGTTTTTCGACAAACTTTCAAACAAGCTCTTGTGGCTTTTTTGTTTGTTTTTTTGTTTGATTGTTTTTTAAAATAGACAATGGAAATTAATTTCTTGTCTTGAAAGTTTTTCTTTTTTTATAAATTCAAATGACTGCAATGAATGTGCGAATTCAAGATATAATGCAAACGACATATTACTGAAAAGAAAAAAATAAAATTCGACCAATTCTCAGAGCCACCTACTAAAACAGTTTAATTGATAAAGCTAGTATAAAATTTGTAAATTTTTGAATTTGTAAATTTTCGCAAACCTTAATTTAGACTCTTGCTGCGCAAGAAAAAAAAGACTAAAGACTAAATACCTCGTATTTTAGTGGATACAGTACCCACGAGGGCAAAACTGGACAAAATGCCACTTAAACCGGCTAGGACCGACAAGGCGAAGTTCAGTTCAAGATGTGTTAGTTTTGTTTTGTTATATTTTGACTTTTAGGCTATTTAAGTTCAATAAAAGGGTTTTTATAAGAAACAGAGGAATTTTCTAGGGGAAAATAAACCTGGACAAGTTAATACACATATTTATATATATATTTATTTTTCAACTTCACTAAGTAGTGAAGTACAAAACGAGTACAAATACAGGGCTTATTCTAGAGCGCGGCCTTGCGGGCTTTTCTGCAATTTGGAAAAAAATGCCGCATAAAATTAATATTTTACGTTGCTGCGTCAAATGGGCCATACACAAAAAAAAAAATAGACCAAAGGAAAAGTATTTATTTTTTTTTAAATAAAGTATTCGAAAACATCACTGACAATAACATTGATTTGACGGCCGCTCTATAAACTTGGTTTGAAATTTTATAGCCTCTTACTGTCTCGGTTGCCTTTACCCTTCTTCGTTTGAGCCATTATTTCAGCAGACAAACATCCGGGATTCTGCAGTAATTTAAGCCCAGTCTTTTTCAGTTGCCGAGAATGTTCCAAAATGACTGCAAAGCGTCCTAAACGCCTTATATCTTTTTATAAAAGCGCTCTTTTAGAATTCCGCTCAATACATAAAACACTTCAGTGTACCAAGTTTACTTCTCTGCAGTACCAGCTCGTGAAGTTGTGTATCTGCGCTAAATTCTTGGACACAAAATTGTCGGAAAAGTCTAACTATGAGACTCCCGAAGGTGTCCTCTAAAAAGCACAAGTTCCAAGCAAGATATGTTATTATGCTTATTATGGTTTTACACTCCACGTTTTAATGTTCTTTGTAACAGCAAACTGAAGGTGAAAAAAATAAAAACGTATATATATATATATATATATATAACTTCACAGAAGTTCAGGTTTCACGAGTAATCATCGTTTTATTGCTACAGAACTGTTTCGTATGGTGCAAGGACCACACTCATCAGGCAATTTTGACCACTGAACTGTTGGAATTGGAAGGCTGGCAGCTAAATGGGAAAATTTAAATGGTTGCTATGGTAGATGTGTTACATTCAGGTTATATGAAACTGTTGAAAGGGTTGCTAGGTAACAAAAACATTATATAAGAGGGATTATCTGTCGTTATAAAAAATGTGATATAAGCGGGTTTTAAGCTACGTTACCCTAAAGTTTCCAAGTACATATCGGTTTCTGTGGGGGCATGAACTTGCTAATTCGTTTCTTCTGTTGAGGCTACACAGTTCTTTTTTACAGATGATTATGAGCTTTTCATTCAGGCAAAGACTACATTTTTTGTTAATGTTTCTGTAGGGTTTACATTTCTTAAGAATTTTCCATTTAATCTGAAACGGTTTCTTTTCGTTTTGTAAGCTCCAAACATATTGGAGAGTTCTGATTCATTTCTTCTTTTCGAGTGTCGAAAGGATGTTTTGTGGTTCCCGTAACGTTCCTTAAAGTTTGTGGCTAATCCAACGTAGGTTTCAGTTGCTGTCTCAGTAGTAACTGTGGCTTGATAGATGATGTTAGTTTGAAGGCATTTTCCTTCTGATGGGCAATCAGACTTTTTTCTACAATTGTAGGTGTCGGGTTGCGGTGTTGGGGCAATTGTAGCTGATGCTCCTCAACCAATTGAGTCGAGCGCTCTACGAAATACGTTCTACTCAAATAACGAATATATATATATATATATATATATATTCGTTTTTTGAGTAGAACGTATTTCGCATTTAACTGCCAGCCGTCCAATTCCAACAGTTCAGTCGTCAAAATTGCCCGATGAGTGTGGTCCTTGCACCATACGAAACAGTTCTGTAGCAATAAAACGATGATTCTCTCTCGTGAAACCTGAACTTCTGTGAAGTTATATATAACAATTATTCACCGAAGTGGAGGTGGCTAGTGATGGATATTTACCGAAGCCGCGTTAGCGGCGAGGTAAATATCCATCACTAGCCACCGACACTGAGGTGAATAATTGTTTTAGTATATACTAAAACAGTGAGATAATTGAGCACAAAAATGATGATTTTTAACTCATTTACTGTTGCCTGCAACGATTACAATTTTGGCGCGCAATGACCGAACGGCCGCTGTCGTCAATTTTTCTTGCCGGCAAATAAAACTTTTGAAGGCATTTGTTTACCTCTTGCGGGGAAATTTCCTCAAAAGGAGTTGTGAATTCTTTTTGTATTTAAAATCATTCTGTAAAAAGGATTATTAGATTTAGTTTTAAGCTTATTTATGAACAAGTCAACTAAAAAAAGTAACGCAAGACTTAAACTTAATTTGCATTTGTAAACAACAAAACTTTTTCGCCGGTTTTATCGATAAATTCAAGTCAAAAAGACAAAGTTTTACCTGTGAAAACTTCCACCCTGAGCTTCGTCACTTTCTTCGTGTATTTCGGAAACAGCTTGCTTGATTAGTTGTGAAATTTCTTTGTTTGTTACGGCAGCAAACCGGGAAGGCATTTTGCAACTTACGCGAGTTTGGCGTCTCTCGCTCGGAGGAACTAGAGGTGAATCAGTGAATAGTGCAGGATATTCACTGATTGAGCAGCCAATCAGAGCGCGCGAAAAACACTATCCACTGTTTTAGTATATACTAAATATATATAGCCGAATTTTTGAAAACGTACCTCAAAATGGACCAGAATATCCGCAATCCATCCTAAAAAATATCCCGGAATCCATAAACAAGCGCCTCTCAGAAATTTCTTCCGACAAGGAATCCTTTGAAAAAGCTAAAGGTACTTACCAAGATGCCCTCAACAAGAGCGGCTACAATCACAATCTCACCTACAGAAAACCTCCCCCAGACATCAAACACCGCAAGAATAGGCCCAGAAACATCACCTGGTTCAATCCCCCATACAGCCAAAATGTCAAAACCAAAGTTGGAAAGTGCTTCCTCGCCTTAATCGACAAAAACTTTCCCAAATCAAATCCTCTGCACAAAATTCTTAACCGGAACACTCTCAAACTTAGCTATAGCTGCATGAACAACGTAAAAGCCATTATCTCGAACCACAATAAAGCCGTCATTAGCAGGTCATCAAACTTACCAGTTCAAACTATCAACACTTGCAACTGCCGCGACAAAAGGTCCTGCCCTATGGACGGAAATTGCAACGAGCGGAATATCATATACCAAGCAGAAGTCACGACATCGCACTCGAAGCAAACTTACATTGGTCTTTGTGACACATCATTCAAATCGCGTTACAGAAACCACACTTGCTCCTTTAGAAATGAACGTTATAGAAATTCCACTGAGCTAAGCAAGTATGTATGGAGCTTGAAAGACAAGAAAACTAACTACCAAATTAGATGGCAGAGTATCAGACATGCAAGATCCTACTCAAATGTAACGAAGAAGTGTAATTTATGTCTGTGGGAGAAGTACTATATAATTTGTAGACCGAATATGGCGACCCTGAACAACAGAAATGAACTCGTATCAAGTTGCAGACATGTAAAGAAATTTCTTCTCAATAACGTGATTATTTAAGCTTGTAAGACGTATTTAATTTAATTTAATTTAATTTAATTTTTTCTTTTTCAGCGGTTTACTGAAAATTGTTTATACGTTGCTATGCAACCCAGCCTATTATGAATCGCTACCGTTTTTTTCAAAATCACTATAAAACACCATGCATTGTTTCTTTTTGGCAGTTGCCTGATGATTGCTTCTCATGAAACATGAAACTCTGAGTAGCAAGTAAATGTTTTTGACCTAGTTCAAGTCTACGTATCTATATATATATTTATAAAATAACTAAGATAGTACGCGCGTTCTGATTGGCCGAGAGGAGTGTTTGCATCAGAGTATGTAAACATGGTTGTGGCGTCAAGTTGTTTGGCTTTTCGCGCGCTAATCACGCAAGCACAAATTTGAAAAAGTTTTCGAGTTCCAAACTGGACAAGTTTACTTTATTTACCCATTCCTTGGTCGGCTGAAACATGGAAAACCGTTACAAAGAAGGCGAGTCAATTTTTCTTCGCTTAAGCTGACATTTTAAGCGAGAAAAATCCGTATTTTGCAAAGCATCTTTTTGCAAAACAAGAACTGATTACGCGTGCAAGACTTCGTGGACAAGATTTTGCGACTGGTAAGAATTTCTCTTTTAATCAGAGCCATACAAAACGGTTTTGCGTTTTTTCTCGGGAAAGTTATTTTTTAAAAGCAATAGAAACCTTTTTTCCTGTGTTTGCATAGCCTGATATAAACACTCGAGGCGTTGGGAGAATTCTCGACAGTTATGCAAACCCTCGACTTCGTCTCGGGTTTGCATAACTGTCTCGAATTCTCCCAACCCCTCTCGTGTTTATATCAGGCTATGCAAACACGGAAAACGTTTTCTATTGCTTAAATATATATATATATTTATATATATATATATATATATATATATATATATATATATATATATATATATAGACAAGTAGGTGAACTACTCAAATCCTGAGTACATGGGTGTTTAATACAAGCCTGTTTCGTAGGCCACCGAAAAGGTGACCCACTCTTCAGTTAAACTCCATTATAACACTGAAGCGTCAGGGTCTACATCAAGAAAAGTATATATATATATATATATATTTTTTTGTCAATAAATAAATATTAAAGCAAATAAATAAATTACCCGCTCATCTCTTATCCAGTTAATATATAGATTTAGCCAGGGCTATAAAAGCGAGGCTCCCCTTAATAAATTTATAATTTAAATCAAACAATAAACTTGTATTTCACAATTCAGTTAACTTTAGAGCACATTCATGTGACTTTTGAGGGAAAGGCTAAGTGATTTTAGAAAAAAATTATTTGCAAACAGCCCAAGATAGCCTCATATGTGCAACCCCAAAATAACAATCATCTTCGATCACATTTAAGAGCCGTAATGGCTCTTGATCACCGGAGATTAATTAGGCCTGGAAAAAAAATCAGGCCGAATTTTTTTGCGTTCCACAAGTTTACTTTACAAAATCTTGCCAACAAATCTGGGTGCGTGTAAACAAACCTTTTCACCATTTATCAGACGTGATGTTTAAAAACATCACATCTGAGATAAAGCAGTACTATGGGGCACTGTTTTTATCATACAGAAAACGGACAGAATGCAGTATTTCACAATTGTGCAATACAAACTGTGCTCATTGAATATTCAGGACGATCGAAGCACGCGTGGGCTTTTAGCTAAGCCGTTGAAAAAATTTCGAAAGTCACCTATACGGCCAGCCGGTTCTCACTTTTGCAGTGCTAGTGTTGAATGAACATTAATAGAGTTACGCTTCTACATAATGAAGAATTTATTAGGTCTTTTTCTTATTCAATGGCTTTATCCATGTGAAATCTTTAAAAGCGTTTGATACGCGCGGCATTTTGGGTACTCCTGCAAGCGATGTTCACTGAACGACTGAAAACAAACGGCACAGCGATTAAAATGACAAGAGAGACTACTAACAATCAATAAAAGAAATATATTTCGATGAAACATATACAGCGACAACAATTTTCATTCACGAAGGCAAGTATTAAAGTGTCTCTAAAAATCCTGAGTCTTCAAGCTTAAAGCTTACGTTTATGTTTTAAGCGAGTTTTAAGCCGGCTTCCCGGTGTTTGTTTTTTTTCAAAGATGAACTCCAGGGAAGAAACTCGGTCAAAGCTTTCTTTTACAGCCAGAATTATAACTAAATATTCTTTGCAACGTTTTCTTTCTATTTGCGGTGAGAAAAAGTCTAAAGGCTTTTTAAAGTCCTGTAAGCTTATATCAAACCAGATACTCGGTCAGATCATTGTCTCAAATCTTATAAACCAAATAGCCGCATAAACTACGATCGACTTCATTAAATTAGATATAAAAAACATCAAATATAATAATTACTCAGGCTTACCATTCGAGATGCAGCCAAGAAAGGTATCAAGTAAGGCCAGTATACGTATCGCTTCAGACTTTGCAACAATCTTACGCATCAAGCAAGGTGAAAAACGGAAACGATGCCATCCGAAATCCGACTTTGACCAGTGGCGAATTTCGCTACCAAATACCCAACAAACAAACTAGCCTTGAATAACAGAAGACTCCTGATAGCAGCTGAATTTCATTTTGTACATCCAGTGGAAAAGACAGTTAAAAAAATTACAAGTTGACACAAAACTCTGTCAGCTTCAGCTGTCAAAGTAAACAAGATTCAAGATGCTGCATAAATTTTCCGCATGAATTCACCAGTCAAATTTTGACCAATCAGAGCATAAAAATTGGACGAAGAGCGTGAGCAACGCGTTATCATGGGGAGAAAAGTCAAAAGCGACTGTCCTCCCTGCCTGTAATAGCTGGCTGAATTTTCGCGTCCGAGGTCAGTTTGGAATCAAAATTTTAATTGTGCGGCAAAATACAAGACATATTTCATGTGAATTTTTAAACTTGAGCCTGCGATCATTTGAAAACTACTAACTTTTCAGCGGATAACTTAAAAAAATACTTGACCTCGATGGGTCGACACCTGAGCCCGCGATGCGGTCAAGTGTACTGGTCAGCGGATACCCTGTTTTGACAGCTGTCAATTGAACACTGATGTCCAATATGTGTGCATACGTGTGCTAGAAAGTATGAGATTGAACACTGATCGCGATCTAGTCAAGCAATTAACTGGTCAGCGGACAGCTTCCAAAAAAACACGTCACGTCGATGAGTTGACACATGAGCCCGCGATATGGTCATGTGATACTGGTCAGTGGCTATCCTGTTTTGACAGCTGTCAGTTGACCATTTTGTGAATGTCCAAATACAAGATGTGGACTTGCCAAGACACGCCTGAGACACCCCTCCCTTCCTTTTGATAGTCTCCCCTACCCTACCCTTGCAATCTGTAGACGCGTACGTACGTACGTACGCTCGGTCAATCACGTGACAACCAAAAGGAAAGAGGTTGACCATATTCCATGAGTATGGGGCTCTGTCGCACGCGCGCTTCGCGCGCGTGGGAGCCCCGCTATGAACATCTCTTAAACCTGTCGATATCAGTGGCTGTACTTCGTGCATACGCGTTAAACTAGCAGTAACCATGGTTAGGAGGTGCACGCAAACACGTGGGCTTACCTTCACCTTAGACATGTGATTGATGAGAACCGCTTTCATAATTGTGTACGTGAATTTAGTTCCAGTGTCAAGAAAAGGAATTGCTACGGATCATGCGTGTAGAAAACTAAATTAAACAACACGGTAAACAATACTCAAATTTAATTGAAAATTAAACAAGACTTACCTGTAGGTTGAACTTTGATGATAATCCTGCCAAATCATTAGTAGTACAGTAGGGTTAACATGAGATGAGCACGCACCGCCGCAAGTCAGTCTTATAAAAAGAATTTTGTGATCACTAAAACACAGCAAAAACGACGTCAATTTAGATCTAGTATTGGAGTGACAGAAAAGTGAATGCAAGGGGTGGTTGTAAAGATATGGGTGCTATAGGCATGTTAAACCTACTGTACTACTAATGATTTGGCAGAATTATCATCAAACTCCAACTTACAGGTAAGTCTTGTTTAATTTTCAGTTCTACCAAATCATTATGTATATTCGGGTTACCATGAGACTTTAACGCAGTGAGCGCAAAATGAGAAAGCACCCAAACAACTTCACACTCCGACTTTAATTGTCACTACTTTGCAATAAAATTTTGTTGTACAAGGGATTAACCTATGTGAGAACTTCCAAACTCATCTCGTTTGTTACAGCAACTGGCTTGTTGTAAAACTTCCCAAAGGTGGACTTCTCAGTCCAATCAGCTGTAGCTAGGATCACATCAGTGAAAACTGGCATGAGAGCTTTACTCGTTGAAGCACAGCTAGTGCTATGACCAGAAAATACTTCTGTATCAACACCAGCTTGTTGTAACAAAGGTTTGATCCAGCGCCCAATAATAGATGAGGTTACTGCCTTATAGAGCTTAATGTACGAAACAAGCAATTTTGAAGAATTTCTAAGCTTTTCAGTAGCCCGTAGGTAATAATATAATGTTTCATAAACATACAGTTCCCCCACTGGATACTTGTAAAGGCGCACATTGCCAACGACGTTGCCAGGTTTGTCCTGCTTAAGGTGTTCAGTTAAGGCAAAATTAAAGCATGTATCATTCTTCTGCATATATTGCTCTGTTGTGTCCAAAAACGTCAGTCTGACACCTCTGCCCACTAGTCAAGGCAATCAACATGACTAAATTTAGGGTGAATTCCTTCAAATTGATCTCGTGAAAACGCCAAAATAAACTCAAGTAATCGGGGACAGTATTCACGGACCAGATATTGTTATACTTTGGCACAGGCATGAGCTTGTTGAACACCCCTTTAAGGTAACGGCAAACAAGGAAATGCTTTCCTACAGGTGTATGATCTGGAGCATCACTATTATTTATGTGAATATTAGAAACTGCAGACCGAGCTGTATTCAGCGCAGAATAGCTCAAGCTACTCTTGAAAAGACTGTGCAGAAAAGAGAGTACAGCCGTTACAGTGGGATGCAATGGATCATGTGACCTTTCACTGCAAAATTGCAGCCACTTGTTGATGTACACTTTATATTGTTTCTGTGTGCTGTCTCTCCATGAATGCATGATGATGTGGACAATTTCTGGCGAAATCTCAGACTCTTGCAAGGATCGCCTGATAACTTGCATACCATCAACTCCAGTCGTTAATGTGGAGGATGAATTGACCGTCCAGAATTGGATGAATCAGATTCTGAACTGAAGCATTTAATACACGTGGCGTTTCTGTTAGTAGGCTCAGTACAGCCGTAATATAAGGCTGAGTTGTCCACAAGGGAATTTCCCTGAATTCCTGGTGCCCGGTCGTGAATTATTTTCTGAACACATCTACAAACAAGACAAAATGGAGGATAAGCATAGAAGAAAAATTGTGACCTATCAATGGTAAAAGCATCTAAAAACGCTGCTATTGGATGTGGTTTCCAGGAAACATAAGCCTCCACCTTAGCATTAAGTCTACTAGCAAATAGATCTATATCTGGTTTGCCAAATAAAGCTACTATTCTCTGAAAAAATAGGAGCTGAAAGCATCCATTCCAGATCCAAATTCAAATATCTTTGTCAATAGCCCAATCTCAAATATCCTTAGCAATGTAGTTACCTTCTAAAGATCTACAACCTCCCATAGAATTAATGTAAGACACAGCAGTGTTGTTATCAGAGATAACCCGCACATGGATGTTGTTCCTGGCATCAAGTAGGGAGGAGAGAGCAAGCTTAACTGCTAATAATTCCAGGTAATTTATGTGCCTGGATGACTCTGACTTAGACCAGATGCTACTAGTGTTATTCCCATGTTCGATTTGAGCACCCCAACCAATTTGGGATGCATCAGTGTAAACAACTACATCAGGACTATTATGAAAAATTCTTCTTGATGCTGTTAGAATAACTATCTTTAGGTAGAAAGAGTCATCAACGTAGCCCAGACAGGTGTGGCCAAGCTGACTCCTCAAGTAGCTACAGACCGGTTTTAAAACTTTCGTAAAAATCCTAGGGCTACTAGTCAATCCCATAGGCAGGCTAGTGAAAGCATATAACTGATCCCTCAAAATAGATTTTAAACATTTCTGTTCTTCTGCAATAGAGATAGAGTAATACGCATCCTTCAGATCTATAGATGTCATGAAACATCCAGGCATCGAGAGTCTAACAGCTGTTTCCAAAGTGTTAATTTTAAACAAATGATGGTATGTCACTGACTCGTTCAGTTTCTTTAGCTTTAATATAACCCTGTGAGATCCTTCTTTCCTAGGCCTGGTATTATAGAATTTTTAGATATGACCTGGCCATCGTCATGTGACGATAGCCTTATTATCCCTTTAAGAAGGAATTTTTTTACTTCATTGTCAATGATAGTCAGCTCAATTTCAGTAAAGGAATAAAAAGGCCTGGTAATACTAGTACATATTTTAGGTATCCAGTCAAATTCAATATGACAGTGAGTAACTGCATCCAAGATAAAAGGATCTGATGTGATAGTCTTCCATACATGAATACCGTCTCGCAGTCCTTCTGCCTTAAAAGGAATTTCATTTGCAATAATAGTAGCAAGAGTTGTCTGACTTGCCTCAGCTGGTGATCCTACTGGGTCCTGGTTGCGGAGGTCCTGGGATTCTGCTGGGGCCGAGCATGGCCGGGGCCTTGACCTAAAAAAGAAATAGAGGAGGCTCTTCCCCTGCCAGCACTCTGACTGAAGCGGCCACAACCACGTTCACCTCTAGAGGCTGGGACTTTGTAAGGTTCCATTCGTCTCTTAGGAGTCACTTTATTGCTGAGTTTTTGTGACTTTGTGAACTCTTCCACTTCCTCGTTTAGGTCATCTCCAAACAAGAATGTTGACACAGCTGTAGTAGATGGGTTGCATAAAGGATCATATTGCTTATTCAGGTCAGGACGAATGAGATCTCTTCGTTTCAGATTAAGCTCTCTATTTGCTGACAACAGCAGGACTGCTGTATGGGTCAAAACATTCCTCGGCTCTGACCCCAATTTGCACTGTTACAGAGCTGAAGTACAGCATATAAACCTGATAAGAGCAAGGACTATGCCTTCTGTAAAGCTGAATCATTGTTTCTGCTCTCCTGTCGTAATTGTTGCCAAATGTGTTTGTTTATCTTGGGTGCAACCAAATTAGTGCAGTTTTCAGGTCTACGGTACTTGCTCTGTACCTAGGCCAACTTTTCTTTTGTGAGCTTCTCAGTAAGAAGACTTTTCACTACTTCTGCCACATTTGCATCTATGCCAGGTGAATTTTCTCTAGAACGCTAAATTCATCAGCGAGTGATTTAAGGGAATCGCCATTCGAGCCTTCAGCATGGTGTGAGGTTTTTGGTTGGATAAAATCGTTTATTTTAGTTGCAACAGCCTTTGCAACAGCTGTATCCGAACACTCACTGCTCGCTTCACAGCTCTCAGGGCCGATCTAATAATCTTCAAAATAGGCATAAACCTTCTCGATAGAGTCTTGTACGTGGGGCCAAAATATCTCTTTTGGTATCATCTAAAAGTTCGGCAAACATCGCCTTGAGGTGCACAGGCGAAGTACCTCCGGAATTTGCAATTTTCTGAGATTCCTCAGTCATCGTCTGAAGATATTAAGATGGATAAAGAAAGCGTCAAGCTTTTTGCACTACATAATTGCGGATTCGTCCGCCACGTGGTATAAAAAAATCGGTCAAAATAACCAGCTCTATAGCTAGTCACAAACTCGTTCAGAGTCGTAAAGATACGAGGAAAGGGTATAAACGCGTTACACTACAATTGTTTAAACTCTGGAGACGTCCAGGAGTCTTCTCATAAAATTATAATTCGGCAAAAGAGCCGAGTCCACTTTTGACGCGTCACAGAGCACAAAAAGGGGAAAAAAATTCAGACAATAACGGCTGGAAAATGTAATGTGGAACGCGTCGACTGTAAAAGAAAAATAAACGAAAAAGTAACTGTTAACTTACCGAGATAAGCAGCTGCCAAAGGCGGAGAAATATCGGAGAAAAATAATCACGACTAAACCCGCGGCGACTCTCGCTAATGAGGAAGCCAGCTCGAGATCCCTACAGTGTCTGCTTTAAAGGGAGTTGACTGTATTCGCATTTAAAGATACCCTGAAAACAGTAATGCGTGACACAACACTCAACCTGAAATGTATACAGTCACGACAGCACGAATAAGTCTTATTAACTATTCAATCGGGTACTCAATCTATGTTTACTGACCAAAGGCCCTTGATATGCAAAAGAAAAACAATGAATAAAGCTTAGTTTACGACTGGAGTTTGAAGCTTATTGAAGCTTTCAGATGCGAAGCGACGTAACATGCTTGGAAAAGTAAGCTAAAAAAATACGGAAGCCATGCGCTTGAGTGAAACCTAAATAAACTTAATTTACATGGATTTCTAGACTTTGCTAACACTCGCATCTTACCGATAACTCGCCTTGCTCTAAGCTGAGACCAGGCTCTACTTTCATTTTCGTGAGTAAATAGACTGTTGGCTGGCAAGTCTCATAAGGCACAGAATTTGTATACCTGAATTACGCGTGCTTGCGAATCGAACAATGATTGTTGCATCACTTGTATGTGCATTCACTTTATTACTATGACATTAGATGGACCTTAAACTCAACACTAAGGCCTTCGCGGCCACATACAATGCATATTATTCGGCACAACAGGAGTATCCGTAAATGTGGACAGATTTGGGAAAATCTCGCTACGCAGTTCACTAGAGTAGCGCTTACCAAGAATAGGCTGCCTTTTGTCGCCGTTGATAAATGCCTAACAATGAGCTCAAGGTGTTCGCGCGACCTTAATCACTGTATTATTTTTTCCCTCTTAAATAGATGATCGGCATCTGAATCGGGCCTGGCTGAGGCAGGAAATGTAGCTATAGGGGCAATAGTGATAATGATGCTTTCAAATTGTTTATGGTATTACTTAATCAATAATACAAACCGATTGCAGCTACTTTTCTCTGGCATTTGACTGTTCCTTTCTTTTTCTCCCAGTGAATTGCGCACATGAACCTTTCGCTCTGGTTACCATGGTCACCCCCGAACACACCCTTGCCTAGTTGAAGGGAGGGGTAAAATGATTCCTCTGGGTCAAGAATGTCATTTAACCATCTGAACAGCCTTTTTGGTACTGAGTCATTTAGAAGATACTAACAGAATCCTCTTGTTAAAGATGTAAAAGTAGATCCCTTCAAAATGGAAATATTATGTTTGCAGAGTGCTCAAACCCTTGAAATTGTTTCTCGAAGTCATGGGAGTATAGTACTCGGGTATCCTGTCCTTTGGGTAGTTCTTCGCTCTCAATACTGTTATAGTCAAGAAAACTTTCAAGTCCTTTGAAAGTTTTGTTTACAAAGGATAATCTTTTCTTACCAAATTAACTAGGTGTTTCCAATGTGTTTTACTCTGCAGTAGATCCTCTATGCAAGAGATGCAATTCAGTTAAAGCTAAAGAAGCGAAATGTGAAGTGTGAAGGCAAATTATAGTAATTATAGTAGTCTTCTAACAAAGTCCGTGTTTTGTAATTGTTCTTGCTAAAACCGTTGTTAAGATAGTCAGTCTGGTCTTGTAGACTTTCAGCTGGTGAGTCGAAAACTAGCTGCGCTCGTCTCGTCAAAGTCCGGATAGTAGAAGCCTTGTGAGAGGTCTGGTTGTACGATGACTCAGATCTTGTAAACGGTCGGTATGTGCCGGTTTTCTGTAAATAGTTGTTTGTAGTTTAGATCGAAAAAAATGGTAAGATACCTTTTCTAGACTGCTTGGTCACTCGCGACAACAACAAACTACAAATGACCCAGTTGTTCGAACGCCGGTTAGCGCTAACCCGGTGTTAAATTTTAACCCGGGTTTCTTTTTCTTTTTATCAAAAGCACTCTTTCAAATTATTTTCTCCATTATTTTTAGAGTATCCAATCATCATATCGAGGCAAAGGGAATTAAACCGAATTTGCTTTTTGAGCTCTCATATCTGAGTTCAAATTTCGTACTAGCCCCGAGTTATCTTAACCCAGCTTCGACCAACCCAGCCCAGCTCCAAACTGGTTTGCCAGCTCAATCGGTTAGAGCGCTGTGCCCCGGCAAGCCTCCATTTTTCTCTCCTTCCCTCGCTCACCGCTATAAAAACGCTAACTCCCTCACCACGGTATATTTGGAACCAATGACAAAATATTTACCGTGAGCGCTTGATCTAGACGATCTTACGGACGGAAAAATAGAGGACTATCACAGGGAACCCGAACGCTGTATTAGCTAATGGAATAATAAGATGTATTTACGCTGTATTAGCTAATAAAATAATAACAAGCATTTACCTTTGTTCCTCTGTCTTTATGAGTCGTTTTGGATGGGATTTGAATCCGATCAGAGACGGTTAACATTGCTGGTTATCAAATGCGTTTGCTTGTCTGGCGCGTCGTAAATAAGACGAGCAAGTTCCGTTTCACGTTTCTAATATTGTTAACTATTAACTTTCCTCTAATGGTCACGAGAAGACAAAAGAGACAAGGGATGAAACTTAAAGAGGGCACTTTTATTTTGAGGCGTAATTACCTTGTTAATGAACAAAATTGGCTAGTATCCGCCACCTAGAGTGATTAAAGGTTCAGTTAGACGGGGTTGTTGGTTTCGTTTGTTTTGATGTCCGTTCTTCTGCTCAGATTTGCGTTGTTTTTAGAGGCCACTTTTCGTCCGATCTATGACTACACTTGACCTGACCGGAAGTAAGTTTGCCAGTTCAGACATGTGTTTTGTCAAGATGGTTCTATTGTTCTTGAGACGGTCTCTTTTATTATTATTTGACTGCTTGATGTGTCGGAAAAAGAAAATAGATCATAGCACGCTAAATCACGCGAGTTAAATTTACCGCTCGTGTATGTTTGTCGTGTAGAAATATAGTCGTATTTGCGAAAGGCTAGTAAGGAAAAAATATTTACTGATTTTATTTCCAGTAATAGCGATAAGAATCGTAAACTGAGCAATCTCTTTGTAAAAATTTGCTTTGATTTTATTAATAATTTCTATTCTTTTGAATCTGGAAAGCAACAAGGGAAAAAACATAATTCAAATCACCAGTAAACAACATTGAAATTACCACCAACAGGATAGTCATTCACGTCGCGTGTCACAGAAATTGCAGACAAAGGCTGCCGGCTGTCGGATCGAGTTTCCTCGCGCATTTCCACGCGTGACACTGGTCAGGTTAAGTGGAGTCACAGTTTGTATGAAGACCGCCACAGAATTTCATCCCTTATCTCTTTTCTCCTCTCGTGACCGTTAAATTGAAACCCGAGTTTATCTCCCAAGGACATCGAGAGTTAATAGTCAACATGATAAATATTAGAAACGTGAGACGAAACTTGAGCGTCTTATTTACGACGCGCCTGACTATGGTTACCAAAATGTGTCAATATTCGATGTCGCGTATATGCTTTTGATAATTTCCACATATTGACGATAAAATTCAAATATTTTTGACTTTGTTCAATACATTCGATAAACTTGTAGCAAAATTCGATAAATTCGCCATGATGTGCATTCAATTGTCTCCTAAATTATGAAACAATTCAAGCAATATTTATTCGATAATTTAAGCAATATTCATTCGACGATTCGAACAAAATTCATTCGATGATGCACGTGACCTATCTTCCATATTAGGATAGAAGGCTTGGCTACTGAGCATCGACCATGTGCTCGAAAAGAATGTCAAAATGGATGCCAAACTTAAACAACTTGTTAAAGACCAGGTAAGCATTGTAGTATTCCTTTATTAATTGATAATTTTTTTAAGCACTATTTGGATACTTTTTTAATCGAAAACAGAACGTGAAAGTGCTTATTCTTAGCCAGTGATCTGTGCACTGTGTTAGACTATTTAAGCATACAAAGTTTATTAAGCTTAAATATGGACTATAATTTTTTCACTTACTTGCTCGACAAATTGCAAGCCATAACGTGCCTGGTAAGTAAACATCGATAAAAAAGGCTTACCCTCGTTTTACTTGTATCGCAACCATTTCATATTTACATTCGCACCAAAACATTGCAATAAATAATAAGTAAAACGGATGTTAACCTTTTTTATCGATGTTTACTTACCAGGCACTTTGTGGCTTGTAATTTGTCCAGCAACCTTCAAGCAAGTGAAACAATTATAGTCCATATTTAAGCTTAATAAACTTTGTATGCTTAAATAGTCTAACACAGAGCGCAGATCACTGGCTAAAAGTAAGCACTTTCACGTTCTGTTTTCGATTAAAAAGGAATCCAAATGGTGCTTGAATAAATCATCAATTAATAAAGGAATACTACAAAGCTTACCTCGTCTATTACAAGTTGTTTAAGTTTGGCGTCCATTTTGACAATCTCTTCGAGCGCATGGTCGATGCTCAGTAGCCAATTCACGTGCATCATCGAATGAATTTTGCTGGAATCATCGAATGAATATTGCTTGAATTATCGACTGAATTTTGTTCGAATCATCGAATGAATATTGCTTAAATTATCGAATGAATATTGCTTGAATTGTTCCATAAATTTAGGAGAGAATCGAAGCATATCAAGGCGAATTTATCGAATTTTGCTACAAGATTATCGAATGTATTGAGCAAAATCAAATATATTTAAATTTTATTGTCAATATGTGGAAATTATCAAACGCATATACGCGACATCGAATATTGACACATTTCGGCAACCATACCAGACAAACAACCAGCAATGTTAAACGTCACTGATCGGATTCAAATCCCTTCCAAAACGACTCATAAAAGACACAGGAACAAGGGAAAATGCATCTTATTATTTTATTAGCTAATACAGCGTAAATACATCTAATTTTTTCTATTAGCTAATGCAGTGTTCGGGTTCGCTGTGGGACTATGGACAGTTTGTCGGGTAAGTACTTTACCGGCAGACGGCTTTATGCGGCAGTCTATCTTGCCCCTGTTGTCTCACTTCCACCCGGTTTCCCCTACCCCTCCTCGCCCCGCACCCAGGGCCCTATAATGCAATCAAGCCAGCCCTGGTGAAGACTTGTGAAGACTGGCCATAACACAGCTGAAAAAATACTGGACGAAGTCTGTGGATGAATTTCTCTCCTTGAAAACGGCGTAAATACGCAAAGAAAGAGGAGAGGAACATTTGGCATTATCACGATCAGTATTTTGCAGGTAAGAAGGTCTACGTACGCGTTGTTTGTGTCGCGTTTGAAAGTATCTTTCAACATATGAATTCCATCCCTTTCCTCCCTTAACGAGCTTGTTTCGAAAAAAGCGAAAAATGTAAAGCATTGTTAAGGATTTAGGGTGAAAGGGCACTGCATAATTGACAAAAAAAGAGAACATGTTTTGCTACACTAGCTCTGGTCCGTGTGCGGTTTATGCGGGCATCTGGAAAAGCCGGTAACCGCAATCAGGAATAGGAAAGGAAATGGGAACAGGAGCCGAAAGCGGAACGGAAACAGTAATGTGAAGGGAAACCGATACAAGAAGAACAGGGACATCATTTACCTTAATTCATTTTAATTCTAATTTTATTCTAATTCAATTTGTACGAAAATTAAGAAAGTAGCGTGGGGACCTTAAGAAATTACGGCAAAGAGAAGGTTAAAAAAGCAGCAAGTTTAATACGTCAAAGCGGTAGCTTTGCATGTGCATCCTGCTTTCTGTCAACTTCTTCACCATCTATGTACAACAACGACGTGAAATGATCAAGTCCTAAGTTCTCTAGAGAACATGAACGGCAAGGCAATAAATTTTATTGTGTCTGTTTGAGCTTGGACGCAGTTCTCTCTCTTCAGCTCCAGCTTAATTTCCCAACATTTAAAAGACTGGACAATTTGGAACTAACGAGAAATAGTTTTAAAGGACCCGAATTCAATTTCTCAGTGGTGTTTTCCTTGCGTTGCCTTTGTCAGATCTTAAGGTTCCTTTTGTCTCTCCGGGAAGGAGGTTATAGCATTCTAATAGCGGAGCTCTCGCGCGTAGCGGAGCACCATGGGTAAGAAAATTTGGTAAACTATCCAACCGAGAAAATTTGGTTATGACGTAGCGTACGCCCGCCCGCCCGCCCACCCGTACACACACTTCGTGTAAGCCGTCAAATGTCAAATGTCACAATAGATCTTCCACAACTTGACTAGCCTCTTATATATGTAAGCCATCCGTATGAGTACGTTTAGATTGACAGCTGTCAAAATCAGACATCCGCTGACAATTATCACATGACCATCTCGCGGGCTCAGATGAAAGACCAGTCGTTTTGCCCATACATATAAGCTGATAAAATATGTCACACTTACCAATTCAACATAAAAACGAAACTACGCCTGGTAAGGCTGTCAGTTGGCTGACAGTCGTTTAAAGTTACATTGGCAAGCCAAATTAAGGTCAATTGACAGCTGTCAAAATGGGACATGTGCAGACCACTATCAGAAAACTAATAACCTGGGCTCAGGTTCGCTCAGGTATACGATCTGGCATTTTTCACTACATGCCAGACCGATATGTCTTACTCACACTCGTAGTCTGTTAAATTCTAATGAAGGCTAATTGACAGCTGTCAAACTAGAGTATACGCTGACCATCATCACCTGAGTGTATCGCGGGCTCATTTTTCTATCCATTGAGGTCACGTAGTGCTTAAAGTTTTGCGCTGATATTTTATTTGATCACGGGCTCAATTCGAAGCCCCATAGCTTAGAAAATCTATCCATCCATCCTAGAAAATTCGGCAATCACGTGACCGTACACCGACTACCCGACCTTCCGTCCGTCCTTACCACAGGCATACCAATGTTTAATCTAACATTTTCTAGCTAGTTTGGGAGCCTGCAACCTGATATTGTATATCCACAGGCTCAAGTTCAATTTTTTTAAAATGCATATGAAATAAGTCGTGTTCATAAGCAGCTCTTTTAAAATGTTGATTTCGAACTGACCTCAGACGCTAAAATTCAACCGGCTATTACATTTACATGCAGGGAAGGCAATCGCTTTTGACTTTTCTCACTGTCACGCATTGATCACGCTCCACGTCCGATTCTTATGTTCTGATTGGTCAAAATTTGACCGGTGAGCTCATGCGGAAAATTTAAGCAGGGTCTGGAAACTTGCTTACTGATAGCTGGAGCTGACAGAGTTTTGTGTCATCTTGTGATGTTTAAACTGTCTTTTTCTACTTGGTGTACAAAATGAAATACAGCTGCTATCAAGATTGTTCTGCCTCGATTAGCCTTGCTATTTGCAGGTGGTGTGATATTTGTATATTTAATGTAAGAAATAAAGATGTTGTTGTTGTTGTTGTTGTTGTTCTGTAATTCATGGCTGGTTTGTTTATTGCGCATTTTGTTGACAAATGCACCCCCGTTTAACACATGACACGCATGGCGAGCGGATGTGTATTTTTCAGCTCCGTCAATTTGTAATGTTTTTTCTCTTTGCATTTCTTCTACTGGATTTTTGTCTTAGCTTAAACATTTCTATTAGCATTTTGTCTTAGTTTAAACATTTACAGAGGAATTATTTTCGTGGGGAAACCAAAGAAACGTCAATCGTCTGCCGATGCTGCAGCGGACGAATTGAACTTGGAAACTCTTAAAGATGAAGGAGAATTGGTCTCCATTGCTACACTGAAATCAATAGGCCGAAAGAGAAAAATATAATTGTAGGTGTGGTTTACAGGCCACCAAATTCAAATTTACGAGATTTTATGAATAGCCTGGATTCGTTGCTTGCGAGTATCTCTAAGGAAAACAAGATTTGCTATGTTTTAGGTGACTGGAATCTAGACTTAATCAACCAACATTATCACGACACAACTGGAGAATTGTTGGAAACGATGTATTCAAGAATATTTTTTCCATTGATCACACGTCCGACAAGAATAACTTCTAACACGGCTACGCTAATTGATAATATTTTCACGAATAATTTAAACAACTTATCTGTTAGCGGGCTGATGTTTTGTGATATATCTGATCATCTTCCGATTTTCACACTGCTTCTTGATCAAAACATGAACTTAAATAAAACTCCTTGGCTTTCTTGTCGTGACAAAAGTGGAAATAATGTCGCTAAGTTTAAAGATAGGCTTGCAAACGTTCATTGGGATGAATTATCTGAATGTAAAGATACTGATTGCGCTTATCGGTGTTTTCTTGATAAATACACTACCATTTACAATGACTGCTTTCCTCTCAAAAAAGTGAAAGTAAAGAATGTTACTTTGAGCAAACCATGGATAACTAAAGGTATTCTTAAATCGGTAAGGAAAAAGAATTTATTATACAAGCGTTTCCTTGCTAACTCAACTCCATATCGTGAGAAACTTTACAAGAGTTATAAAAACAAATTGACACATTCCCTTCGCGTTGCTAAACGTCTCTACTACAATAAAAAGTTAGATGAATATAAATCAAATGCAAAATTAACTTGAAAATTACTTAACGATCTTATTAACAAGAAGAAAATTAAGTGTAAGTTGCCTTCCATCTTCAAATCTAATGAAGAAGAAATATGTAATCGTACTCATATAGCAAACCGTTGTTAGCTAAATCAATTCCAGCGTCTGGCAAATCTCATCGTTCTTTTCTGAATGGAGGCTTTATTAATTCATTTTTTCTTCAATCGGCATCAGAACAAGAAGTCACTGAGATTTGTATCAGCTTTCGATCCCGTACTGCTCCAGGATATGATAGTATTTCAATGAATGTTGTTAAAGAGTCTTTTAACTTAATCTGCGCACCATTGACGTATATAATTAACTTGTCTCTTAATTCTGGAGTTGTACCCCAAGAGATGAAAATTGCACGAGTTATTTCATTGTTTAAATCTGGTGATAAATCTTTGTTCACAAATAACAGACCCGTATCAGTGTTACCAGTTTTCTCTAAATTCCTAGAGAGAATCGTCTACAATCGCCTCATTAATTTTTTAAATAAATATGATATTCTTTCCCGGAATCAGTATGGATTCAGAAAAAAATTATTCTACTGCACATGCTTTAATCCAATCGTATGACAAGATCTCAAATGCACTTGATAATAAAAGGGTAACTTTAGGCCTATTCATTGACTTATCTAAGGCCTTTGATACAGTAAATCATGAAATTTTGCTCGACAAATTAGAACATTATGGAGTACGTGGTATTGCTTTACAATGGTTTAAAAGTTATCTATCTTGTCGAAAACAATTTGTGCAATATAATGGTTACAACTCTTCATCATTAGATGTAACTTGAGGAGTCCCTCAGGGATCTATCTTAGGTCCCCTGTTATTCTTAGTATATATAAATGATCTATGTAATGTGTCAAAGGTCTTAGAGCTGATACTATTTGCTGATGACACTAATATCTTCTATTCGCATACTGATGCTTCCTATCTTATGGAAGTTGTAAATTTAGAATTGAAAAAGATAACGTGTTGGTTTTATACAAATAAGCTATCTATTAATGTTAAGAAATCTAATTTTATCATATTCAGACCGAGACAAAACAGGCAAACACTTGATTTAGCTTTTAATATTAGTAATTATTCGATTGATCGTGTTAAGGAAGCTACTTTTCTTGGTGTAATTTTGGATGAACACTTAACGTGGAAATCACATATACATAATGTTGCTCGGAAAGTGTCTAAAGCCATAGGTATAATTTATAAATCAAGTTTTTGCCTTAATAATTCCTCCTTACGGATGCTTCATTTTAGCCTTATCTACCCATACTTATTCTACTGCGTGAGCGTCTGGGCATCGACCTACCCATCAAACCTCAGAGGATTAATCACACTTCAAAAACGGGTCGTAAGAATAATGTCGAGGAGTGCTTTCGATGCTCACACTGACCCCTTATTTAAAAATTTAAAAATTCTGAATCTTGAGAGTATCTACAAACTTCAAATAGGAAAATTTATGTATCGATACAGATCTGGCTTACTTCCTTATAGCTTCAATAACATGCTTTTGGTGACACGCCAGGTGCATTCTTATGGCACTAGAAGTTCGGAGCATTTTTATTTACCACAATGCAGAACTAATATAAGAAAGTTCTCCATCAGTTTCCAAGGTCCTAAATTTTTTAACTCTCTTAGTTTTGAAATTCGAAATGCAACAAGTACCGCTTCCTTTTGCTGTAAGCTGAAAGCCTTCCTCTTATCATAAATAGTAATTTATATATATATATATATGTATTTGTTTTCTTCCTTTGCTCTTTTATTTTCTTTTGTTTTGTTTTTTTTTCTTTTTGTCATTTCGCTTTTTTTAGCCTAGAAATATGATTAGTACGACTATCTAATATACTTATTTTAAGATTTACTGTAGCTCTGCCATTGATTTTCCCATGTGTAATTATGATAATATTTTGTTCTAATTATCTAACTGAGGGAGCCCATTCCTTATAAGCCCGGTGGCTTCTCTTGGGATTCCTCGCCATGAGAGTTTAAGTAATTAGATTTATTTGATTTGTACAATTTTTGGCAAACAAAACAATGAACAATAAACCCCTTGTCAAAGTTATTGGAAATCCGATTTCGGATGGCATCGTTTTCAAAAAAGAGCTTACCCACTTGCCCTTGCTTGAGGCGTAAGAGGGTTGAAAAGTCTCAAGCGATTCTGGAACACTTGATGACCTTCAGAAGCAGCATCTCGACTGGTAAGCCTGAGCAATTATTGTCTTTGATGTGTTTTTTTTTTTTCGGTTTCCTGAAGTCGAGCGTATGGTTTATGCGGCTTAAGTTTATACGCGAGCAATGATCTAAGTAAGTAAGTAAGTAATAACTTTATTTTACCACGGAACACTTATCACTAAAACGTGGTCTTCTAAAGAGCCGCAAATTCAAAGAAAAGGTTCCGAAGATTATTTAGTTATGATTTTGGCTGTAAACAGAAAGCTCTGAGCGATTTTCTTGCCTCGAGTTCATCTTGAAAAAGAGCAATCACCGGGAGCCGGCTTAAAACATAAATAAGCTTATGCTAACCTGACTCCTGATTTTCAGAGACACTTTACTCTCAATACTTCTCTTCGTGAATGAAAATTATTATCTCTTTACATGTTTCACCGAATTATATTTATTTTATTGATTGTTAGTAGTCCCTTTCGCAATTTTTATCGCTGCACCGGTTGTTTCCAGTCAAACATAAACATTGAATGCAGGAATACTCAAAACGCCGCGCGTAAATATCACTCGCTTTTAAAGATTACACATAACAAAACCATTCACAGTTTAATAATTAAAGGGAAATATAACCTAAACATAACAAATTCTCTATCATGTTGAAGCGCAAAATGGTAACTCTATTAGTCGCACTGCAAATTTGGTGCCTGTCAAAAGTGAGAACCCGTCCGGCTGGCCGAAAAGTGATTTGGGGAATTTTTTTTATCGTTTGCATTAAAAGCCCGTAATTATTACCCTGCATATCACATAGGACCAGATTTTTCTACCTGAAAAGTCCCGGCATTATCTGAGAATTCTCTTTATGAAAACGTTTTATAATTGAATGTTATAATTTGTTGTGCAAAGGAAACGCGTGCTTCGATCGTCGTGGATATTGAATGAGTGCAAATTCTCTGGCAAAATTGTGAAAAACTGCTGAATTATAGGTTTAAATAGGGCAAAAAAGAAAGAAATCCTATCCGAGGTCTGTATGATAAAAAAGGGCCGCAGAGTACTGTTTACCTGAGACGTGATGAGAAAAAGTATGTTTAAAAGGCTGGTTTACACGCCACCAGATTCGTCGCCAAGATTTACTAGTAAACCAAACTTGTCGAACTTGTCCAATTATCCATAGTCTCTCTAACGGAGCAATGTAGGAGAGACTGGTGAATGCCACATTATGATGCAACAGCTAATGCAAATACAATACACGAATAGGTCTATTTGTTTTCCAGGCCTAATCTCCTGTGATCGAACATGATTGCTGTTTTTGGGTGTACAAATAAGACTATTTAATAACTCGATGTAAAATTTGTTTCACTCTTGGACTGTCAAATTATTTTTCTCTAAAATCACTTAGCCTTTGCCTCAAACGTCAAATGAATGTGCCCTGATCTGTGGATTACAAGTTTATTGTTTGATTTAAATTATGAAGTTATTAACGGGAGCTTCGCTTTTAGCCCTGGCTAAATCTATATATTACTAATTGTCAGGCTATGTGTAAACAAGACACCCACCAGAGGCGATTATTGGGCTGCCATAAACTTCAGGTTTGCTACATACACTGTAGATATATTGTGCTGTGTTAAATTGGGAAGTTAATCAGAAATAGATAGTCCACAGCTTAACCCCCCATCCCCATCCCAGCTAGCACTTCATCTATCCCCAGGGCTCATTCAACTGATTGCATAATGTGTGACACAAAAACACAATGTGCCAAGTGTCAAATCTATTCGGCGAGAGCAAAATTGAAGCTGACTTCTGACCAGGCCAGAGACTTAGTTAAAAATTGTTTTGAAGGCAGGCCTCTATGTGTCCCTTTCACAACGGATCGTCTACATCAGAGATCTTGAATAAATCGACTATGTCAGCAAAGTTTACATGTGATGATTTATGTGGAGAAAGAGAGAGTTATTGAGAGAGAAATATTTGATGATATTTCGCCCATGTTAAGTCTGGAAACATTGTGCCTGGTTGGTAGTGGATAGTTTTATCAGTGCCGCGAACGTGGTTAATTGTGTGATTTCCTGAAGTTGTTAACAGACAGATTTCAGGTATGTCGTGACACTCGTGTTATAAGAATATTGTGTACAAGCATGAAAACGCTTTGCGAGTGTTTAGTTGAAGTGATTTTGTCTTAGAAAACCGATTGTGGGGTCAAGAAAGGTGAATTCTAGGTCTGTTTTGGTCGGGCATCTCGCTATGAGTCTCATAGTTTGAGAGACTGAAAGGTCATTATTTCTGTGTTTTGAAATGTTGCTCATTTCGTTACAAATCTGTCGCTTTTGCCAAGAGCAACTTTTCGTGTGTTGCCAGCGATAAATTTGTCCGTCTTATGCCCTGAATAGCGACTTTCAACGGCTTTTTATTCACTTCAAGGGTCAAATTGTTAAAAGGCGCTTAAAATTTCTGTAGGTACCTTTTTATAAATCCAGACAGATATATAATCATGATTTAAATAAAAAGTCAGAAAAATAAGAAAATTAACATGAAACACTTGAAATGTGATTCTGCCGCCCACATCAAAGCTAGCAATATAATATCTCTCCTTCTCAAGCCCGAGATCAGTGTTTCACCCGTTTGGCCAAAATGAGACGAAATGCGGTAACATATTGAACGACGGCAGACTTAACCAATCGTGAGACTTGTTCCTTCAGAAGGCTTAATGATGCCTTCCGGAAAACTTTGCTGCAGGCGGCCAAAAAGAAATCTAGAAAATTAACCGACCAAGAAAAACACCTTCAACCGCGCGCGCTGATTTCAAATGTCATAGTGTTTTATGATAAGGAGAGAATTATGGGAAATGATAGCTAGTGGAGAGGAGTGGTGGGTGGGGAGGGGAAGATGTAAACAAGTGCTCAGTTGGACCTTTACGCAGACGATACGACTGTCACCTTAAGTTCATCACTAAATAAGTCTGTCTCTGAAATTCAATTATGGGCTTCAGCGAATAAGCTCCCATTAAATGAAGACAAGACTAAAGTACTCACGATCACTGGGAAAAGATGTGTGGCTAACTTAAATGGAAGTGACATAGATGTTTTCGTAAACGGAAAACAGCTCAGTAATGTGGATTGTGCTACCTTATTAGGCGTAGAAATTGTAAAAAGTTGGCCTCTAGAATCACAATACTGTGTAAGATTCGAGCCTGTCTACCTCTTAAACAGCGACTTCAGTTTTATAATAGCATTATTCGCCCTGTTATGTCTTACGCTAACGTTGTTTGGGCAAATTGTGATAAAGAGTCGGTTTATAGGGTCTTAAGATTGCAAAAACGTGCGGCACGCGTTATTTCTTATGCCGATCGCATGACACCATCAGTTGCTTTGTTTAACAAGCTAGGTTGGATTCCGTTTTATGAGCAACATAAGATAGATAAATGCATAATAATGTATAAGCGAATTAATGGGTATTTGCCGAATTATCTAAATGAACACTTAATTTTGAATAATAAGCGGCACTCCCGCAACACTAGATATTCAAGCATTAATGCTGTTTGTCCTAAATATAGAAGAGAAACAGAGGGAGGACGCTCTTTCGCTGTTTCGGCAACAAGACTGTGGAATAGTACACCAATTGAAATTAGGAAACTAGATTCTGTAGCACGTTTTAAAAAGAACATGTTTGCCAAGATTTTTAAGGAATAACAATGTTTGCATCATTTTATCATTAAATAATTTTTTATTTTTATAAAATTCGAATCCTGTTTTATTTTAATTGTTTATATATTTTAGCTTACTATATTTATTAGATTGTAAATAGTTGTGTATTTTATGAGGGCCACAAGTTTATTAGCCTTTGGCTATTAAGTGCTACCCTCTTTAAATAAAGGCTTTATTATTATTATTATTATTATTATTATTATTATTATTATAAACATTTTTTTTATCTACTGCAGCTTCTTAGGGGATTTTTGTACTGAAAATATCATTTAAAATAAAAGAATAGTGAAGTCAGGCTGAACAAGCCTCAAATAAGACTGTTGCTGAAAATTCCTGGAGGTACCTTTTTGCAAATGCAGACTGACGTATGTATGTATGTATGTTCTTTGAAGTTGAATAAATGTAACTCCTTGAAGTTGAAAAAAAAATGCAGTTGCATTGTTGAATATAAATATTTTTCCTGAACACAAGTATGTCCACTTGTCGAATTTTGCATCAAATGGCCAACCATAAGAGGGTTGTCGCTTACGAGAGCATCGTAAATTCATTAATAAGTCATTAAGAAAAAAATAGAAATATATAAATGTTTAATGAGTGTATTAATATCTGATATAGACACGGCTAAACTTTACGTCGAATTTTTTAGACCAAAATAACGCCAAGATCGTTGTCAACGAACCATTCGCAGCTTTTTCTGCTTCATTATAGTGTTGTGTTACGAAAAATTGTATTGCGTGACTAGCGTGACTTTCTAGAAGCCTCGCGAGAGTTCATAATTTGTTTATTTTAGGATCTTGTGTAAGCGTTTCTAAAGCGGTATATTTTGTAATCTCTCTATAATTAGACTATTTGGAATGTTCTAGAACTTTATTGTAAAAGTATATAAGTAGGCGAGTCCGAGTTAAGTTTTAAATAGTTTTCACAAGCGAAGAGAGTTTGACGTTGGTCGCGTTTAGTCAAGTGTGACGAAAGCAGTGTTTATTCAAGTTGGCGGCGGCCGTGTAAGTTTATCAAGTTAATTGAAGTTGGCGGGGCCGCGTAAGTTTAACGAGTTACGTGCTGTTGTGGAGTTTTACTCAGTGGAAACTACGTTCATTCTTGGAATAAATATTCTTGTTGCTGTTTCGACAACCCTGCGTTCAGTTTGGTTTGCAAGCTACCCGTCCTATAAAAGATTACCCGCGTAACATTGGGGGCCTGTCCGGGAGAGGAATTCAATTGTTTGCCGACTACAGTAACCAGGAAAGGACAGTTCAAGAAGAAGGAGTTACAGCGAAAGTAAGAAGAACTGCTACGAGGAAGTATATCAAGTGTGTTTGCTGTGTACTACTGCTGTGGGAATGGAAAAGCTTTTGCAGATAGGCAAAGAATTCGGATTGGAGGGAGAAACGCTGCTTGAGTTTGTAGAAAAACAACAAAAGTTAGAAGAGGGAAAAGAAGAAAAACGTCGAAACCTTGAGGAAGAAAGAAGGAGAGAGGAGGAAGAGAAAGAAGAAAAACATAGACAGAAGAAGAAAGAGAAGGAAAACGTAGACAATTAGAAGAAGAAAAGGAAGAGAGACGTCGAATACTTGAGGAAGACAGAAGAAAGGAAGAAGAAGAGAAAGAGGAAAGGCGTAGAAGAGAAGACGAAGAAAGACAAGCTAGGCGGCAAGAACGCGATCTGAGAAAATTAGAGCTGGAAGCGGAACTGTTAAAGCAAAAAGAAGCTATTGAAGCTGTTAAGAGAGAGCATGAACTAGAGCTTGCTCGTCTAGGACAAGGCCGTAACGATACCGAACGTGCTGAAGTGAGAGAGGATAGGGCCAAGGCACCCAAGCTTCCCTCATTTGTTGATGGCAAGGACGACGTGGATGCTTACCTACAACGATTTGAGAGGTTCGCAACTACAGCTAAATGGGAGAAGACAGGATGGGCCTCGAAACTTGGTGCTCTTTTGTCTGGGCGTGCTCTAGAGGTTTATTCACGATTATCTGAGAAGGCAGCTCAAGATTATGATCGAGTATAGTTAGCTTTGATGAAGAGATATGACCTTACAGAGGACGGCTATCGTCGTAAATTTAGAGCATCAAAGCCGGAAGTTGACGAGAGTCCTGAACAGTTTATAGTGCAACTGGATAGATACTTGTTGCGTTGGTTAGAGCTGTCGAACACTGAGCGTTCTTTTGAAGGCCTGAAAGATTTAATTGTAAAAGAACAATTTATTGACTCATGTCCAAAAGAGTTAGTTATTCACCTTGGTGAAAGAGCCCCGGAAACGCTTGTTCAGAAAGCAAAGATTGCCGATCAGTACTTGGAAGCACACGGGAAGCATCTGTTCAGCTCTGCGAGCAAGAAGCTACAAGTACAGCCCGAGGTGGATGAATCAAAGAATCAGCAGAGTGATTCAACGACAGTAGTGTGTTTCAAGTTTAACGCTCGTGGCCACAAGGCTGTTAACTGCCCATCTCTGGTTAAGAAATGTTTCCTATGTGGCAAGCAAGGTCATGAAGCGAGGAACTGTCGATCAGGTAAACAGAAGTCAGGAGGACAAAGTAGGGATGGTCTCCCTGTCCATCGTGGGCAAGTGAGTGCCGGTTGTTTAGTTCAGCCACCCGAGATTAAACCCACAGAAGAAGAAGTTAGAGCCTGTATTAAGGATGATAAACTGTTGTTAGCCAGTGGTAAGAAGATCCCAATAGTAAGCAATGCCTGCCTTGAACCTCTGCCCGGCGACCGGTTGAAAATGCCTGTTGTAAAAGGAAGAGTGGGAGAGAAGACTGTGGATGTCTTGAGAGACACTGGTTGTAGTGGAATAGTAGTTAGGGACTGTGCAATAATTATCAGGAGGGGGGCCCTAAAACCAGAGGGGGGGGCCTTAAGTTAAAATAATGGAAAGGAGGGGGGCTCTACATTAGATTTCTCAAGTAAGTTCAGGAGGGGTCTTAATTAAATTTCACAAATTCGATAATGAATAAATAAATATTTTCCAAATAGACAGATGCCACTCCTTTGCCTATCCATAATGTCTAAATATTGCATCAACATAAACACATGCTTTAACTTATTTAGAATGTCAACATATGATAGATTGAAACAATCGTTCATGCACAGAAGTCACAAACCACGTTGTGAGCTTTGCCAATAAAACATTTGGCATTTAAGAGGTCCCGCAGACATGCCAGGTCTGTTCTTGATTTAAACAGCGAGAGGGTTTCTAGGTCTACAGTTTCTAGCTGAGGAATGCCACATGCTTCTGTTTCATAGTTGTCATCAATGGGTTCACCTTCCAAAGACCGAAAAATTATACAGGTTCGGGTCCTACGGCTTTCTGAGGCAGCAATCCTCTTCTTCTCCCTTTTTTTCTTCTGTTCCTTCTTTTTTCTTGATTTGGATGCTTTAGATTTGGCACCAATAGGAAATGTCGCTTTATATTTAGCCATCACCCTATCCAGGTCTTCTACAAGATGCAGAACGTTTAAACCGAGTTAAGACTTTATTGAATGACGTTGTTCAGCATTAAAATTGTGTAAACAGCTGAGGCCAGTCTTCAGTTTGCCATTGTCTGTAAAAAGACTGTTGTCGTGTTTTTCTAACTTGGTTGCGACCGCATTAAGCTTGTCCTGGATATCATTTGCCTCTTTTTTGCAACGTCTGATGTTGCTGTCATCATGGGGAGTTGGCTTGTAATCCTCTCGAAAAACCTTCCTGCACAAGCAGGGATGTCGGATAAAAGATATTGGTATCTGTTCTCAAGTTTTTCAATATCTAAAGTTACTTTATATTGCCTGTCTCTTTCCGCGATAAACGCCTGATTCATCAATGCTGGATTGGCTCCGGCAGTGGAATGCGTTGCAGTACGGTGAATAAAGGTACGGGTTAGAGGGGGGGGGGGGGGGGATCAGAGCTAATCTTGACGCTGGTGGAGGGGGGACCTACCTAATTTTTCCTTTGGTGAAGCTCATTTTAGGACCCCCCTTCCTGATAATTATTGCACAGTCCCTTAAGAAGACTCTTGTGTCTGAGGACCAGTTTACCGGTGATTTTAACGTAATGCTGCTTATTGACAACACCGCGAGGAAGGTACCTATTGCAAAAATTACTGTGGATACACCTTATCTCAAGGGGCAAGTGGAAGCACAGTGTCTCCCAGATGCCATTTACGACCTGATAATAGGTAACGTTCCTGGAGCTCGACCTGCAGATGAGCCAGACCCAACTTGGCAAGAAGCATGCGCTGTAACCACGAGAAGTCAAGCTAAGAAAGACGGTGAAGTTACCCCTTTATATGTACCAAGCTACCAAGAGAGCCCCATTGTAGATAAACAGAAACTTAAACAGATGCAGAGTGAAGATGAGAGTTTACAGAAGTACTGGGACCGAGGTGATGTACTAGTAAAGGGTCAAGCTGAGATTTCTTTTGAGGTAAAAAGGGGTTTATTGTACCGCATCTACAAACACCCTTTTGTGAATGGTGGGAAGCCTGTGAAGCAAGTGATGGTTCCTGTGCAGTTAAGACCCCGAATGATGGAAGTGGCTCATGGATCTATAATGGGAGGTCATTTAGGTATTAAGAAGACGACTGACAAGATTCATAGTGCATTTTATTGACCAGGTATTCAAGGTGATGTAGCCCGTTTCTGCAAATCGTGTGATGTCTGTCAGAAGACCGTAAACAAGGGATCGGTTCCGAAGGTGCCACTACAGAAGATGCCTTTGATTGTTAAACCATTTAAAAGAGTAGCCATTGACCTTGTCGGACCTATCAGTCCACCAAGTGAAGAAGGACACAGGTACATCCTGACACTTGTTGATTTTGCGACTCGCTAACCTGAAGCCGTTCCTTTGAAGACTATTGACACTGAAACCGTTGCAGAGGCGTTAGTAAATATCTTCAGTCGATTGGGAGTTCCTGAAGAGATTTTAAGTGACCTTGGTACACAGTTCGTCTCTGATTGCATGAAGGAAGTAACACGATTGCTGAGTATCAAGCAGATCACAGCCACGCCCTACCATCCTGTATGTAATGGTTTAACTGAGAAGTTCAACGGAACAATGAAGCTTATGTTAAAGAGATTGTGTAGTGAACAACCAAGACAGTGGCATCGCTTTATCAACCCTTTGTTGTTTGCTTATCGTGAGGTTCCCCATGAGTCTACTGGTTTTTCACCGTTTGAACTGCTGTATGGAAGAGCCGTTAGAGGTCCGATTACTATC
Source organism: Porites lutea (assembly GCF_958299795.1). Lineage (NCBI taxonomy): Eukaryota > Metazoa > Cnidaria > Anthozoa > Scleractinia > Poritidae > Porites > Porites lutea. The sequence continues at coordinate 29,074,960 of NC_133201.1, read as the reverse complement.
CTTAAGGAGCTTTGGACGAAAGAAGTAGAGGAACCGGAAGTTAAAAACAGCTACCAGTATGTTTTTGAGCTGCGTGAGAAGTTGGAAGAAACCCTTAAACTAGCCCACAGTCAGTTACAGAAGGCTCAAGATAAAGGAAAGCACTATTATGATCGCAAGACCAGAGTAAGAAAATTTCAGCCTGATGAGAAAGTTCTTGTGCTACTACCAACTGATCACAATAAGTTGCTGATGCAGTGGAAGGGTCCTTTTGAAGTGAGTTCAGTAGTAGGCCTTAACGACTACAGAGTTAAAGTGAAGGGAAAGGACAAAGTTTACCATGCGAATCTCCTCAAGAAGTATTTTGAAAGAGATGAAGCTACCACAGAAGGAGCAGTAGCGGTGGTAAAAGCAGATGATCATTTTAAGGAAGATATGCACTGTGAAATTGAAGAATGCGAAGTAAAGGATGCGGAGGATGATGATAATGTTGATTTCCTAGAGATCGGTGGCTATGATGCTAAGGAATCTGTTGCAGATGTTACCACCGGGTCAAATCTTACTGACGAACAGCGTTTTGAGTTTATGGACCTAGGCAATCAGTTTTCAAGTCTATTTACTGAGGCACCAGGTACTACAGACCTCGCCCAGCATCACATCAAACTTACCTCAGATGACCCTGTTCGGTCGAGTCCATATCCAGTTCCTTACAGCATGAGGGAGTCGTTGAAGAAAGATATCGCCCATATGATTAAAATGGGAGTTATTAGGGAGTCTGATTTACCCTTTGCGTCGCCTGTTGTTGTAGTGAAGAAGAAAGACAATACCAATCGAGTCTGCGTTGACTATCGGAAGCTTAATAAGCTGACTGTTATTGACCCTGAACCTATGCCGACCGCGGAACACATGTTCCAGAAGCTGAGTGGTGATAAGTTTTTCACAAAGATTGATCTTAGCAAGGGCTACTGGCAAATCACTATTCCCGAGGAGGATATTCCGAAGACTGCGTTTGTAACACCCGACGGTTCCTATGAGTTCTTAAAGATGCCGTTTGGAATGATTAACTCTGCAGCAACCCTGAAGCGAGCTATGAAGAAATTAATTGAAGATTTAGACAACGTCGATTTTTACTGCGATGATATATTGGTTCATACACGCACCTGGGAAGAGCATATTAAAGCCCTCCGAGAGCTGTTTGCACGTTTATTGAGAGCTGGGATGACTATTAGACCAACTAAGTGTATTTTTGGAGCGAGTTGCGTTGATTTCTTGGGTCATCACCTAGAACAAGGAGTGCTTGGTCTACACGAGGAGAATGTTGAGAAGATTAAAAATGCGCCAAGGCCAGGTACAAAGGAGCAAGTTCGTTCGTTTGTTGGTTTGGCCGGATATTACAGAGACTTTATCCCTAACTTTGCAGCTATTGCAGCTCCCCTATCGGACCTGACACGCAAGGGTCAACCAACTAGAGTTGAGTGGGGTCAAGCACAAGAACAGGCATATCAGACCATCACATTTCATTTGACGAATGAGCCAATTGTTCGTCTTCCAGACCCAGTGAAAACGTACTACTTGCAAACGGATGCGTCAAATACTGGAATTGGTGCCGTTTTAATGCAGAAGCATGATGAGAAGCTGTTCCCCGTTTGCTACGCAAGCAAGAAATTGTCAAGTGCAGAAAGGAACTATTCTACGATTGAGAAAGAGTGCCTAGGAGTAGTCTGGGGTATCAAGAGATTTCATCTTTATTTGTACTGAGTTCCCTTTGTTCTGCAGACGGATCATGAACCCCTAAAGTATATGAACAGTGCTAAGTTTGCGAACAGACGTCTTATGCGTTGGGCTATGTTTTTGCAAAGTTATACATTCAGAGTTGAAGCCATTAAAGGCTCAGAGAACGTTGGAGCAGATTACTTGAGTAGAGCTGAAGAATAAGTTTATTGACATTGAACCGCACCTTATTTATCATTTTTTCTTATTTAGGAGAAATTTGAGAATTGCTTCTGAAAGGGGGTTATGTTACGAAAAATTGTATTGCGTGACTAGCGTGACTTTCTAGAAGCTTCGCGAGAGTTCATAATTTGTTTATTTTAGGATCTTGTGTAAGCGTTTCTAAAGCGGTATATTTTGTAATTTTTCTATAATTAGACTATTTGGAATGTTCTAGAACTTTATTGTAAAAGTATATAAGTAGGCGTGTCCGAGTTAAGTTTTAAATAGTTTTCAAAAGCGAAGAGAGTTTGACGTTGGTCGTGTTTAGTCAAGTGTGACGAAAGCAGTGTTTATTAAAGTTGGCGGAGGCCGTGTAAGTTTATCAAGTTAATTGAAGTTGGCGGAGGCCGTGTAAGTTTAACGAGTTACGTGCTGTTGTGGAGTTTTACTCAGTGGAAACTACGTTCATTCTTGGAATAAATATTCTTGTTGCTGTTTCGACAACCCTGCGTTCAGTTTGGTTTGCAAGCTACCCGTCCTCTAAAAGATTACCCGCGTAACATGTTGATTTATACTTGATCGAAGCTCTCCTTGCCACCACTCTTGCAAGCGAGCAGCTGTTAAGTTACGACACCTTTGTGAAACCCCGTTTGAACTGTGACTTAAATTGTAATGAACAGCTCTCGTAAGCAGCGACCGCTCCAGTAAGCGACTGCGACCACTTTTGGGGTTACTCAACTGGACTTTTCCTCAGTTGTTGTTAAGCTCTCGTAAGCGACCACTTAGAGTCTTCATACAAATCAGCACTTATACACAGGGTGAAATAAGGTGTTTCTGCAATTCGGAAATGTTGCGGAAACCCGATGGTTCAAAATTCCGTTGCGTTTCCGCGGGACGGTTTCGACGGGAAACGTGCAAGATGAAAATGGAGGCCTTGTTTCGTGTTTCCGCAGCGCTTCCGTTGACTTAAAAGTGTCAGCTCGTTTCCATTGCGTTTCCGCAAGCGGTTTTGTAACTGAAATTTGCTGGTTTTCATGATCAATCCCAGGTTTCGCATATAATAATTTTTTTTTAACTGTACTGATTACGCTTCAGTCAAGATGAGGAACCATTGCATTGACCTAAAATATCCGAAAGAACAGATATAATCGCCTGCGCTAAACTACAACTCGTAAATGCTGGAAAAGTGATAGATGATTCTCTCTGTCTTCCTTTTTTGAGAGATTCAAAGATGTGTTATTAAAATTACTAGCGCTCCAAACATTGAAGCGCAATTTGAAACAATTTAGAAACAGCAAAATAAATTATACATTATTTATTAACACGCTTACACGCATTTTGCCTCGCTCTGGAGGCATGAGTCTTGCGAGCATGCGGGCCTCGTTTTCACGTTGAATTTTGAATCGCGCGCCCTTTTGAACATTCTTCGCTTTCGGTTCGCCTTCTATTTTGGTGGTTTGTACATGCAGGGCCGTTTTGTTTGAAGATGAGCGAGGAGAGTGTGATAGATTGCGGAGATAGACTGCAGGGAGGAATGATAGTTCGAAAAACTATTTAAATGAAACGCCAAATCCCATGGAAGCGGTGATGAAGGAGTTCAGTGTTCAATCTTGGCGACTCGAATGCACACTGAGTGTTTCAACAACCATTGACAAGAAAGAACGCCTATTTTAAACTGTGGATCCTTGTTGTTTCGTAAGTACATTCTGAATCTTGTTTAATTATATAGAAGCATATTTAAGTCTATGTAATAGCTTTGGGAGCATTTCATCGATGTCGATCATAAACTTCGTCTCACATGTGAGCTTACATAACCTTACATGTTTCTTGCCACAGCGAGTTGCTTCCTACAGATCTGACCTTTGTATGTTGCCCGTAGTTTCTTTGATAACATATGCCTGTAAAGCACGAGTTTATCTGATTTCTTTTACAATAAAGACATAGTTGCTGCTTAACCGAAAAAAAATTTTCTGTATACTAATGCACATTTTAATGGCGAAGATGGCAGCCGTAAAATATTGAATCTCGAATGAGGAAACGGAATCACGGAACGGAGTACGGAATCAAATATCAATTACAGAAAAGTATATATTATGTAAAAATTCCTTGACACTGAAATGTATAAAACATTTCCACTCCAATATCTGAGACTGTAGATATTTATCACAAGGATAAACCTGTAAAAAAATAATATTTAATGTTCATATTAATTTTTTGCATGCAATGTGCATTTCCTTACTAGATTCAAACCGACCTATGCAATTTGCAGGGACCAAGGGGAATTGTTCAAAATTGAAATAAATGTAGTGCTTGTTACGAGACTTGTAGGGTTAAAAGGAACCTTTTCTCTTTGTGTACGTGCACAATAACAAGTTTAATATGATGGTGCAGAAAGGTTCTAAAAGTCACAAGATTATAGAGGGATATCATTTCCTCACACTCCAATTTGTCATTAAGTTTTGAACACAAGAAAAACAGCTTTATTCGATGACAAAGCAACCTTCATTGACTCAAGTAAGACGCCCATGTTTGAGTGGGAAGTCGCAATACTATTTATCCATCTTTGAGTGGACAAAGCAGTGCTTGTGTCAATGATATTTCAAAGGTTGCAACTGTAGATGTTTATCAAAAGGATAAACCTGTAAAAAAATAATATTTAATGTTCATATTAATTTTTTGCATGTAATGTGCATTTCCTTACTAGATTCAAACCGACCTATGCAATTTGCAGGGACCAAGGGGAATTGTTCAAAATTGAAATAAATGTAGTGCTTGTTACGAGACTTGTAGGGTTAAAAGGAACCTTTTCTCTTTGTGTACGTGCACAATAACAAGTTTAATATGATGGTGCAGAAAGGTTCTAAAAGTCACAAGATTATAGAGGGATATCATTTCCTCACACTCCAATTTGTCATTAAGTTTTGAACACAAGAAAAAAACAGCTTTATTCGATGACAAAGCAACCTTCATTGACTCAAGTAAGACGCCCATCTTTGAGTGGGAAGTCGCACCTCTATTTATCCATCTTTAAGTGGACAAAGTAGTGCTTGTGTCAATGATATTTCAAATGTTGCAAAAGTCACCAGAAGAAAAACAGGAAGATTTTTCAGGAATATAATTTCTTACACTACAATTTGTTGTTAAGCTTCGAACACAAGGATAGCAGCTTTATTCGATGACAAAGCAACCTTCATTGGCACAAGTAAGACGCCCATCTTTGAGTGGGAAGTCGCAATTCTATTTATCCATCTTTGAGTGGAGAAAGTAATGCTTGTGTCAATGATATTAATTTCAAATGTTGCAAAAGTCACCAGGAGATAAACAAGAATATTAGTCAGGAATATAATTCCCGTACACTTCAATTTGTCTTTAAGCTTCGAACACAAGGATAACAGCTTTATTCGATGACAAAGCAACCTTCATTGGCACAAGTAAGACGCCCATCTTTGAGTGGCAAGTCGCAATTCTATTTATCCATCTTTGAGTGGAGAAAGTAATGCTTGTGTCAATGATATTAATTTCAAATGTTGCAAAAGTCACCAGGAGATAAACAAGAATATTAGTCAGGAATATAATTCCCGTACACTTCAATTTGTCTTTAAGCTTCGAACACAAGGATAACAGCTTTATTCGATCACAAAGCAACCTTCATTGAAAAAAAGTAAGACGCCCATCTTTGAGTGGGAAGTCGCAATTCTATTTATCCATCTTTGAGTGGACAAAGAAGTGCTTGTGTCAATGATGTTTCAAATGTTGCAACAGTCACCAGGAGATAAACAAGAAGATTTTTCAGGAATATAATTTCCTTACAATTCAATTTGTCGTTAAGCTTCGAACACAAGGATAACAGCTTTATTCGATGACAAAGTAACCTTCATTGACACAAGCAAGACGTCCATCTTTGAGTGGGAAGTCACAATTCTATTTATCCTTCTTTGAGTGGACAAAGTAATGCTTGTGTCAATGATATTTCAAATGTTGCAACAGTCACCAGGAGATAAACAAGAAGATTTTCCAGGAATATAATTTTCTTACACTTCAATTTGTTGTTAAGCTTCGAACACAAGGATAGCAGCTTTATTCGATGACAAAGCAACCTTCATTGGCACAAGTTAGACGTCCATCTTTGAGTGGCAAGTCGCAATTCTATTTATCCATCTTTGAGTGGAGAAAGTAATGCTTGTGTCAATGATATTAATTTCAAATGTTGCAAAAGTCACCAGGCGATAAACAAGAATATTAGTCAGGAATGTAATTCCCGTACACTTCAATTTGTCTTCGAACACAAGGATAACAGCTTTATTCGATCACAAAGCAACCTTCATTGACAAAAGTAAGACGCCCATCTTTGAGTGGGAAGTCGCAATACTATTTATCCATCTTTGGGGGGACAAAGTAGTGCTTGTGTCAATGATATTTCAAAGGTTGCAACAGTCACCATGAGATAAACAAGAATATTAGTCAGGAAATAATTTCTTTACACTTCAGTTTGTCGTTAAGCTTCAAACACAAGAATAACAGCTTTATTCGATGACAAAGCAACCTTCATTGACTCAAGTAAGACGCCTATCTTTGAGTGGGAAGTTAAAAATTATTCTATTTATCCTTCTTTGAGAGGACAAAATGGTACTTGTGTTAATGATACTTTCAATTTTTACAAATGCCACAAGGAGATCAACTTGACGATTACACAGTTTTTTTTTATATTGTTACACTTTTATTTTGTTTTGTGCCTCAAGCACTTGCAGAACAGCTTTATTCGATGATAAAAGCAACCTTCAATTTTTTAAATATTTTTCTTTGTAATGCACTACCAGAAAACTGCCTCATTTTAAGATCTCTTGTTTTTTTGAACCAGGCTGTTACAATACATGTAATACACGTATTATTATTTTGATATAAATATTTGACATTTTTTTTGGTCTTTATTTCTTTGAGGTATACTGATGCGGAGAACAAAAATATTGAGGGTATTTTGGTTAATGAAGTGAGGGAAAATTTTGGGTAAAAGAAATGGCCCAAAACAGAGAAAAATGGTAAGTTGTACACTTTTCTAAGTTTCTTGAATTTGGTACAGTGAAACCCCGCCTTACGGCCACCTCAGTAATACAGTCTCCTCGTGATTACAGTCATTTTTTTTGGCCGCCTGGAAAAAACCACCATACATTTTCTTGTAAACAAACCCTCTTTAATACCGTCACCCCATTAATACGGCACAACTTTTTTGGCCCATTGATGACCATGTTAACGGGGTTCCACTGTAGTTTCTTGGTGTTGCCGACAAGTGCAATCCCCTAATGACATAAATACAAAAGATTGAGAAGCCACTAAATAATACCCACACCAAAAACAGGAGCAAACCAACAACACTTTTAGCAACACCAAGAAGCACTCTTAATTCCTTTTCTACAGACCTGCACATTTAACATGCTTTCCTTTTGCTAGGGGCCATTTTTCAGTACTGGAGTCAGAGAAGTACCCGCGCAGACGTGGTAAGGCGGTAAAATGGAAAACTTGAAGAACACAGAGTTCAGAAAAGATTCCAATTTGAGAGCTAAAAAGGTAGGTAAAATACATGTACATTACTTTGTTAATGCTTGCAGTGCAAATATTTCTACTGTGTAGTTAAAGTGATCCACTTAGTGATTTATGTAGCCTGTCCTGTAACAGAGCTGTGCTTTAACAGTGCCTGTTGGCCCCTGTTGCATTACTGTTGCTCTTGGACGACAAGGAAGTCTTAGTTTCTTCAAACACATTCATCCTGGGTAGCTGGATCTTTCAGGTTAAGGGCACAAGGCTCTTTCATTTTTTTGAGAACACAACACATGTTTTGCATGTTTGTCTTATGCATACATAATTTATGATTCTTATAGAATGCACAAGTGCCACACCCTACCCCCTTCGACATTTTTAATGTTAACAGTGTCCTTCCCATTTATATGCAAGGTTTGATTGTAGTGTAAATTGCTCAGAGTAGAGAGCAAGAACCAAATCTAAAGATTCAAAATAGTTAGGGTGACTATTTTGCCAGACTAAACTGTTGCTGAAGAACAAAGTAAATGTTAATCAAATGTTTATCACAGTAGTCATGCCACTGTGACTAAATAACTTTTTTTGGTGTTCAGAAATTGACAAATCGCACAGACGTGTTGGACAAGGCACAACTTTCTCCGGATGGCAAAGCCAAAATAAAGGCTTTATTAGACCTACACAATGCTATCCAATTTCTGTCTTTGGAGGAGAGTGAAGACAATGAAGAGAGGGCCAGTGATCCACCACCTAGGTACATCAGGCCAAAAAAGTTGGCGGTTCCTAGAAAGCAAACCAGTCCATTTTATTTTGTTAACTGATGGTGTTATCGTGATGTCTGCAAAACTGTTGAAACCTCTGTCTTGAATGAAACCAATGAAGGTTTTTCGGGCCCGTTAATTATCGAGACTTTCGAGACGGCCCACTGATTGAAAGGTATGCGCTGTTTGGATGTAGCTGACTGGGTTTTCTGATTTGGTTTTCTTTTTGGTGAAATCTCCCTTGGGAATTACCAGAAAATAACATTAAGGTAATAGAGCAATTTTCGTATGACCTTTGAAAAATGGTTTCGGTAAGTTTTCGTCACTTGTTTTATCAGCCAATGGATGAAAAGATCAAGAAATGAACTCTTATGCTTCGTTTTCCGCTAAAACCCTAATATGGAGAAGGCATTGTTCGATTAGCCAATCTTGTTGCAGTATGGCGTCAAAGCGAAGTATCGATTGATTTCTAGAAAGTTTTCGGGCATGAAATGTTTTCACCCGAGCGTTCGCTTAACCAACCAAAAGCCACGAGCGTTTGAATCCTTTAGATAAACCAATCAAATAGCTCTATTTCCGTTCTTTTGTTGTTTCTGTTTTGTTCGCGCTTTTTCATTTCATACGAAAATCGTTCTACCATCACAGTCCACGTTATTGTACCGCGTTATTGTACGGTCTTGTTTTGGCCTAGTTGACGCCTTGTGTTGGTTTGAGCATCTCACCATTGATTTCGGTGCATGGCTCCCTTGTGAATTGTGCTGTTTTGTTTTAAGTTATTAAAACAAGCGCTTGTAATAGAAGAACAGCTGAGACGAGCCGATACCATGAAACTCAGGCGAGACGCCAACCACCCTGCCATGGCTTTAAATGCAAGGTAAGAATCAAATCAATCTGCAGGAACGGTGTTTTAGCAAATTTTCGAGAACTTAGATACGATGAACAGGGATTTTAACCAGCTGAGTCGTCACAAAAAGCTCTTTTCTTAGAAGTGCGCTATTGCTCTCCCCTCTCTACAACTTGTGAGCCAATCCTTACATGTTTGAAAAACTCGAATGGCCCTTTTCGATACTACTTCAGGCCCCACTTGATTTGCAAACTTGAAGTAAGTCGAGTTTTTTTTTTGTCTTTCTCCGGTAGATCTGCGGAAAAGTCACCAGCATTTGTCCAAGGAGTCGTTAGCATGAAACAAACCTGCGCCAATGCTGTACTTCATAAAGGTAATCTTTCACCCAGAACGTTTAATTAGTAGTTTATGACTTCAATAGCCTGTGAACAGACTGTCTATAAGGGAAGGGCGGAGAGAAACCTGTTATAAAGCCAGCCGATCTTGACACAGGGCGGGGAGGGGACAATTAGAGCTACTTTTTGCTATGCACGTCAAAGTATTTGTAGCCTGGTGTAGAGTCCATCGCGAGCTATTCTTGCATGTTACTCATTCATCACAATTATTGTAGCATCTTTCGGACTATAAGCCTGTGAATATTGTCGCCTTTCATCGCTACCCGCTATTGGGATGTTTTGTGAGAGACTTTAAAAATATTAGGCCTGGTGTAAAACCTTTCTTGTGAAAATTAGCCTGCGTAGCAAGCGTTTCCGTGTGGTTTAAGATTAAAGAACGAGGAACGAGAGTCAGAGACCTCGTGAAAAATGGAGCAAGTAAAGATTTATATACTTGAAAATATACATTTTTATCAGTTCTTTCCATAATCACTTCGCTCGTGGTGATTAGAACGGTATACTTGAAATACTTGTATAAATAATAATAATACTTGTATAAAACATAGTAATCCTGTTATATGATTGGATAAGTTTATGGTTCGTTTAAGACAAGAAAACCACTATATCAACAGGCCCCAGTTGTTCAAAAGCTCTACAGCAAGCTATAGCGCTATCCACCGCATAAATGGTTAAACAGTGAATACGTATTAGGGAAACCAATTCTGATGTCCTATGGATAGTGATTTATCCAGTGGATAGGACTTTTCATCTTTTTAACTTCTGGGGTGCAACAGAAGGACATTATCGTTTTTGTTTTTGTTTGCAATACTTAATCAGCTAGAGAAGTTGCTATCAGACATGAAGTCGGACGTCCATCGTCTTCCTTCGACACTGGTCCGAATGCGTCCCGTCACTGCTCGGCTTAACATGTCGGAGAGAGGAATCCTCAGCCGTCTAACGAAACGAGGTGAGGGACCGCCCCCTAATGTCACCTTACCTGGAAACACCATCCAGCCCCTTCCGTTCCAGGAATGGGTTCAGTTGCTATCCAGCCGAAGGTCCAACCCTTAGTGTTGGGAGGGGGTACTACCATGCCCCCCGTAAAAATGAGAGCAGGACCTCTGCACTTACACTACAAGCTCTGTACACCGCGCTCCTCCCGTGACAGGCAGCAATGCAACTATCACAGTCCAGCCGCCTTCACCAACTACTCTATTGCTTTCGGCCTCCACTGCCACATCAAGTCAAACCAAGCCGGAGCTCGTGCAGAATATATCCAAACCAAGCTCTCGGATGATCAGTCATCACGTTAACTCACCCACTCCCACACAGTACGTCACTACTCTTCTTACCAAGCCCGGTGTGACTGCCGCATCCGTGTACCACAAACGGCGCCGGTTCTTGCCAGCTCTGGAGCCGTTCTTACTCCAGTCATCAATAGCGTTTACAGTTTAAGCACTGGCCAAACTGGAACCGAGTCTCCTCGCAGTGGTCCTCCTCCAGTTATCCAAGGCGGATTCGGTAAAATACTGAGCAAGTCTGCCACAGCTCTGGTGGAAAATCAGATCACTTCCACGATACGTAGCAAGGCTTCAGCAATGGGTCTTATAAGGCCAGATACCTCATCTGGCCCCAGTTCACCCTCGGAAACACAAGCAGCTTCGCCAGGACAAGGTCAAACTACTTCCTATGCCCCTAAGGAGGAACCCAGCCAGTCGTATATGGTAGGGATACCACTAAGGACAAAGATCCTGATGTGATTTGTTTGGACTAATTTGAATGCTGTCCTAAGAAAACCGAAATACTTGCTTGACTGGTTTTAGTTATAGTTCCTGTTAAAAACGTGCTGCATGACGCGTGAGCTTAATTACCGGAGAAACGAACATTTTTAGGCATCTTTTAAGTGCGCTATAAAGGCTTATTACCGCCCTGTCAACCAAGTCAAAATTGTCCAAAAAATCGGTCATTTGTACATATATAATAAAATATTTTATTGCTGTTTGAATATTCCATCTGAACTAAATTTTCTTAAGTTTTCGTCCGAGGGAGAGAGGGGCTGAGATGAAATTCTACAGCTGACGTAACTTACCTGGAGTTCAGCTAATCTATGAGCAACAAATAAACACCCACTTTTTACAAAAGAAATATCTTTGCTCTTGAGTTTTTCCAAGAGTAAGTGTATCCGTAATTTTTTTTCGTTAATCATAACGTTTCATTTGTAAAAGCGAAATACTCTTTCTACCTGTTATTCATACACATTCAAGTTTATTACTGGTTTTCGCGTTGTGAACGTCTTGATAAACCCTTAACAGTAAGATTGAATTTTTTTCATAGTATGGACACTACATTACTTCCCTTGAAGATAACTTAAAGTTAACTGTATTTTGCGTCTCAAGGGAATTGGTGTCTCTCCCCATCCAGTCCTCCTGGAACACGGTCCAGTCACTGCTGTTTTTTTACTTAATATTTAATTATTAATATTAATATTTCGGTTAATATTTCGAAACTCTTCTCTCGAATTTCTAGTGTTCATACTTACAACACACGTGCCTCAACCTCTGAACATTTTTATACTAATGAATCTCGACTCAATGTCAAACGAAATGCTTTTTCGCGTGTTGGGGTCAAAATTTGGAATGGGATACCTCAAATTCTTAAACAAAGACCGAAAAAAGCTTTTAAAAGCTTTACTAAAAGAAATGCTACTCGATTTCCTTGAAACTGAAGACTCCTATATTGATGTGGATACGATCATCGTGAAAATGAAAAAGTAATTCTCTTGTCCTTTATTTTATTTTTAAAATTTCACTTTAATTATTGTCCTTGCATTTAAGTAGAACGTATCTATTTAATGTAAAATGTTTATACTTATATAACGACTAATTTCTTTGTATTTGTCTAGTTTGTTGTAAATTATGTAGCCTGGCCTGCCTCGAATAGCCTCGCTAACTGCAGGCCAGTCCCAATGTATCTTTTGCTATGATTTCAAATTTAAATAAAGTTGAAGTTGAAGTTGAAGTTTACAGTCTGGCCGGAGTTAAACTACTGTGGAAGCCAAAACGTCTTTTTTAAGAGCGAGTCTCTGTGAGGACAGCCCAGCGATTTTGGATCAAAAAACTTAATCTCTCTTACATTCTAAGATTTTATTTTTCGATAATTGCAAAATGCATTTCGACGAACAACCAATGAGCCGCAAAATTATAGAAAATGGCCATGAAGTGAGCTCAGGTTGCACAGATAAAGCAATTTAAAATCCAATTTAAAGCAAGCGGAGTTATTTCTTCATCAATGCCTATATTTCACATTTTGACAGCTATACAAAGTGATGCACTCGTTCGCAACAAGTACAGTATCAAAACATGCATTAAATTTAAGATGCACCGAGCTTGGGTTAATAGTACCATTTGGATTAGACAAGAAGAACGCCGTTTGGCCGAAACTTCAATGCAGGCTGCCACATGAAGCCCGCATAACAAGTAAGTTGACATTTTACTTATTAACCCCTTGAGCCCTAAGAGTGATCAGCATCAATTTTCTCCTTGTAATATCGATGATTTTTGTAAAACAGAGCGGTCATACGAATTACGGACATGATCTCTCAAGATGAATTTGCTGGATATTTTATCAACTTCTTTCCACTACTTCTGTAGGAAATGAATAGGGGAAACAAATGAGAATTCAAATTTTGATCTTAGGGTTTAGAGGGTAAAACTGATCTAAATACTGCCGTAAACAAACGAATTAAGGTGTTAATCTATATCATATTTCCTTTGTATCCTTTTTATTAATATTATCGACTTTGAAAAGATGGTGACCCTCTTGACCCTCCGTTTGCTGACTCGACCCCAGTTGCCCTTCAGTCTGCGATAGAGCGGTTTCACACGACGTCACGGCGGCCATACAATGAAATGACGGCCATGTTGGTGGTCCAAACAAATCCTGTGGGAGTGAACTCTTTTCTTCTGTTCCTTGGCCCCTTAGTAATAAAAAGAGACAACTGGGGACGAGTCAAGTCTGTTTGGTTAACTCGTGTTTAAAATGCACTCCACGGCCACGCCCATTCAGCTTAAACACGCTCCGTTCTTTGAATTGGCACCCACCTCCCGTTAGTAAATCTTGCAAATAAGCAGTCTATCCCTAATAAGCGCTCTGCCCTCCAACTACTCGTCACTTTTCAATATGTTAAGGATCTCACACCTTTTGTTAATTTAGTCGTTTTAGTGTCTTTTCAGTAAGTGTAGGTTGTGTGGGCGCGCAATCTAATGAGCGCGCGCTATATTTACTTATTTATTTGACGTGTGCATTTAGTTCGTTATTGAACGCATTTGGATTGTTTTCCCACTCATACCATGGATAGGAAACTGGCTGACGCGATCGGTTCCAACATAGTGGGAAAATGTGACGTCACATTATCGAGAGCCATTCAACCTCTTACATCCGATATTTTGCGCCTCTTACTTTTCATCGCATATTTCATATCTCAGTCTTCGACAATGCAGATTGCCTATGGATGAAGAAGACTTGCTCCTGGAGAAAACAGTTAGCTGGTACAAAACCGGTAGAGGCAAAAGACAGAGTAAATGATTATGAAACTTGCGAGAGCGAAGAATGACTCCAGCGCGCGATAATTTTATGCACCAAACGGGAAGTCTAACTACATAAAAACTATGCGAAAACTTACATGTATGCAGCTACAAAACACCTACAAAAAGGCACAGCGTAATTTTCTACAAACCACAAGAAAACCGGAAATAAATTTAATTTTTTTTTTCGCGGTTTTGAAGATTTCTTTTGTGTTTTTATCGACAAGCTCAGCGAGTGTCGAATTATTTTATTAACGGTAAAAGTACCCAGCTCAAACAAGCGTTTAATTTTCCCTTCAATTTTATTTACCGACAACCAGTGACAAGAAGCCGTAGTTGAGAAATGTAAAAAAGCGGGGAAAAGCTCCCAGCAGAGAAAGGAAATTTGCTTGCGGACCACCTTGGAAACGCCGTTTCTAACTTTTTCAAATCAATTTTCATAGTGAAGCAAGTTGTTTTGTTATTTTCAGGTATAAATGTACAATGACCCAAGGTACTTTTCAGTCAGGTTTTTGAAAAAGCAAACTGCAACACTTTTAAAATGTTATGTAAAAAGGTTAATTGTTAACTACTAGAATACAAATGGGAAGCAAACTGTACTCTCCTGGTTAATAGCAGAACCTTCACTTCTTTTTCATGAGGAAACACTTGCCTTGCATAGTGCTTATTAAAACTTAGAACACTGTTCACAATTTACAAATAACAGTAACATCAGGGATTATGGGCTTTTTGTTTAGTCTGAGATAAGTGGATGAGGGATTGAAAACAAAATTCATACCTCAAACATGCACAGGTATTTGTTTTATTAATTTGATTTAGAATATATCTTGGTAAGGTTTATCATCTACAGGTACATTATTGCTTTGGATATCTAAAAAAACGAATACAAAAATAGTGCTAATCAACTCTATCTTTGGTTTGAAAAACAATGTCATTCTGATATAAACCGTTTCAGAGAAGAACACTAACCAACTTAAACACATGACTCTGTAGCTATTACAAGCATTGACCCTCAAACACAGTTAATTTGTCCAACTCACAAAGAAGTAATAAATACACTTCAGAAGTGATAAATAAACCTTCTGATCATAAATATTTTAGATGCCACCTTCTGGCTCTCATGAATGATAAAAGCAACTTTGTTGCTGTTTAATACAGAAAGATTGATTGATTTGTGCCCTCTCAGAAGAGTACTTGACCACAATTTTACTCTCTTCATTGACCATGTGTGTTCAGCAAATCCTACAATAAAGACAAACAAAAGGAAAACTAAAACACTATTTGAAAAAAAAACAACAACACTTAGGAGCCTAAACGGAGGACAAAAAATGTCAGTAGGTGTTTTCCCATTGATGCAGCAATTATTTATAGTTTATGTAAGGGAAAAGTACAAAAATTATTCGAGTCTCTTCAGTGCCTTCGAATACAAGCTGCGAGGAGAGCGGTGAGGTGATTTTATTCACTGGATTTGTAATATAGTAGTTAAATTTCAACATTAAACGATGAGCGAAATTAACATACTGCGTTTTTAATACGAACAGTGAGCAGGGTTAATCTTGGATATTACTTGAGCAAAACAGTTTTCAACACAAACTAGTCTGTCAATTGGAACTTTACACACCGTGTGCGTACACTTGCTCGGCGTCAACTCCGAATGTAGTTAGTTTCAGCCATTTTCAATCGAAATTTGTGGCTGAAAAATAGCAGCATTCAGTCTGTAACTATACCTATGCGACAATTCCATCCTTAAAACATCTGTCAATTGTAGTTAAGAATAGAAACAAGAAGAAACCTTCATAACGAAGGCGTCCCAAAACAGTCGCCAAGAGCACTAAATATGGCTCTGGTAAGGTTAATTTTTGGGACACAATTTTCTCAAAGACAAGAACAAATAACACAAAACAACGAGAAGAAGTGCTTACCCCGAAGGTTCAAGTGTGTCTTTGAAGGATCGCCATCGCCGTAAGACAACAAACGAAGGGAACACACACCAAAAATTAAAGTACCACCAAAAAATCCGAGAAAAGAACAAGATGCAGGCAAAGAAACCCTACAGTTCGACTGGTTTGCGCCACATTTTCGCCATGGTTTCGTCACAAATTTCCACTATGATGGAACCATCCAACGCCATCTTGGAGCACGAACCAACCAATCGGCGGTAAGAAATCAGCCCACGTGACATAAGTTTCCTATCCAGTCTTTCTATTATCCATGCTCATAGACATTGTCGGTAATTGTGCTTACATTGTGGATGGCTCCTCCTAAAATGTTCTACAATTGGTATGCAGGATTTAAGGAAGCCGAAATCATTTGTGGAATTGCTCACATTTTGCCATTTTACTGAAGAACAGTTACGACTTACAGATATTTCAAGCAACAACAATTAGCCACATACAGTTTAATATATATTTATTTAGCCAGGGCTAAAAGCAACGCTCTCGATATTATTTATAGTTTGCTCAAACAAAACAAAGAATCGTGTAACGTACGCTAAGCGGCGAAGGCAACGAGAACGGTTAAAAAACAACAATAGCTCTAATTAGCAAAAAAGCAACTTTGCCCGTGCAAGCACACTTTTTTTTGCACGTTTCTTTGCCGTTGTTTTGCACGACTTCAACGTGATTCCTAGTTACACGTTTTATGGAGGAAATGTAGTAAGTGTTCTTATTTATTTTTTTTTCACTGCCACTCATTTTCACCTTGGTGACCGCTAGCATTTCTCATTTTCTCACCGCCGCTACAAACTTTTTATTTTGTTTTATCTCTCGCTCCAGCTCTCTGTCGCTCTTTCTCTTTGAGATTCGCTAGCCTGTCGCCTACTTTCCCTCTTTCTCTGTCCTTTTCTTTCCCTATATCCTAAATTTGTGGACATACATTAAATCTATGCTGAATACTTTAGACAACACGGATACAGAAACAATCTCCGCTTCCCGCTTTCGTCTTTATTGACTCGCCGCCAAAGTGACGAGTTGCATTTGGGTTGCCATACCTGTTGATTGCGTTATTTTACATTGGTATGCCTGTGGTGTGGACAGACGGGCGGACGGACGTACGGTCACGTGATTACCAAAATTTCTCGGATGGGTAGATTACCACAGTTTCTTAGGTCTGGGACTAGGCTCGCGAGCGCTTCTCGCTATAATCCTTTAAGCCCCAATATTCACATTCAAATTATCTGTACTGATCTCAATACATTGTCTTAAAAAATAGTTGTGATACTTTGATACAAGATCAACGTATTTTTCATCTAGTGGTCATATAGTTAATTCTCATGATCATTTCTTTCCATTCTATTTTGATATGGTCAAGAAAAAATTGATGTTAATCACTTTTTGGACCTAAAGGGTGGAATCTTACATATTTTGAGAAATGTTTAGGAACACAAGAATTTGACTTTGAACGCGGTTTATTTGCTTCTTTACAGCTCATAGAACTCTAGTTGAGTAGTCAGATGAGATTCTTAAGTGAATCCAGTTTAGCTTACAAAGCGGTTGTATTTTGTTTTACTTGTTTTTAAGCAAAAATACATAGTATTCATATGCAGAGAGTAGGTGTTAGGAGGTGCTAGACCTGATAGAACAAAAGAAACCAAAATTTAGTTGAATTCACCTGCGCGTGGAAAAAATTGGCAAAATTGGAAATATCTCTATAACCAGATTCCTATACAAGAAACTTAAACAATGGTTTGAAAGAAACCTAATTTTCCTAAGATTCTGTCGAAACAAAGTCTAGTTTGAAATTAGGACAATAAGTGAAATTGAGCTGAAAATGGCCCAACTGAGAACAAAGAACTCAAAAGGTGTTGGGTCACGTGGCACTAAGCTACATTTAATGAGGTATGTAAGGCTGATTATTATTCCAGTTTGGAAGCAAAAGTGAGAACTAATTTCAGAAATTGTTTATTTCCCTTTCCACAGCTGAAAACACCTACTAAGCAAAGTAATTATTTCTATCTAACGAACTCGTTTTTGTGTTTGCGAAATAAGCTAGAAGAGGTGTTTCTTAAAGTTAATTGAAACTTAACTAAATGTTTTTAAAATAACTTGAAACCCAAACACCAAAATAGAATAAAAGGTCGGTGCAAAACTCCATGTCTAGGAATTCCGATCTTTTGGCTGCAATGCGCGCAGCGGGAAGTGGACAAAAGCATGCCATCTGTTGGCTCACAATTAAGGCACGTATTTGATCTTGACAAAGAGTAATGGCGTCATGTAAATACATTTTAAAACCGACCTGAAAAGTACAACTAAGGAGGTTTATATATATGAATTATATAGGATATTCCAACACCAAGGATATATATATGGTTAAAATATGATATGTGAGAGGAGAGCCGACAAGAAAATTTAATCGTTTGTTCGTTTGTTTTGCGGTAATTCATAGCTAATTACGCAAAAAAGTACGATGCTTTTAATCGCAGAATCTGTTTCTAGGAATAACTTTCTTTCTCTGTTGTCGGTACTTTCCCCAATAATCAACACAGCGAGCGAAATATTATTTGAAGCAAGCAAAACCGAAATAAAAGATAAATACTGAATTAAATGTAAGTTGAGCTACGATGAAAAGGCGACAGCAAAAGGCCTCCGAACGTGTGAGCTTAATCGTTTTTGGACTTCACGGTGTCACATAAATTGCTCATATTCAATCTGTTGTTTTAAAATTGATAAGGTCGGTTTGCTTTGACTATCGCCTTGAAGTAGCCAATGGTTTTATGAGTAAATATGTTTTTATTTTTTTGTGGTTTTCATTTTTAAATTTTTGTAGTTATTTTATTTTGTTTTTTAAGCCCCTCAAATTTCAACTTGAAAATATATGGCCAATAAAGAAGCGGCTTAGTAATAATAAGGTAAAGAATAAAACTCCTGATAAATAGTTGATGGAATTGACGATAGCCTCAAAGCAATCTAAAACATGACAAAAACACGAGACAAGGCTTACGTTATTTTGAATGGCTATAGTAGGACCCCAGTTTAACTCGAAATCGGATAACTCGAACTACGACCTATTTCCCTAGGATTCGATCCTACTTTTCACGTTTACTCGGACAACTCGAATTCCACGCTAACTCGAACTAAATTTGGTTTCCCTTGATCAGAATTTACTTCGTTAACTCGAATTCTGGTTCATGGAACTCACCATGAATGTCATCCTATTGGCTTTTTCTTGTCTTGTTAAAGGAACAAACCCTAAAACTAGCAAATTTATTTTTTTACTGCTTCTTAATAAGGGCAACGAACACATCATGTATTTGACAGTCATTTCCCGGTATTATCATAAAAATGCTTAATAAAATTTCTCATGAGATAAGTTAAATGTGCCCTCTGCTGTATACTGTAGTGCTGAAATATCAATAAACTATCAATATTACCATGGCAAATTGAAGATAGAATCGACCCGGATAACTCGAGTCCCCGCTAACTCGAACTGTTTTTAGTTTCCCTTTCAGAGTTCGACTTACCCGGGTACTACGAGTCCTTGTTTACACTTTTTGCGTCATTAGCATAAGCTTGTCATTATCTGATAAAGCTAATAACAAGAAATTTCTGAATATTGAATTTCACCTATCTCTCAAAAATTGAACCTCATATACCAGATAGTTTCGGAGAAAGTCTCTTTAAAAAAGCCCAAAATTTACAAAGAATGCATGAGCTCAAGAAGTTTTTTAACTGTTGCTATTTTCTTTGTTACTGATTGTAATGAGCTGAAACTTGCACAAACCCTATAAATTAACCAGCTCTTTTAATTTTTGAACCTAATTGGTATATACGGCTACATCTTCCATGGATTAACTCGTATGCTAATGAGCAAAAGGTAAACAATGACGTCACAATCAATCCGCCTATTCAGTCGCAACACATGAGAACCTTTCACCAAACTATGCGTTTAGTCTTTGACATGAATAGTGCGAAAAACGGCGGAATTAACTCAACGTCTTTAAAAATACGTATCGTATGTCATTTTTGGAACTTCATGAACTGAAATTTTGGTAAAGATGGATTCTTTCCCGCTTTCTCGAGTCTGGGTTTGTTTGTCGCTCTTGTTTCCAGGTGTTTCCTCATGATCAAAATTCCTTTCACCTGCCAGACTGGAATGATCTTCTTCCAAACTAAAGTTAATAGCACCAGTATCTTGGAAAGAGGTTGAAATTGACGGCATATTCATTTTTCCTGTTTGCAGTTGGTTCTTAAAAACATTCCTTCCAGCAAATCTACGCACTTCTCCTTGCAAGTCATTCAAAGGCAGCAGCAAGGCCAGACAGCAGGAGAAAGAGCACTTGGGGTTCTTGAGCCATTCTTTTATAAAGCGATAGATGTATACAATATACTGAACTGCAAAGAAACAGAAGTCATAGTTACGTATACTTAGGACTGTCTGCAGTCATCTATCCCTTTCAAAAACACGTTCTTAAAACGTACACGTTGACTTGACGTTTTATAAGGCGGAGTCCTCTCTTGTACTGTCTTAACTCTGTGAATATTTTAGCTTTAAGTTCAAGTCTTATGGATCATGTACTTACTGACGGACGGACTTAGCAGTACTTACATACACACTTACTTACCTGCTTTAATACTTATAACAACTTGTGAAGATCACTGACTGTGAGAAACGCGATCAATTGTGAACCGTGCAATTTTTGCAAGGACGCGAAAAATCCCAAATTTTGCAGCTGCTTGCAAACCTGGACATAAGCGCTACCTCGAGGCATTACAGTAATACAGCTAGAGTTTGAATGGCAATTGAAGCTTAACCGATTTACATCTTGAACTAAATTTTGGCCGAAAACAAAAAGCAAGCACGGAGCTGACATCGCCCTACTTGTGATTGGGGAGCTTAAGCAACGACGACGGAAAAGACGACGTCTATTTGGACCCGCTCAAATTGTCAAATGTAGGCAACTTTTCTGTTTTTTTTTTTTTCGACGTTGATGTGTTCGTGGTCGTGGCTGCTTAAGCTTCGTGATCACGTTCCATTGGAATCGGAAATATCAACCCCGAGGATTAATTAATGATATGCAAATGAGTATATATGATAGGAAATACTGGTACATTTTGTCCCATTCACTTCACTTTGCCCGACACGAAGGGCCATTGGCGACTCACCCGCCCACCCCAGTGAGTAAGTGGGGTTCCAGATTGTTGATTCAATTTAGTCTATCTTGGGCTTGTCCCAGGTAAGATTGATTCCCCTATAATGTCATAAATAACAAAACCCAGGGTTGAATTTTATACTATTGAAGGGTAAATTAATAACCGAAGTAGTTTTATACATAACTTACCTACGAGAAGACCGATTACCAAAGAATTTGCTCCAAACACTAGTACCTTGAACATGATGTTATCCACATATGGATCGATTGCGGCTGGAATGTTCTCGCTGTTTATCTTACTAACAGCTCCTATTCCCAAGTTTACAATGGTCACAGCAAGAGATATCAGCATTAGTCTGTTCTCGAATGGATCCACTATAGGGCTGACGTAGGCAAAAAACATTCCATAGAGTCCTGACATGACGCAAGCCAGTCCGACATATGCTCTACTTTCACCACCAACCAAGATCAGACCTGACGTGAGGACCACCTTCCGTACTGTGTCGACCAGCTCCCAGTACCACGAGCGCGGATGGTAGTTTTCGAAAAGGAATCGCAAGCCTGTGGTGACTTCGCTGCTTTTTACTTCGATATCAGGATTTTGGTGCTCGTCTTCCATTTCATTCTGACTTGCAACGGTCAATCGCGCTTTCCAGAGAGCTATAAGTGATGCTGTGGGAAGAAGTAGTATGTAAGCGACTGCAATGTAGGCAACGATGACTGATCGACTGTAGTTTGTACTCTCACAGTCGATACTGTAGTCAGTCTTAAGAAACGTTTGACAGTGGGTTTTCGTTTTGTCCGAACAAAGCAGACGGCAAGTTGGGGGAAGCACACTAGCTGTGTTGGAGCAGGTACTGAGATATGTCACGTACAGAAAGAAAAACAGGTTTCTCAAGATCAGCCCTTTCGTTTGAGAAGATTTCCTTAACTTTTCTTCTTTGGAGGAAGCACTCCGTTCGAGTAGAAGCTTTCGTAAACAATAAATGAGAATGGCAACAATAATGGCTGTGGCATTCATTGCAAGAATTGCAAACAAGCTCTTAAAGGCATTGACCTTTAATTCAGGAAAGATGCAGTGAAGAGGCGCTATCTGGAATACATTAAGCTGTATCATCTCCGAATATTTTCCAATGACAGAAAGAGAATCTGGCCATTTGATATATGAAAATGTCTGTAACAGTCCATCAGTTACCTGGTAAAAGCCAATGACAATTTTCAGACTTCCAAGTATCATATCCACTGTGGATCTTCCTTTTTTCGCATTCTCTTGCTTCTTTTTACTTGACCATAGGATCACTAAAATAATGACCAGGATAACTGCCACCACGATCGACAGTTGTCCGATCATCCATTTCCTCGTTGGGCACTTTTTGCACGTTTGAAACTGTTTATAGTAGCCATCACTACAAATTTCACACAGCGGTCCTTGATAGCCGTCAGCGCAAGAGGAATTGAAGCCACCATGGCAAGCCTCTTGTTGTGGACATTTGTGCGGCATAGGTACAGTGTATGGGAACTCGATAAGGAAAGCATTAGTTGAGGAAGAGTTCCTTGAATCCAAGAGATTACGTGCAAATGATTCATAAAATT
Organism: Porites lutea; assembly: GCF_958299795.1. Classification (NCBI taxonomy): domain Eukaryota; kingdom Metazoa; phylum Cnidaria; class Anthozoa; order Scleractinia; family Poritidae; genus Porites; species Porites lutea. The sequence continues at coordinate 29,052,278 of NC_133201.1, read as the reverse complement.
GCTTGTGGGTCTGATTCTCCCATTTCCACCAGTAACCCTTCTTCAGCTTAACATGGTCATCCAGACATTGTAATCCTTCTTCATCGCATTGTGTGCAGCCTTCAAAAAGATGGGTACGATGAAATCCTTTCAAACAGCTGCAAGCTCTAAACCCAGCAAATATGGAAGTATCTGTGCCTACAAAAAGCAAACGTCCGTTAGCTAAATTAATTGTATTTCAATCAGGCAAATAATTGGCTTTTTTGCATTTTTTAGAAAACATAAATAAAGTTTGAAAGCTTGTGGCTTCTGGTAGTTATAGGCTTCATTGTCAAATGGGTTTAAATACAACAAAGCTACTTCATAAGAAAGTTTCACCGCCTTGAATTACAAAGACATACGGTAATTGACAAAGTAGAGGCAAAGTCCTAAGGATATGTGTAAATAAATTCTCAACTCAAAACTGATATATATAGTCCTTATGCATGTTTACGTCAGACCACCAAGGCTCGTTTTGAAATTTTAAAAGTTACAGAATTTTGCATAAATGAATTGTAATGAGAGTAGAGTTGAAAGGAATACCCACGCTCATTAATTGAAAGTGAGAAGAAGTTTGCTTAGAAACGAGGCTTGGTGATGAAATTTGCTCGTCTGCCTTAATCAAGCATAAGTGCCATTGGCAAAGCAGTATATCGTTTCTCTCCACCTTCATTTTCTGACCAGTTTTATCTAAACTTCACCAACGTAATCAGATACTTCGAACAGGGTAACAGGGATAACGCAGTTTCTGTACACTTTTGACATTCCATCTTCTAACTAGGTCGTGAGTTTGACTCTCACCTGGAGCTAGGAAAATTTTTCTGAGCTTTCTGATGTTTGAATTCTCCTTCTTCTTAAATTCCTAATTACAATCAAGCCAGGTCAAGAGGGTCTCAATGGGGTTAACCGATAGGCGTAAAACGGCCAAAAATTTAGCCGATAGCCGTAAAAATTGAAAAATTTTAACCGTTAGCCGTAAATAGGGTAAAAAGGAGTTAACCGTAAAAGAAAGTGTTCCCTAGATTTGCTACCTTTAAGGAAGGTACTAAACTCACTTATGGTTGCCTTTTTTATTTCCCGGCTAGTGTGACTCCGTACGCATGTTAGGCGAAGCGCCTTCTAGGAGTTAACCAAGACCTAGGCTCCATTTCCTGCGCTCTCTCGGGGAACTAATTTTTCCCATAGTGAAAGTGTGGCTTCTTGCTGGGGATTAATATTTGCAATTTTCCGGAGGTCGTGCCTTCGAAACACTGGTGAAACAACAGGCAGAGCTGTTTGTAAAACACGTTGCCGATAGTCGTTCCGTACAGTCCTTCGCTATCATTAAAAACACTGGACACGCGGGAATTTTTTTATTGACCGTTTTCACACTAGAGCTAGAAATGGAGCATCAGGTCTGAAACTAGCCTGTGTACAGTCGCGTCCTCAACACAGACACCCCTTCTCCGATTTTTTCTGAGGGGAGGGGGAGGCTGTACACAGGCTATCTGGAACGGATAATCCCGTCTTCAAAAGTTAGGCGGATTGTTCATTCAAAATTAAAACTATTCCATTTTCAAATTAAGACGTATTACCTATCTGACGCGAATCATCAAACGGATAACGCGTCTCACACGAATAATCCTTCTCTAGTGTGAAAACGGCCATTTCTGTTATAATGAATGTCGCGCCCCGGCCTTGAGTTGGGCGTGTGTCTGCTTTTGCTTTTCCACAAAGATTATTTTTAAATTGGCTATTGACATTTCTATGTGTAAAATAATATTAGAAGTGGAATACTTTATAAAAAGTATGACCTATCAAATGTTAAAATTTTTCAAAAGAATACAGTCGACTCGCTCTTAACGGACACCTCTATAAGACGGAGACCTCCCTACTTAACGGACACCTAGAGTTGGTCCCTGCCTTTCTTTACTCCCTTTATTTGACTCTCTGTAAGACGGACATCTCTCTAAGACGGACACTTACTGCCGGTCCTAAAGGTGTCCGTCTTACAGGGAGTTGACTGTAGCTTACCTCATCCCGAGATGATCCGAAGACCTTTACTCAAAAAAATACAGGTTAATTAATATTTAACTTTTTGAAACAAAAGAAGTTAATTTTTAACTTTTTCGTTAACCGCAACTGAAAAAAATTAACCGATAGCCGTAAAAGAGCCAAATTTTAGCCGATAACCGTAAATGCCACTACCCCATTGAGACCCTTGGTCAAGCGTACCACCATAGATTCTACTGATGAATTCATATACAACTTATTAACCGACAGTGAGGTCATTACAGGGAAATCCCTGTTATGACCGAACGGACGAGGTTAATAAGCGGTCATTTAGCGCTCTAAATGAATAACACCGCAAGTAATTGAGCCTACGATCAATTAAAACCAATATCTGGTCGGTACATAACTTTTAAAAAAAAGTCACCTCAATGAATTGTACACTTTAACCGGCGATACAGACATGCGACACTGGACAGCGGATACCTTTTTCACAGCTGTCAATTGACCATAACATGGATGTCCACTATCAAGTTAAACAGATTGTATATGCCTTGGACACCTAGCGAATAATGCCCGGTCATTACAAGAAACGTTTGCCAGCTTAGCAGCCAATCAGAACACTCGTACTTTTGTAGCCATTTTGTAGCCATTTTGACACGTTGACATTTTGAAGTCTTGTGGTGATTCTTATCATTCTTACTAGCATCCAATGAGCAGTAAAATCACCAGCAGATGGTTAAAGTTATCTTGTTTCCTTCTTGAGTTTGATAAAGAATTTTATTCAAAAGCTATCGAAGACGATTTCTCTTGATCTGATAGAATGCTGAGAATCTGCAGCGCGAAATTCACTGCCCATTGAGCATGCAAGCATACAGATTTGAATTTGATACCCCTGCCACTATCAATATAATCTGTGTGGTCTATGTTTGACTGGGTTTGACTATAAAATATGCCTACCTTGCGGACAAGCAATGCACTCACGGGCGCTTTTGCCAGGCGCCTTACTGTATGGGACAAAAGTTCCATTTGGACATCTGAGGCAGCTGTCATTGACAAACGCTATGGTATCCGAATAGAAGCCTCCTATAAGAAAGTGTAATCAGAGTGAAAGTGTCCTTGAAACAAATTTAATTTTGTAGTCCCAAAATATGAGCAAAATGGATCTACAGAGCCGACAAGAAGTAGTTAGTTTGGGGTAAAATTGCCGGGTTCCTTGGTTTTTGGTCCGACGTTCGTTTTTAAATTCCATGACCTACAAATAACGTAGAATTCCCGTAGTATAATTGGTTTCTCTGGACGTACTTTACTATTGCATGGCGTAAGAAAAAAAAGCTAGCATCTGGTCGTATTAAGAGTCCAATAAATGTGGCTGGCTGGATACTGGTAAAGTTAGTACTAGTTTTTGCGTTTTTATGAATAGAGACAGAAGAGAGTTTGAGCATCAAGTATACGGTAAGCGGCGAACGTCAGATTCAAGTTGAGAATTTCTCAAAATAGAAAATGAGCAGATAAAAACAGCTCAAAACAATTCTTATGGATAAAAAATTGCATGAAACTACCAATTTATGTGTTGAAATAATGAAAAGTAAACGACAATTAAAGGGAAAGTGTTGGCCCAACGTTGTTCACCTTGTACACCAATGACCTACCAAGTGCTGTTACCTCTGGCTCTGTCTTTATGTGAGTGGAGGACACCACCGTTTATTGCATTGGGGACACTGTTAATAACACGGTCACTTCTTTAAACAAAACTTTATCGGAACTGAACAGTTGGTGCCTAGAGAACTCTTTAACTCCTCACTCGGCAAAGTGCGAAGCTATGCTATTGATGAGAAAACCGCACATTGGGCCTCTAAATTCTGTGTCTATTGGAGAGGACCGGATCAAGTGGGTGAAACACACTCGTCTTTTGGGCGTTACTATCGATGACAGGCTTTCCTGGTCACATCACCTTACAGATGTAAAAGAGAATTTTGCAAACAAACTGAACCTACTGAAAAGGAGTTCGTTCTTGTGCAGAAACGCCCTATTGGACTTGTACTCCAAGATAATATTACCATCATTTTTGTATGGACTTGGTTGTTTTGGGGCGGATGCCCTAATGCGGACCTTCTACATTCACTGGAAGTACTTGACTGTAGGGTAGCCAGAATAATATACAACTTGCCCCGCGGCGTGCCTACTGATGAAGTATACAGAAATTTGAATTGGAATACTTTAATCTTATATTATAAAATTATTAATTAATTAAACTACTCCATAGCGTGTTTATCGGTTTAGCACCTGCGGCTCTATCATACTTGACAAATAAATCTTGCACTGAGTACAATTTCAGAAGTAGTAATAACATAATTGGCCAGCGTTTTAACTCGCAGTATCTTAAAAACTCTATTAGTTATAGAGGCGCTATTCTTTGGAACACGGTTCTCGACTCATCTTACCGGCCGGTTTACTGTTTTTTATCGCAAAGTGAAGAAGGACTCTTCTTTTAAGGAACTTGATTTTAGCGCACAGTCGGTCCAGTCGCTGCCTAGACACAACTAAGAGTTTAAATGTTTTTAACTGTTTTATGTTTAAAATGCTGTAGTCAATTTACTTAGTGGTAACTAATGTAAATTCATTTTAACGTTGTATCTTTTTTAAAATCTTACTGTATATTTTTGGAGTTTTTGTTGTAGTTGTATTTTGTGAGTAACGTTATCCCTATTTTTATTATAGTTCTATATTCATTTGTAATTGCTTTTACACGACCCCACAAGCTTTGACCTTTAAATCGTGTCGTGTTTAAATAAAGGATATGTTGTTGTTGGGAAACTTAGTCACCTGATTCAAATTCGCGTTTGCCATTAGACGTAAACGTGATGCTTAACCTCTCTATTGTCGAAGTCAGTAAAACGCTAGAACTCGAATTCTACCACTCCTGTTTGTGATTTAAATTTATCATCACCATAAGACAAGAAAAAGCTCCGATAATAATCATGTAACACAATATATATTTTACCTGCGGGACATTCGACGCAGTCTAGACGACTTGCATTGACAAAAGTACCAAGTGGACATGGTCGTAAATTGTACTCATCGAGAGTTGCATCCGCAAAACCAGCTCGCTTAAATGAATCGCGTAGTGCTGTGTGGTTGCCCGAATATTTCCGAAGGTCAAGAGAAGTAGAGTTATCTTGACCCAAGCCGCTAAATTGAAAGATATAAATGTTTCAGTAAAAAGCTTTTATAAAATGTAAGAAATTGACATAAAGGTCGTTCAAGAGATCAGTACATCTTACTGATCGAACGTGTTTTGTATTATTTGATGGCTTTTAGTAACTGCACTTTTAATTGCTTAATTATACATCTAGCCGGATTTTTGATAACGTTATCGCCAAATGGACCTTTTGTGTCGAACAATTTTTTTCGGTCAAAAACTATCTCCAAAGTAGCTACTATATAAACTAAGAGTGCAACTATTGCTTTTTTCTTCTTCTTCTCCTTTCCTTCTCCTCGCTCTTTCTTTTTCTCCTCTCCTTTTTCTTCGTTACTATGATTTTGGAGCTTCTCGGGCTTAAGAAACCTGCCTTTTGACGCTTTTTCACTCAAATGACTGCAAATTTCGTTAGGCTGGTTTTCAAAAAATCGGCTAGACATATTCTCATAATTATATGAAATAAAGAAAGAAGATATATCTGGATTGAGTTCACAAGTTTAAAGCCGAGGTTGCTAAACTTAGCCGGTAGTCTGTGGAATTTTCAGGTTTTTGCAAGTAATATCTACGTAATGGGAGAACACTGATCGTACCTTAGAAGTTCCCTGCAAAGATTCCCTTCCAAAAGATAGATCTTTTCGGAAGCCACCACTTTTGGTTCGATTCTCGTTAGCGACCACTATAGCTTGGCTTTTTGGGTGGTCGCTTATGAGAGGTTCGACTTCTATTGCAACGCCCTTTCAACATCAAGACGGGTGATATTTATAAACGTTTGACCAGAGAATGATAAGTATATAAAAAAAAAAAACAGAAAAGGGACAAAAATCCAGATTCACCTATACCTCACGATGCGAGTTGAGAAAATGGGTTCGGCAAAATTTAACTTCATCTCTTCAGCATAGTTTACATCGGGTTGATGCATGGAGCTAAAGTAACTGAGTAAATGAAGGTCAAAGACAATGCAACCGCATATTAGAATATTTGTTACGGTATTAAAGAAAGTTACGAACAGATAAATAGTGCAGCGCTCTCGTTGAAATGAATCCAAGACTTTCATGGTACCAATTTTACCATCATTCATGGTTCTACAAAAGAAAACAAAAATGGATAGTTAAGTCTTTCTTATTGATATCAAAGCCCGATTCCCTACGAGCGAAGCGACTGATAGCAAGGACACCAATAATTGAGTTTTATATAGAATACTTCATGAAAAGTGTGCTCGTACGGTGTTGCACAATTGCAAGCTATTAACGTATCCTAAATTGAACGAGTGAGCGCAGTGAACGAGTGTGATTCCTGATAAAATAACAGCGAGTGCATATGTTTATCATATACATCCTTATACTTACATATTTTGTGGGGCTATTGCTAAGGAAGATGCAGAACTCCCTCTGTTATGTATTTGGCCAATTTCTACAACAGTTCTGATAATATACCAATCGTACTTACGTGACGGAATTTAGGTTACAAAAATCATGAAAAGACAAGACTCGGAGGCTCACTGCTTTTAACTGAGTGCGAATCATGAAGCTGCAAAGAACGAAAAGTTAACTGAAATGTTTTTATTACCTTTTACGTTTGTTGGTATCATCTACTGTATTACCACTACTATTTGTCCCCATAATTATTACTTAATGTTAATTCTTTTGAAGTCCTTTTAAGCTGTCACACCTACTTACATATCAGCACTACTTGTACCTTGAATTAGCAATCAGCTTAAAAGTAAAGACAATTCACAATTGCTTTTACGTTTGTTGGTATCATCTACTGTATTACCACTACTATTTGTCCCCATAATTATTACTTAATGTTAATTCTTTTGAAGTCCTTTTAAGCTGTCACACCTACTTACATATCAGCACTACTTGTACCTTGAATTAGCAATCAGCTTAAAAGTAAAGACAATTCACAATTGCCACGTGTCAATACCACCTTTTATGGCACACCCTCTTTCAAATTTTTAGCACCCAAACTATAAAATAGTTTAGACGACGATCATATATTTATTCAAAATTTGTATTTCCGCAGTTCCCATGATCTTCATGTCTCATTCCTTTCACGGGTTAAGATTAACTCAACAAATTAGTCTGCTCTCAACGTGGGGGTCTTCACATCCTCGGAGACCCAGGGGCAGTAAGTCGGGCCCAGAGAAAAGGTGCGACGAAAGTTTTCAAGCATGGGCGGAAGATCCCCTGGGTACCGACTCTTACCGGACCATTTCCAAACGGTCAAGCGAATGCTGGCTCCTGATTGGGCACAAAAAATGCTTTGCATTACTGTGCCCAATCGGCGAACAGTTTCTCCTGAGTTTTTTTCGAGATTTCTTACACGAGGGCTATTATCTCGCCACAGTTGCCCGGTTCATTCACCAAGCTTTCCTAACCAGAAACGAAGGAACTACCGATGAGTTGAAAAACGTTTCGGATGCTATCAGCAAGAGCATTTTGCACTGAGAAAATTTTGTTTCTGACGGATCACAATGTATCGTAAATAGTAGGAAGTTTAAGATGCAGCAGCGACGAGAAAGTAAAAAAAGCAATTGACAAGGCAAAACAACAACTTTGCACGTGAATAACGCTTTTTTGTACTTTTCGTTGCCTCCACTGCTCGACTACCGCGTGAAAACGCCTAATTTCACGTTTTGTGAAGGACGTAAACAAGCAATAAAAAAATTTTCTTTCTCTTTATGAACTTGAATATGGTTGATAGAAATTCAGCTCCAGAAGAGTTCGCTTGCATTTGACAAAGCAAGCGAGTTGGAATAATCACGATAGAGACTGAAAAAAATGTGAGTTCACTTTTCATGCGACGTTTTCGTGGCTGTCAACTGCCGTGGCATCTTAAACTCCCTAATATTTACGAAGGCGTGATCGATGCAAGCTTGAATACCTGTTGTAAGCTCAAGCTTGTATTTTTGGAAAAGCGTCTTTAGTTTTCGGGTAGACAGTATTTTGAAATGAAGAGTTTATATCAAACTGAAAGTTTCCTGACAACGTGCATTTCTTTGGTACATGAGCCAGACAAGCCGTGATCGAGTGAATAGCCGTCGTGTACGAACTCACGAAAAGAACTCAGGAGATGCTGTTCGCCTATTGGGCACACTAATACAAAGCATTTCTTGTGCCCAATCAGGAGCCAGCATTTGCTTGACCGTTTGGAAATGGTCCCATGCTTGAAAACTTTCGTCGCGCCTTTTCTCCCGGCCCGACTTCCCCTCTGGGTCGAGGATGGGGTCTTAATAGCTCAATGGTAGAGTACCGCAGCGCTAAAGCAGAGGCCATGGGCTCGAGTCCCGTTGAAGTCCCGCAAAATTTGTTGGGTTTATTTGCAATGCTCAACTTGCAATAACCATTGCGACGATAAAATCCTCATTCAAAATTTGTATTTTGGCAGTTCACATCATCTTCATGATCTTAGAGCTACCGCTACCATGGCTCACTTTACAATCAATGTTCGCTTGTCTGAACTTTGTGAGCTAGCTTGATTACTTATTCTTACTTTTTTGATTAGCATGTATATAAATCTGCCTGGATTTGATAAAAGGTACCTCCAGAAATTTCAAATGCGTTTTAACAATTTAACCCTTGAGGTCAATTAAAAGCAGTTAAAAGTCGCTAGTTACGGCTTAAAACGGACAAATTAATCGCTGGCAACACACGAAAAGTTGCTCTTGGCAAAAGCGACAGATTTGTAACGAAATGAACAACATTTAGAAGCACAGAAATAATGACCTTTCAGTCTCTTAAACTATGAGGCTCATAGCGAGATGCCCGACTAAAACAGACCTAGAATCCACCTTTCTTGACCCCACAATCGGTTGTCTAAGACAAAATAACTTCAACTAAACACTTACAAAGCGTTTTCATGCTTGTACACAATATTCTTATAACACGAGCGCCACGACATACCTGAAATCTGTCTGTCAACAACTTCAGGAAATCACACAATTAACCCCGCTCGTGGCACTGATAAAACTATCCACAACCAACCAGACAAAATGTGTCCACACTTAATACGGGCGAAATATCATCACATTACTCTCTCTCTCAATAACTCTCGCTTTCTCCACTAAATCATCACATGTAAACTTTGCTGACACAGTCGATTTATTCAAGATCGCGGATGTAGACGAGCCGTTTTGAAAGGGGCACATGGACGCCGGCCTGGTCAGAAATCAGCATCAATTTTGCTCTCGCCGAATAGTTTTGACCCCTAAAAGCTACTTTTTGAGGCCAGAGACTCGTCACCGCCCACATCAAAGCTAGCAATATGATGCCTTTCCGTCTCAAGCCCGAGATCAGTGTTTCACACGTTTAGCCAAAATGAGACGAAATACGGTAGCATATTGGACGATGGCAGATCTTGCCAATCGTGAGACTTGTTCCTTCAGAAGGCTTAATGATGCCTTCCGGAAAACTTTGCTGCAAGCGGCCAAAAAGAGACCTAGAAAATTAACCGACCACGTAAAACAACTTCTACCGCGCGCGATGATTTCAAATGTCATAGTGTTTTATGACAAGGGGAGAATCATGGGAAATGATAGGTAGGGGAGAGCTTCGAAGGGGAGGGGGGGGGGGGCGGAAGATGTAAACAGCATATTAAACACATGTTTTTTGATCTACTGCAGCTTTTAAGGGGGTTTTTGTACTGAAAAGATCATTAAAAAAATGGATGGTCAAGTACTGAACAAGCCTCAAATGAGACTGTTGCTAAAAATTTCTGGAGGTGCCTTTTATCAAATCCAGACAGACATAATATTTTTTATAATTTGACATTATTCTGCGTAATTAAAGGTATCTCTAGGAGATACTAGAGCTTATGTGCTACTCTTCTACCCGATTTCAAATAAAGCTTTGCTGCTACTACTGGTACTAACTACTACTACTTGAGCGCAAGTTATGAGCCATTCATAAACAATACAAATCGTTTTATACTTACATTAAGACCTTCTTATGTGGTTTCTCTGGGATACTGAAAGCCTGATTCCCAATAGTCTTGATAGGATTATCTGAAAGCACTCTAAAGGTATGAATTGCGTGAGTGTATGTTAGTATATAAAAAGCTGCTAGTCGAAACGCCAGTAATCACGTGACCAATCAGTCCTTGAAATACATTGTAAGACGAGAAACTTTCCCTGAGTTTGTGAGCCATTTGAGCGGATTAAGAGAAGGTAACTGGACAGGTCCAATTTTTCTCTCTCTTGGACTACTTCGTAAGATCTTGAACATAAATTAGAAGGATGGATCTTCAGCTAGGACCTTATAGTCCAGTACAAAGTAAATATCCATTTCCCGCTCCCTCGAACATTTTTGCAGACATGTATCGTTTTAATCCTTTCTTTAAGGGTATTTCAGAAATGGATGTTTGCAGGATTGATTGCTGGCTGTGGCTGTACGAAGGCATTCTATATTTTCACTAAAAGCCACTTGTCATCTACCTCTGAAGTTGAAAAGAAACCTTTCTAAAAATTTGTGATAATACAATTCAGCTACAAAACTAAAAGTAGACTTTTTTCTTCATTTGGCCTGTTAAACGAAGTACCAGCTTAAACTAAGGGGGTGTTTACATGACACCGGGGCAAGTTCACTCCAGTTCCCTCTCATGGCTCTATATTTGTTTACATGGCACCACCACAAAATGTCATACTGGCGCGGTTTCATAGGCGCGAGTCACCCCGGCGTGAGTTCACCCTGGTTGTTGTACCGGGGCAAGAATTTCACTCCGGTACGAAATCTCGCAACGGTATCATGGAAACGCGAAATGACTACCCGTTTCGGTATGAAATCGGTCTGCTGGTAGACTGGAACTGGGTAGCGCAAGCGTAATGTTTGCGATTTTGAATCACACGTGTATTTTATCAACATGAACTGTAGATTTAAATAACGAGATATGAAATGACCCTGTCATTATGTAAACGCGATGCGAAATCAAAACGTCATCCCGGTATGAAACTCGCGCCGGTGCGAAATGGTTTTGATATAACAAAGTTACTTAATCACAAAATGAGTGGCACCATGGTGCAGTGGTCTTTGAGTTGCTGTTTCGTGCAGATGAAGTAGATTCGACTCCTGGAGTGTTTTCTGTTACTTTACTGTATTTTTGGTTTAGTTTTAGTTTTTTTAATCCAGTTTTCCTCTTTGGCTTATTTCCCTTTAATCTTTCTGCTTACCCTTTCAAGCGTTGCGAGGTTTTTAGGATACCGTAGTTTTAGTAACCTTGGTTTCTTATGTGGTTTATTTGTGGGCTTTTACGCTGTTTAATTGGCTTTTTGAGTAACTGATTGTGTGGTAGTTTTGATTTCTCTTTAAGTGCTAATTGCTTATAAATTGTTGCTTTTTGCTCAATCCTTCGAGCTTGCTGCTGTTGCTAGAGGTGTTTTGCTTTTGGCATCGTGTGGTGTTGCGCTTGAAGACATTTTTGAAAACTGTTTGGTATTTACTTAAAAGAAAAACAGTTTGCTGCATTTAATTGTTAAAATTTGTCTCCGGTAATATAAAGTTTTGTGGGCGAAGCGAACTTTATTGGAGATCCATTGGCTCTGAAGAGCTAAAACTATACACACTTAAAGCCTAGTTTATCTTTTGATGAACTTCCTCTTGCTGTGTCCGAACTCCTCAATGTCGCCGTGCACCGGCCCTTAAAAGTGTGACTGGTCGATATGAATGCTCTGAAAATTTGCTCGCCGATAGAAAGGAATCTTTAAAATTCATTAAAATTCATCCAAACAAAGTACAAACACTGGTTTTCTATGACAATAGGGATCTCAAATCGGGATCGCGACAATAGGGACCGACAAATCTAAGAAATTGGAGCAATATATCCTTGAGATATTCGAAATTTTTACCCGGAGTAGTCAATCGATAAAATTCGGTATCGATAAAAATCGATAGCAATCAAGCGATTTTATCGATTGATAACGGAAATCGCTGAAAACCGATAAACTAAATTGCTCTGTCAAATCGATGTTATCGATTTTTCATGATTTTAACGAGTTATAACGGTAAGTCCGACATTGTTGTTTTTTGGCATAAGTACAGCTGAGAAAACACATCCACGAGTAACAACTGATCAGCAAACATGAAAATAAGAAATGTGGAAACCATTACAGAGACAAGATTCTCTCTAAAACCGTGCCCCTTTTGTACATAATAACAGAAACGGTTCGGTTTTATAATTACATTCGCAGTTCTCGCAGGCAAGTACCAGGAGAAATACAATCTTAGATCAAAGATTTCCCAGCCGGAATTTCAGACATCCTCTAGAGTCAAAGGGATGCCCGAAATTCAGATTTCTCTCGATAGCTTTTCACCGTTTTCCGTTTACAATCGATAAAATCACTTGATTGCTAAGGACTTTTGTCGATTTCGTTTTTACTACACGCGGAACTGAGGTTATTTTGAAAGGGCCGCAGACCTTAATCGTAAAAAACTGGGGAAAATAAAAAAACCTGGTCAATATCGGCCATCCGAAGAAGACTTTAAAGCGGGTTTTAAAAAAAAGATAAGGTTTTTTCAAACTTTTTTTTAAAAAAAGTGATAATAAATTGTTTTATCCTTCGACTCTCAATTGCAACTCAATTGTCAACAAATTCACTGTTTGCATGAAATCAGTTTCAATTTTGGATGAACAGAAGAACAGATATATCTTCCGATAAAAATTGATGGAATCGGTAAAATCTAGGAGAAGCTGGCGAATTTCTCTTTTAAATTCCTTCTTGTGTAGATTTCGCAAGCTACACGTTATCTCATTCCACAGTTTTACGCCAAATCTGGAAAACGATCGAACGCTTATGTTACTCTAACCTAGTGCTTTGTACGTTAAAATTCCTTCCAAGTATTTTTAAAATCTGCCATGTTTCGTTCGAAATACTCATGGTTACCTGTGATAAGTACTACCGTAGTACTTACACCATTATCACAGTCATATGATGATTACCTGTGCTCAGTGTGCCTTGATTATTCATAATGGATTTTCATTCTCTATAAAAGTTGTAACAATACGAGGTAACTACTTTCTTTACTCTGCCTTGGGTCGGTCATCATAACATCTTTTCAGTAAAGCGGACTATACTTACAATATATCAAGCTGTCTCTGGGCTTTGAAAGCTTCATCACTGATTGACTGAAGGTGATTCTCATTGAGCAATCTATTACGCAGCAAAACAGAATGCAATATCGTGATGGTATTTAATAGTTTATCTACGAGGGCGTGCTGTTGAAGCCACAGTGTGAACGAGTGGTTTGAGGTCTTAGAGCGCTAGACTTGCAAATCGGAGGCCCCGAGCTCAAAACTCGCCCTGACCGCTAGCTGGATTTGTTCTCGGTCGTTCCGGGTTCAAATCCTGGGCCACCCTTGTAAATAGCCAGCTAGTTTGCCTCCAGCCATTTGGGATTCTTAAACCTGTTAAGTTTGATTTAGATTACTTGTCTCAGGCATTTGCTCAGCCCCACTAACATTAGTGCTATAAATACTGTCGAGGGTAAATAGGGTAAATATAAATAAGACATTTAAAACAGTTTTCTGTTAGCACGAACGTATTTTGAACGAGCTATTGAGCTGACTAGACGTTAGATAGAAATTTGAATTCAGGGGTCATGCAAGGTTCAGCCTTGCATTTAGAAGTGATGCACTGGCTGTGAATACGAATGGTTCTAGTGAAGAAAGCTACAGGGCTAGCTGGCGTATCCGCGAGTCTTTTAAAGTATGCATGTATGTCTATTACCCCATCCCTCACGAGCGTGTTTGAACACAGTGTTAAAGCCTGCAAGTCATCAGACCAGTGGAAAATTGCTAGCGTCAGTGCGGCGTTCAAAAAAGGACGAGAGGAAGACAGAACATGTTACAGACCACTGTCTATGCTCAGCATACCAAGACAGTAAATTAATGGAATTTGCGTCGCAAGTAATATCACTAATCACTTGGTTACGCAAAATTTACTTGAAGACAGGTAATGGGCTTATATGAAGAACAGCTTTTAAAACACCTAAAAGAGAGGTGGAGAGAAGCAATAGCAAGGAGGCTTTTTGTGAGAATACTGTTTGTCGATCTCACTAAAGCTTTCGACACAGTGTCGCACAATATAGTACTACGAAAGCTGAACGACCTTGGAATCAGAAGAGATATCTGGCTGTGGTTAAAGAACTACCTCACAGAAAGAAGACAATTCGTCAGAATCAACGGATGCGACTCCGATACACACATTATAGCTCACGGAATGCCGCAAGGGTCGGTCCTCAGACCCACGTTCTCTCGTTCTTTACAAACTACCTCTCAAAATCACTACGCTCTGCGGAAACTTATCTGTATGCAGACGACCAACAATATACTGTATCGCAGAAACGATGGATTTGCTAACAAACATACTAGACAATGTTCTAGCTGAAATCCAGAAATGGTGCGACAGAAATTTGATGGTACCACACCCAGAAAAATGTAAAGCAATGATAATCCAGCGGCAATCAACATTTACTGGCTTTATCCAAGCTCTTCGTTTTGGCAACAACATCATAAAGTGGACAACCTCAGAAAGACTCCTTGGAGTATAGGTTGATAACAAGTCTGATAACAAGTTGTCCTGGTCAGATCATGCTGCAAATGTAGCGAAGTCATTCGCATCCAAGTTAAGTTTACTCCGACGCATGTGATTCCTCCCTCGGAAGCAATTAGAAGACTTTTCCACAAAAGTGATAATGTCATCAGTTACATACGGCCTGACAGTGTGGGATCGTGCAACAAGACTCACATAAACAACCTGGAGAAACTCCATGTAAGGGCTGGACCAATTGTATATGGGTTGCCACAGGGCACTAGCGCTGAAGAGGTCTTAAAGCGAACTGGATGGGACAGTTTGGAAACAATATTCAAATTGCGATTAACGGAGTTTTTCTTCAAATGTATAAAAGGTTATTTAAAGAGTTTGTTTACAGAGGAATTTAGGCCGCAGAAGAAATGAAAACATCATTCTTCCAAGACCAGAAATGAATTTTATCAGAAAATCCATACGCTACAGAGGATCAATCGCATAGGACAGTTTCACGAACAAGGGAACCAGGGCTAAAACCTTGAAAGAATTCAAACGCTGTGTTGCAAAATTTTATACTGATAAAATGAATTTCGAGCCTATTTTCAGCTACAACTAGAAACATAGATATCGGTTACCAATATTTTTAACAGTTTTAATTTTTAATTGTACATTTGTACAACCTATTTTGGCTACAACTGAAAACAGAGATGTCGGTTACAAATATTTTAAACAGTTTTTAATTTTTAATTGTACATTTGTTTTCAGTACGTCTTATTTTTCTTGTAACTGTTGTATGCCCACCAGCAATGCTGATCTTCTTATCGTGCTACAATAAAGTTCTTATGTATCTATCTATCTATCTATCTATCTATCTAGAAACAGCCTTGGAAGCCTGTTTCTCGCATAGTACTTGAACTTGACCAAACCTACGCAAAGAATTTGCAATGCTAATGACACACGTTTGCAACCATGTTTTGTATTGTCTGATCAAGCCTTATTGTTCCCTGAGCTCACTGATGCACGACCGACATGAAAATGGTGCAATGTTCGTCAACGTACGGAAATACAATGGCTTATACGTGTTTTCTTTAATTTATCCCAGAAGCCGTCGACTTATCCACCAAAAGCCAAGAAGAACTAATTGTCCTTGCTTTCATTACACTAACTCCAGTAAATCCCGCCAGACCGTTCTGCGTGGAGGAGACATCTCCGTGAATACCGGATCTCTTGCTAAACAGAAGTCCGCAAAATGTGAGGAATGTGAAAAAACAGTTAGGCTAAATCTACAGTGTCACCTTTATGCACCTTTAATACCTAGAGCATAGTCTTGACGTTTAATAAATTCCTTATTACAATTAATGAATATCCACTCGATGTTATTACACTAAGCGAGACGAGGCTGGAAGACAATCCCGCCTTACTGGACTTCGTGTCTGTGCCAGGTTATAGTACAGTTTTTCGGAACCAAGAATCAATAAAGGGCGGTGGTTTCGGTTCATATATTCGAAACGACATTCGAACACCGGGAAGATATTGAAAACCTTTAACTTGATCTTGAGCATCTTTGGGTCGAGATCCCAGGTCGCAACAAGCACACCAAAGCACTTGTTAAAGTGATGTATAGATCTACTCGAATTCTCAGGACCTCTGACTGGCTTGGGCGCCTAGGGTCTCTGCTTGGCCATCTTACAGCTACCCGGGACGGTTTACTCTAAGCGGGAGCGTCCGCGCGCGCGAAGCGCGCACAGCGGATCCCCAGGCCTATAGAGAATGGGAACCCATCGATGCCAGAAAGTTTGGTTATGACGTCAGCGTACGCGTCCGCCCGTACAGACTCTGGTATTAGGGATAAAAAACTCAGTAGGGTAGAGAAGAGAGCCCCAGACATGTAGGTTGCGTTTGGTTTTTGGCGCAAAATTTACCATTTTAGGGGCAACCAACGGAGTATGTCACTGGATCGACCGGCAAAACTAAAGACAGAAGTTCTTGAACAAGCTGGATTTATTTAAAAAGCACAACGAAACAACATTATACATGCAAAAAAAATTAAAAACCTCGCTTGCATTCAAAGATCAGCCTTTTTCCAATTGGTCATCTGCACGATGAAGGTATTTTATTACTACTACCAGAATACTTCAGCATTTTGCTTTCCTGTGCAAATTAGAGCTTTTGTTATTTAAACTTCGCTGGGATTACCAAATTTATAAAAATGAAAGGAATAGCAATGACGTCATCGTGTAAACGACCTATAACCTTTATATCAAAAGATAAGCACGGCGATCTGTTTGGTTTGTTTTAGCCACGCTTAATATAGCTGTAGATTCAAGGAACTAACCTGTGCGTTTAGAGCATGTCAGAGACTGATATTAGCATGACCGGCGTGCCGCAGACTTTGACACGCCCGGCATGCCAGATAATTTAACATGCCCGGCATACCAGAGATTTTGGCACGCAAGGCGTGCTGGGTATGAATTTCTTATTAGAACCTGACTGTTCGTGGCGCGGGTGAGAAGGTCACGGAACCTCAAAATATGCAAAAACACTCTGGGATCACCCCCTCTATTACCAGTGAGCAAATCATTGACGATAGGCATGGGGAAAATCCTTGCATGCTAACCAAAACTTAAAACGTAGCAGAAATGTTCTCAGTTACTGATTCATGCCCTAGGGGAAGCTTTAAAATACAGAATTTTATGACATGGATGAGGGAATTTTCCTTAAACAGCATGTGATCATGCCGGCTAGGATGTAATGCCCTTTTCTACGGCTAGCTAGACTCATTTTTAAGCTCCATGGCCTACAATGACGAAAAATTCATGCCCAAAATGTTAAAAGTCCAAAAAAAGTCCTCGAAATTTTAGTTTCCAAGCCGTTCTGTCTACGAAAATTTAATTTCAATCTCAAGCTGTTTTGATTTGTAGGAATACTATCTCCAAGTAAAATTGTAAACATGCTGGAAGCAATATTTTTTCTATGACCACCAGTTTCTGACATACAAGATTGAAACTGATTTTCTTTTGTCTGTTTTTTTTCTTGCGCCGTCTTTTATAACTAATAAAAACAATACAAGTCACTTATTACAATCTTATCAACCTCGATCTCGCTTGAAAACTACCTAATTTGCATATGGTCCTCTCACATCGTCATCTTAATGGAAAATATTTGTTAAAGATTACTTAGTAAACGAGGCATTATTCTCTTTGTTTATAACATATCCATCCCAGTCTGACATATCTTCACTAAGCAAGTTCTACGACTTTAAAGACAACTTCAACCTCGAGGGGATGGCACGAAGCACAACTTAAATATGTCCATAGTCCACCACTGTCTTTAAAACCCACACACTTTCCCTTTTCATTGCCTTAAATCGCACCTGCAACTCTATGATGCAGTTCAGATTAGTTTATGAAAGGAAACGTGGATTATTGAATTGATTTGTGGTCAGTGAACCGATGTTGTAGTCATTGAATTATTTGATATTTTTCTTGGCACCCCCTCTCTCATAGTACCTGACCTAACAAACATAAACACCATAAGCGTCATTGAACTACATTGAAAGCTAAACTATTTAAAACCTTGAACAATAATTAGCCCGAAGAAATGTTCCATTATACTCTTTTATTAGGGTAGCTAAACACGGTCTGTCTTCTTTACGCTAACATTTAAAATTTCCAGTTAATCAAATGTCACGTTAAAAGCAAATAGTATTAATTTGCCCTTTTAAGCCGTACTGAAGAACTAAAAAAAGCACTGTTTTGAAAAAGGAAATAAGCCTATTCAAGGAAATGATAGTTACGATAAAAAGACATCAAATGTCTTGATCTGTGTAAGGAGGTTCACATTTTATAATAAACATATAGTGAACAGGGGAGATGTTGATGCTAATCCTATCTTCGCTCACTCCGATAATTACTCTATGAAGCCAGTGAAAAATATTGACGGTACTGTGATTTGTACTTGATTTTTCTACAGACAACCTCTACTTGAAAACCTTCAACTATAACCGCATCGTTCCCAGAAACGGCAAACCTTCCAAAAGGATACAGGGGAAATTCTCCTCTCTGCAAATGGCGGATCATTCTCTCTCTCTCATTCACTCTCTTCTATTATCATGATCGATTACTAAACTCAATAGCACCGATCGTTCGATAGTTCGATTACCGAAATGTTTGGAGTAGTCACCCCGGATAAGATAAATGACTGCTTCGTTTTTAAATGACAAAAGTAAAATAAACTCACATAATGCGAAGACGTTTATTGTTGAAAAATAGGCCACGTGTAATGTTCTTGATTCTGTTTGACGACAAATCGCTGTGAAATGAAACATTTCTGGTTACAACAGTCTGTTAGAGCCTCTCCAACGTGTTATAAACGATAGATAGTTCACTATTTTTACATTATAAAAAACGTAAAGTAATTTACCTAAATAATAATGGAAAAACAGCCGAAAAGACAAAAAATAAGGGAAAAATTCCCCGACGTCCCTATAGTTATAGTGAATAAGGCCCAGTTCAAACGTCGAACTTTTCATGCACCGAACGTAATCCTTCAATTAAGTTAATGGAAGACGCAGGAATTTAGAGTTCGAATGGCCCACATGGGAATTTTGACAGAGAAGTGACTTCGTTTCAAACGTTGAACTTTTCTTTCATGTGCCGAACCTAATACATAAGTTACTTTGACTTATTTTCAATGGTAAACTTTGTAGACCATGTACATCGTGAAGTGAATGAAGTCCGACTGAATCAATCGTCGAACTGTTATCATTTGGGTCGACCTTAATATATAGCTATTCAGTTCGGTACATGAAAAGTGCGACGTTTGAACTGGGCCTAATACGAGGACATTCCAAGTAATACTGACTGCTGTACGGACAGAAGAACGCGGTCACGTGACTGTCAAAGTAGTATCTAGATTAAGCCACGGTCAAAAGCAAAGCTTTCGTGGTCGAGTTGCCATAAGTAAGAAGCAAACTGGCGACGATCACTTTTAAAGTCCTTTGTTTACGAGTAGCTCCATGAAACTCCTTGCATTTGTGGAACATTTTTCTTCTTTCTATCGCAATTTGCTTTAGTCAATATTTCTACTTGAAGTCGGTTTTACCTAAAAACCGAGAGACCATCTAAGCCTCACCATTATCTGTCATTCTACCTTTGTTTTCCTGGCAAATGATTGAAAGATAGAACCTCGAAGCTCCGACGAAAACCTCCCAAAATTATTTAATAAGTTAACCTGTTTGACAAGCTTTCAGTTCCAACCAATAAGCAACAACGTTGCATAAAGCGAAAACTGGAACAAAGGAGTCACGTTAGTCTGTAACGCATTCTCGTTATGTAGAGGAGTCCACATTAATATTTATTTATTACATTTACTGAGCTGATTTTATACCCCTCGAGTTGAATAATAAATCTATTATAGGACGGTTTAGTGAGTACTATCGTGGGATATTTTACCTCGTCTTTAGTATATTTTGACTCGCCCTACGGGCTAGCCCAAAACAAAACCCTGACTCGTAGAAATATCCCATGATACTACCCACTAAACCTTTCATGTCACTTTGACTCCATCAGATCCTTGCTATTAAGAATGAAGCATTTGTTCTAGCCTTAGTTACCCTTAACCATTACACATAAAAAAGAAGCACCTTACATTATTGTTAAAGCGGATAGGTTGGCGAATATTCCTTCAGGCAGGTCTTGAATTAAGTTGCTTCTAAGAGTTCTGTTTGGAAAGGGTAAAAAGAGTTAGAATTTCAGGTGATAGTATTAAGCCGTTGCCTATAATTTAGATTTTGTGCACTCAAACCTTTGTGTACCGTGACCGAATGGAGAGAACAAAGTGTCCGTATTAAAAAGGTGTCGCCACGATGACATGATCATTTTAAGACTCCACTGACAGTTTAAACTGTTCAGTGACTAAAACAGGCCACACTTGTCTTTTAGGTGTAGGTGTATCAAAACTGGTGAATTTACAATATTGAGACTATCAATCTATCAGTAGCGTACCACTAATACAAAGTACACAGGGCGTAAGAAGTTAGGGCGTTGAAACGCTCATATGCGCTCTATGGTTCTGGTTCAGTAGGACTGGATCTAGTTGGCCTTTCCGCTCTCGATCCGCTGTCAGGGCAAGAAAAATGGCGCCGTCTAGCCAGAGGTAGGTTCCGATCTCTTGCTTTATATCTTTAGATCGCTGCAATCTATAATTAGATTTGATATCTGGCGTATTTCTATGCGATATACCGAAAATATTTAGGTGATATTTTAAGGTTTGTCTTATAAATTAAGGTGTTTTTTCGCCTTTTATGTTTATGTAGTGTCAAAATGGCCTATCGAGTATTACAGGTTGAAGGTTGCGTTTTATCTTGCCAGTCAAAACCAAATGATAATAAACGGCTACAAAAAAAATATATGTTATGGTTTTATAAATTTTGTTTGTTCATGCAAATTTTTAGAGTGAACTTTTATGAACCTTTAAGGTTTTTTTTACTTCGGAAGTGACGACTTTTCGTTTTGTACGTTGGCGTTTAGCTTGTTAGTAAAATATACACTATTATGGTGAATAATTTTTTTAGTGTTAATGATATATGAAATAAATCATATATGAACTACGGAAATGAAATGAAAATGAAGAAATGATCGTCGCAGTGAACGCAATTTATTCAATTGCGTAAAGAAGCCTGAAAAAAAATTCGGGACTTCAACAAGGTTTGAACCCGTGACCTCGCGATTTACCGGTGCGATGCTCTACCAACTGAGCTATGAAGCCACTGGCGTTGGGAGCAGGTCAATTGTGGGTTCATATGTTCCCGTGAAAGAAATGAGTGTTAATGATATATGAAATAAATCATATATGAACTACGGAAATCAAATGAAAATGAAGAAACGATCGTCGCAGTGAACGCAATTTATGCAATTGCGTCAATCAATCATTTGATTGTACTACTGTATAATATTTCTAGCATTATATCCTCTCTCTCAATATTATATATTGTAGACAAGGAAACAGGAAAGTATTTTTAGAATCAAGTTTGATTAAGCCTGGCTGCAGTTAATAAATTTAACCAAGAATGGAATTAAATCATACTTAACATGAAGTATACAAGTGTGCTAGGGTTGGTCACTTACAAAGTTGTTTTTCAATGGTTTAAGAGGCTGTCTCAGTAAAAACCGCCCACTCAATTTCGCTTGAAAAATAATTTTGCCTCAAACTCTGGCGAGTGAAAGGCTTTATCGAGACTATAACGAAAATAGGTCTTGCTTTGATTCACAATAATTTTCTGGCCGCGCTGGGGGGCGCCGACTATTTTGTCCCGCCACGGCCATTTTGCACGTCTTGAAAACTGAAAATTTGGCATCTTTTTGCGGCGCTATGAAATGTTTGATTTGCACCATCTACCAATGAATTTTATACCTATTTATAGGCATGGATTATAGCGGAGCTCTCGCGCGCGCAAAGCGCTTGCGCAGCGGAGCACCATGGTTAAGAAAATTTGGTAAACTATCCATCAGAGAAAATTTGGTTATGACGTAGCGTACGCCCGCCCGCCCGCCCACTCGTACACACACTT
The DNA here is from genome assembly GCF_958299795.1 of Porites lutea. Taxonomy (NCBI): domain Eukaryota; kingdom Metazoa; phylum Cnidaria; class Anthozoa; order Scleractinia; family Poritidae; genus Porites; species Porites lutea. The sequence continues at coordinate 29,029,979 of NC_133201.1, read as the reverse complement.
CATGTAAGCAGATGTCAAATGTCACAATGGCTGTGTTTTCACTACGGCGATTAACTAGCTGAACATTCTTTCTAAGATTTGTTTACAAACCGACTTTTATTAGTTAAACGTGACAACTGTTTTCACTGTGAAATTTAACCGGCAATCTAAGCCACTAACTCTCAGAGGATTCAAATTGCGAAAGCGCGCCATAATAAAAAATGAAAGGGGCGAAGTGCTTGAATGTAATGACTTCTGTTGTGATTATTTTCGCTGTATTTTTGCGAAGGAGAAGGAGTTTTTTTTCAGCAAATGAGGCTTATTTCCTTACAAATTAGGAAGATGCGACGAAATCTTTTAATTCTGTCAATCCAACAACGAAACAACATTCAGTGCCATAGCTGGGATAAGCGCAAGACTATGTGGGTTTATCCAAGACCACAATTCTGGTTTAAGGACCTGGCCGAAGAAATAGAGAATCCAATGGGGTCGGTGGGATTGTAAATCGAAAGAAATGACCGTTAGAATTGTCTTTCATGTTGAATTTCTCAAGTTCAACCAAGAGGCAATAGTCTGGAAAATAATATTACCAGATTATTTGGCAGGCGTCTGTCACTACGCGCGGCCCGATTGGTTATTGCGTTTATCAGGACAAGTTATACCATCTCGCGAGGTAGTATAACTCTGCGTGAATTTCCGCTAGTAAAGGCGAGAAAATCCCTTGTTTTTGCTTGTGAAAACAGCTCGCTTTTTTAACTAGCTAAAACCAAGACGAGGTGTTTTCACAGTATTTCCGGACTTTTCCGGCTTTATCTAGTTAAAATTGTTCTAGTGAAAACACAGCCAATAGATCTTGCACAACTTGACTAGCCTCTTAGTTATGTAAGCCATCCGTATGAGTACGATTAGATTGACAGCTGTCAAAATCAAACATCCGCTGACAATTATCACATGACCATCTCGCGGGTTCAGATGAAAGACCAGTCGATTTGCCCCTACATATAATCTGATATAATATGTCACACTTGCCAATTCAGCATAAAAACGAAACTACGCCGGGCAAGGCTGTCAATTGGCTGACAGTCGTTTAAAGTTATATTGGCAAGCCAAATTAAAGTCAATTGACAGCTGTCAAAATGGGACATGTGCAGACCACTATCAGAAAACTAATAACGTGAACTCAGGTTTGCTCAGGTACACGATCTGGCATTTTCCAATACATGCCGGACGGATATGTCTTACTCACACTCGTAGTCTGTTAAATTCTAATGAAGGTTAATTGACAGCTGTCAAACTAGAGTATACGCTGACCATCGTTAACTGAGTGTATCGCGGGCTCATTTTTCTATCCATTGAAGTGCTGATATTTTATTTGATCACGGGCTCAATTCGAAGCCCCATAGCTTGGAAAATCTATCCATCCTAGAAAATTCGGCAATCACGTGACCGTACACCGACCACCCACCTTTTGTCCGTCCGCACCACAGGCATACCAATGTTTAATCTCACACTTTCTAGCTAGTTTGGGAGCCTGCAACCTGATATTGTACATCCATGTTTTGATTAATTGACAGCTGTCAAAATAGTGTTTCTGCTGACCAGTACCGCCTGACCGTATCGCGGGCTCAGGTATGGACCCACTGAGTTAAAGTGTTTTTTTGAAGGTATCCGCTGACAAGTTGCTACTTTTCAAATGATCGCAGGCTCAATTTCAATTTTTTTAAAAAGCATATGAAATTAGTCGTGTTCATGAGCAGCACTTCTAAAATGTTGATTTTGAACTGACCTCGGACGCGAAAATTCAACCGTCTTTTACATTTACATGCAGGGAAGGCAATCGCTTTTTACTTTTCTCACTGTCACGCGTTGATCACGCTCTACGTCCAATTGTTATGTTCTGATTGGTCAAAATTTGACAGGTGAGTTCATGCGGAAAATTTATGCAGCGTGTGGTAACTTGCTCACTGATAGCTGGAGCTGAAAGAGTTTTGTGCCATCTTGTGATGTTTTAAACTGTCTTTTTCTACTTGGTGTACAAAATGAAATACAGCTGCTATCAAGATTGTTCTGTAATTCATGGCTGGTTTGTTTATTGCGCTTTTTGTTGGCAAATGCACCGCTTGTCAAAGTCATTGGAAATCCGATTTAGGATGGCATCGTTTTCAAAAACGAGCTTACTCACTTGCCTTTGCTTGAGGCATAAGAGGGTTGAAAAGTCTCAAGCGATTCTGGAACACTTGATGACCTTCAGAAGCAGCATTTCTACTGGTAAGCCTGAGCAATTATTGTCTTTGATGTGTTTTTTTTTTCGGTTTCCTGAAGTCGAGTGTATGGTTTATACACGAACAATGATCTAACCTACGATAGTATCAGGTTTTAAAAAGCCTTTTTAGACATTTCTTGACCGCAAATTCATTCAGATTATTTAGGTATGATTTTGGCTGTAAACAGAAAGCTCTGAGCGATTTTCTTGGCTCGAGTTCATCTTGAAAAAGAGCAATCACCGGGAAGTCCCGCTTCAAACATAAATAAGCTTGTTCTTACCTGACTCGTGATTTTCAGAGACACTTTACTCTCAATACTTCTCTTCGTGAATGAAAATTATTGTCTCTGTACATGTTTCACCGAATTATATTTATTTTATTGATTGTTTGTAGTCCCTCTCGCAATTTTTATCGCTGCACCGGTTGTTTACATCGCATGCAGGAATAGTCAAAACGCCGCGCGTAAATATCACTCGCTTTTAAAGATTACACATAACAAAACCATATACAGTTTAAAAAATAAAGGGAAATAAAACCTAAACATAACAATTTCTCTATCATGTTGAAGCGTAAATGGTAACTCTATTAATCGCACTGCAAATTTGGTGCCTGTCAAAAGTGAGAACCCGTCCGGCTGGCCGAAAAGTGATTTTGGGAATTTTTTTTATCGTTTTCATTAAAAGCCCATAATTATTACCCTGCATATCACATAGGACCAGATTTTTCTAACTGAAAAGTCCCAGCATCATAGAATTCTCTTCATGAATTCTCTTCTGATTTTTATTTTGGCCTGTCTTTTAGACAGAGGAATGCAACATGTAAATTGGCTCCCACCAAGGACTATCGTGGCGCGTGTGTTTGTTAAAATTATATTTCGGGGTTGTCCAATAATTATCCATAGTCTCTCTAACGGAGCAATGTTGGAGAGACAGGTGAATACCACATTATGATGCAACAGCTAATGCAAATACAATACTCGAATAGGTCTACTTGTTTTCCAGGCCTAATTCACTGTGATCGAACATGATTGCTATTTTTGGGTGTACAAATAAGACTATTTAATAATTCGATGTAAAATTTGTTTCACTCTTGGACTGTCTAATTATTTTTCTCTAAAATCACTTAGCCTTTGCCTCAAAAGTCAAATGAATGTGCGCTGATCTGTGGATTACAAGTTTATTGTTTGATTTAAATTATGAATTTATTAACTAGAGCTTCGCTTTTAGCCCTGGCTAAATCTATATATTAGAAAGACTGGATAGGAAACTTATGTCACGTGGGCTGCTTTCTAATCGCCGATTGGCTGGTTCGTGCTTCAAGATGGCGTTGACTGGTTCCATCATAGTGGAAATTTGTGACGAAACGATGACGAAAATGTGGCGCAAACCAGTCGAAATGTAGGGCTTGTTTGCCTGCATGTTGTTCTTTTTCGGAGTTTTTAGGGCTACTTTAATTTTTGGTGTATGTTTTCCCCTTCGTTTGTTGTCTTACAGCGATGGCGACCCATCAAAGCCACACTTGAGCCTTCGAGGTAAGGGCGTATGGAAAAGCCGGAATCCGGAACCGAAGCCGGAAACGGAAACGGAACCGGAACCGGAACTTAAATGTAGACCAGGGTAAACTGGGAAGCACTGAAACCAGTTCCCGATACCCGTGTGGCAATAAAATTCAAGATGGCGTCCTCTGTTATCATTGTTTTGAGAAATTTTCGACACAGTGATCGTGATACCAAAGGTCTACTCACATTCGGAAAGTGTCAGACTTGCAAAAAAAAGGTAGGTGCATCCTACTGTTATTCCTAGCAGCCATAAACTGTGACTGCAGCTGTAGATCGAGCAATTTTCGACAGATCGAGACTACAACTAATGAGAAGCCGATAGGCCTTTCTCGATTATGCTAGCATGTTTTTCGGCATTTTGGGGGAAAACGAGTATTTTTTTTTCGTTTTTTCTTGAAAAGAATTGCTAGCATTTTCTGTCATTTTTCATGACTGTGATCCAGATTTCAGCACTCAGAAGGGTGTTTTCAATACTCATTCAATGAGCAGCAAGATTGCGCTCTCGTCAATTACATTTAAGCCAGTGTTATGGCACAATACAACAAGCGATAAGCGCTCGCAACTGCTTATAGTGTAACGTAAACGTTTTATATTAGTTAGAAGTTAAACAGAATTGTGCTAGTCTAGGTTGTGTGTACCGAGCGCATGGTAGTGCTTCAAATATGACTGTTTAGTGGCTGTTGGCTGGAAAAGTTTTATTTCTGACCCCAAGTTTTATAAACAAACAATTATTAAGTATCACCTGTTGTTGATATGAGCATATAATGTAAGAGTTTGTACGTTTCGTTTGAAATAAAACAAAGCATTTTTTGGAATTCAAGTGGCATTTTTGAAAGAAACCAGGCATTATTTTAACATTTTTTTGGCTTTATGCGAGAATTTCTAGTAGCATTAAATGCCAGATTTACTAGCATAATCGAGAAAGTCCTAGAAGCCGATTGACTGCGAAAAACAGCCATTATTAGTATGTGATGTTTAAGACCGCTGTGTTATTCATTTCCTTCTCTTGAGCCTAAGTTACTCATTTCTTAAAAGGGCTCCGTGTTTCATCCATTGTGAGGAAAAGGCGGCAAAGGGAGGAGGAGTACTCATGTCAATCATGATCCCAAGTTGCAACGCTCACGCGTATATGAAATTCTCGAAGAAAAATTTTGCGCCGTACGCAAAAAATGCGACAGTAAAAAATATAATAACAATAAATAAATATAATGTGGGGATGAAAAGTCTTGATCGAGCAATAATTGTTAGTGACACTCTTAAGACAGAAACGTCTCCAAGTTTTATTTCTTAGGTTCGGGTTCGGGTTCCGTTTCCGTTTTCGTTTCCGGCTCCGGTTCCGGATTCCGGATCCCGGTTTTTCCATACGCCCTCGAGGTAAGCACTTCTTGTTGTTGTTTGTGTTATATGTCCTTGTCTTTGAGAAAATTTCGTCCCAAAAATTGACCTTACAGAGCCATATTTACTAGAATTGTCGACTATTTTGGGACGCCTTTATTTAGAAGGTTCCTTCTTGTTTCTATTCAAAACTACGATTGACAGATGTTTTAAGGATGGAATTGTGGCATAGGCATAGTTACAGACTGATCATGAGTGCTGTTATTTTCCAGCCGTACATTTCGACTGAAAATGACCGAAATTAACTACATTCGGAGCTAGCGCCGAACAAGTGTACGCACACGGTGTCCCTGAATGTTCCAATCGGCAGACTTGATTGTGTTGAGAACTGCTTCGCTCAAGTAATATCCTAGATTAACCCTTCTAATTGTTCGTAAAGCAGTATGTTAATTTCGCTCATCTTTAATGTTGAAATATAACTTCTAAAATTACATATCCAGTGAATACAATCGCCTCACGTCGCTCTGCCCAGCTTGTTTTCGAAGGTACTGAAACATAAACTACACCTACTGACATTTTCGGCCTCCGTTTAGGCTCCTAAGGGACCGGTCATTATTTATCACCTGGGGGGGGGGGGGGGGGGGGTCGGAGGATTTTGGGCTAAACACGATGAAATTTAGCCGATCCCCCCTTTAGATGTTATTTTATTGAAGTGATCCCCCCTCATAACTATATATAACTTTCGTGATCCCCCCCCCCATGTCTTTGTACCCATATTCACCTTTCGACGTGCACTGTAAATGACACTTTGAACAGTGCGTCTGATTTACGGTCATTGATCGATAGCAAACGTACGGAGCTGTTTTCAGAGGACCACACTCTAAAGTCATTTGCAGGCGATGAGTTGGCCTATTTAGAAGAAGCACATAGGCGAATCACTACACTGCACGAGGAACTTCAGTCCGCATCCAACAAGTTGACAACAGCGCATATTAACCTGTCAAAGAAGTTTCCCCTGTGCGCGAGAAAATCAACAATGTCAAGAAGAAAGAAGGAAAATAAGAGGAAGGTCCGAAAAACCAAGGACAAGCGACTCAAGCAGAGGGCACGTCATCTCTTAGGAAACTTGACCTCAATCGAGGTCGCGGGGTAAATTTTCGGTTCAATCGAAGAGAATGATAGAGTTACTCCTGTAGATAGCATCAATGCTGATTTTGCTAAGAAACTAACAAGGCGTTTGCATCTAGACCCTTTGCTATGGCTACTAGAAAAGGGTATTTTTAGCACGACCCTAGCAAAAAATTTAGAGCAAGTAGCGGCCATTTTAAGGGCACAAAGTCCAGGGTCAACCTGCCGAAGGGGACTGTTGCTGTTGAATCGGATGACGAGGCTCAAGAGGCAAATGAAGTTGTTGAATGGGATGCCAAAATGAGGCTCAAGATGAGGCAGATGAAGCAGTTGAATCGAATTTAGTACAGAGCTGACACAGGACGCCCATTCCTGGAGAGGCGATAAATGGTTTATGTTTAAACAAACACTCTTTTTACAATGTTTCAGTTATCAGAAGTTTATATAGTTCACAATTTAGAATTCACCTGTCATGTTTAAAGATGAATATTAGCTAAGTAATGAGCACGTTATAAAAGGAAAAATATAAAAGCGTTAAAACAAAGCTTTCTCGATATAAATTGAAATGCACACATTCGCCAGTGTGACAGACTTCCGTTTTTTAAATAAAGTTGTGTTAGAACAAATTGAGATTGCAAATGCTATCATCTCCCAGCAGAATGGGCACATTTATGTTGTATGCTTTCAAACTGGCATTGTTCAAGCAGATTTGAGTGGTCCCCCCTCTGAATCCTTCCAAAATTTTCAGTGATCCCCCCTTTTGGGCTCTCAGTTACGACTGATCCCCCCCTCTGTTCTCCTAAAAATCAAGTGATCCCCCCCAAAATCCTCCGACCCCCCCCAGGTGATAAATAATGACCGGTCCCTAAGTGTTGTTGTTATTTTGTAAACAGTGTTTTAGTTTTTCTTGTGTTGGTCTTTTTTGTAGGATTTGCTGAACACATTTAGTCAATGAAGACAGTAAATTGTGGTCAAGCAGGGTCAAGTACAGTACTCTTCTGAGAGGGCACAAATCAATCAATCTTTCTGTATAAAGCAGCAACAAAAGTTACTTTTGTCAGGCATGAGAGCCAGAAGGTGGCATATAATTTATTTCTGATCAGAAGGTGCTCTAAGCTTTATTCATCACATCTGAAGGGTGTTAGCTACTTCTAAAAATTCCGAAAATAAGCCCCGGTACATGTATTTTCCAAAGGCCTTTTTTGAGGGGCTTATTTTTGAAGTGGCTTATATTCTGAGGGGCTTATGTCCGGAGGGAAGTTTGTGTTTCAAAATTGATTGGGCTAGTTTATAGGAAATTTACCGTTTTTGCTTTGTTTTACTTTGTATTTGAGGGCAGTTTTCCAAGGAAAAGCTAGGGGGGGCTTATATTCGGAGGGGAGATTTCACGGACGGTTTTTTGTGTAACGAGTTTGGGGGGCTTATACATGGAGGGGCTTATTTTCGGAATTTTACGGTAGTTTCAGCATGGGATTCAAATATGGCTAGTTTCAAATGCGCATTTGCTAGAATTTTGAATGACATATTGGTTAATTTTTGAGACAGTGCCAGTAATGAATTAGGTAAAGTTCCAGAGGAGATGGAGGAGGAAAATCTAGTTCCTGTTGCAAAAAAAGTCAAAGGTATGGGAGAAGATTCAGGAAGAGGATAAGTAAAATTTGAAGAAGGCTTTCCTTCCATTCACTCAAGCCTTCCCCTCCCCCCTCTAAGTAATGATCGGTTTCTTATAAACTTACTCACCGGCTGGGACTATTTATCCACTCTTAACAAGCGAATTTCAAGGGCCTCTATACTAATAAGCCCAGACAACCGAGCTGGCTCGGTTTCCTAGATCTCGACACATTCAGTTTCGATATATAGCCAACTTCTGTTAAGTACTAGTCACAAGTCTGATATGTTAGCGCACATAGCATGTTTGTAACCGGTTAATGATATTTACTGTTTCTTATGGAGCCTATTTGCCAAACGCAATCGATCTTGGAACTGCGTTTTAGTTCAGTGAAAATCAAAAAGCTACGCCGGTTTGGAGGGTTTTACCTTTTAAGTGTCTCAACGTCTAAAAGAAGCCCTAAACGAATGCAGCTGTCTCTAATTGTTGGAATTGCCTTCGGCTTCTGATTGATTTCAGATTTGCCGATTTCCGGATAATCCGGATTTCCGCATTTCCGGTTTTCCGTATTTACGGGTATCAACATTTCCGCAACGTGCATTTGACCTTGCAGAACCGGTTGAATAGAAGGTTTATTCCAGGTTGTAGCTCTGAAATCTCAATTTTCTGATCCAAAATGAAACCTGCCTAGTTGATTTTCTGATACTCGAGCAAACTTTCACCACTGAACTGTTGTTTTACCTAGCTATTTAGCTCGAAATGTGACACAGTTTCACCTGTTTTGAGCTTCGGATTGTTAGCATGGGATTCACAAATGGCCCCACACCAGCAGTTTCTAAAGCATATTTACTGGAATTTTATGGAGTCCGGCAACTCAGGGATTGGAATATGGCTCAATTTGTGAGTCAGTGAAAGAAATGAATTAGGTAAGCCGTACGTTTGACAAAATCTGCTTGAGATAGATCCCGTTACGCTAAATCTAAAAATTAGTTTTGTTTAGTTAGTTAGAAGACTAGAAAGTCTAACCATTTGCAGATGTCATTGAAAAGGCAGCACTTTCTTCTCAATTATTTAAAGGCCCTAAGTGTTGGTCCGGCCGGGTTTAAACCCGCGACCTCACGCTCAGCAGACCAGCGCTCTCCCAACTGAGCTAACCAGGCGGCGGTAAATATCGCATTAGCCCGCATACGCGTTGATACAAACGGTCATAACCTTTAAAATACTGAAATTGTACATAGGGTTTTGTATATTATTAATAACAGATGGTCTATCTTTGCGTCTATTTAGTCCAGAGCTTTCAACTATGTCCCAAACGTCAGAAATAAGCTGTGAAAACAGGGTCATTTTTTGGCCTTTCGCTCCAAGGCAATTAGTTGGGGTCATATTTTGCTTGATTTCGTCTTTCCAGCTTAAGTTAGCGGATAACTATTACTTTCAGCAAAACCTAGAGATGTTTACCTATAAATAGGTATAAAATTCATTGGTAGATGGTGCAAATCAAACATTTTACAGCGCCGCAAAAAATGCTAAATTTTTCAGTTTTCAAGACGTGTAAAATGGCCATGGGGGGACAAAATACTCGGCGCCCCCAAGCGCTTCCAGGAAATTATTGTGAACCAAAGCAAACCTATTTTCGTTATAGTCTCGATAAAGCCTTTCACTCGCCAGAGTTTCAGACAAAATTATTTATCAGGCGAAATCGCGTGGGCGGTTTTTACTGAGACAGCCTCTTAATAGCTGTTACAGGCCATTTGTATTTCATTTGTGCATAATTTAATTCTGTATAATTTTCTTGTCTGCAATATACTTTTGAATTTGTATGTTACATAAATGTTTTATGTTGTATCCGTAAGATATATATATATAGCAATGTCTGGTTTCTGGGCGCAAGGCTCAAGTACTAGTTTATTGTTTTCCTACAATTCGGCAATTCCAGAAAATCATTTCAAAGGCTAGTTTTTCACTGCACGTGTTGACTATGTGGTAGCATTTTCGATTAACCTCCTCTTTTCCCAGGACATTTGAGGCTTCCGAAAAGCTCTGGAGCATAACGCCATGTCCTCTTCAGTTAGTAGGACAAATTTTATCAACTGAGTCCGTTAACACATTAAAGACGGCAAATTCATGGCTTCATAGTGTGGTATGGTAACGATAGTGGCTCCACTTTACACTACTCAAGCACTAGCTCGAAGGCACATGCAACCAACAACAACAACAAATTCAAATAAATAAAGAGCACTTTAACAAGTACGACTTACAAAAGAGTTAACTTTGTCAGACTTGAGAACGTTCCTGTTTCCAGTTTCTGGACTTTGTTATTATAAAGATATCTGCGTAATGAGAGAACGAAAGAATTGAGTGCACAAAAGCGCTAAAAACTCCTGTCACGATAAAACCACTCTTAAAGAAAATATTGCCCAAAGTGCTCTTTAAGATACGAAAAAAAGATTTCTCACACAGGAAAAGGTTCGTTTTCTCATAATAACGACAATAATGAATTATTGATAATTATGAGAATTATTACTAAATAATAATAACAAAATAACAAATACAATGATAAATTGATAACACTTACAATTCTCTCAATTGTGCCATGTTTGAGAAAATCCCAGCATCTAATCGCTGAATTTCATTGAAGTGTAAAGATCTGTTGGAAGGCAAAAAACAAATTACAGCACAACATACAAATGTTTTCTCGATAGTTTTACTGGGGAATAATCCCTGTAAATATTACATCCAAAATATTAATTTTATTTGTTATTTAGATGTATGGATTAGGGTTTATAGAACAGTCTAAATGAAACTGCATTAACATGACAAAAACAGCTGAAAAGAAAATCTATAGGCCAAACGCATTAATCAAAATTTCATTGTAAATGCAGAGGCAATAAAGCTAACTTAAAAACTCATTCATAATTCATAACCCAAATACTTTATCAAATGGTCGATAATACATCCGTGCAGTGATTTTATATCGATAAAACCTCCCCTTATAAGTAGGCGGTGTTTTATCAGATATAAAGTCACTGCACGTGACTCATGAAAATCAATTATCAGCACAGCAACTGACACAACAAATGGTGAGTGAATATTTAACATTCTTTAGAAATTACACACGCAGTGAATTGAGTATTGCACAAAATCAAACTTTGTTCTTTGACCAATTTAATCAGCCAAAAGTTAAGTGACTTAGCGGTAGTATTGGCTATTACCAAAGCCATAATAGGACAGAGAGGGAGTCTCCCAGTCACGCCTTTGGGATATCTTAATTTCAAAAAAGTTATTTTTAGAACTATGGGGACCATGTGGAAACAGTTTCCGGTAAACTGGTTGACTTCCGGAAGACTCAGCGCGCCAAAGCGAGGCGGGGTCAATAAATGAAAAGATGGCCGCCTAAGTGGAGGGACAATGTGAAGGGACTTTGAGTTGATAAATTGTCCTTCTTCGACGAAGAACGTACCATAGAAACTGGTTACAACTCCTACACAAACGGATCTTTTACAAGAAACGGTAGAAATACAGTTAAAGCGACCGCGTGGACCATCGTTTTTGTTGGAACAGATGGAAAGGGGACAAGTAGCATTACGACCCGGATAAGCGTTGAACACAAAAGGCGCGGATCCTACAAAGACGACCGTACAAGCGACCGTGTGGACGTATTTTCTGTTGAAAGAGAAAGGAAAAGAAAACGTCTAAAGGTTTCGAGTATTTTTCTCAAGGACATGACCGGAAACCACGTGGAAAACACCTTTTCCTCCTTTGAGTGACATTTTGCACCGCGCTTCACATTAGACAATTAGCAATTAAGCAGTTTAATATTCTTGAACACGAGGTGAATAGAAGCGGAGTATTCGCGGCGAGGTTAATATTCCTAAAGCCACTATTCACCAAGTTGAAAATCAGTAAGGAAACCATTTCAGTTCAATTTGATTGACGGTTTTAACGGATCAATTCATTTGTAAAAATCGGTATGCGCAAAAGTTTGATCTTTACAGAATTTTCAAACATTGCAAATCAAATCGCAGTTAAAAAATCCTTTCGCAAAAGATAGCTGAATGGGTTATATGGAATCGCCAGAACTTTAAATTGTGCTTCCCAGCCTGTGAAGAAAAGAAGAGCTTTGTTTTCATCTGTCGACTCTCCAAGTTAGGGAAAAAGGTTTCTTGTGCAGCTTGTGTTGTTCTTAAGTGCAGACAATGGTGGCCTCGTTGCTCGTTGCTCGTTTCTCTGTAGTTTTCTTGAAATTGAAATATCGAGTTTTCGTAAAGATTTGCTTATATTTTTTTGTCATATAAGTTGAATTGGATTTCTGGGGAAAATTCGCCGCTGAAGGAAACGTTGAGTTTACAAAACCACCTCTTCTACTCAATTAAACTGTAATTGTTTACATTCCCTCGAGCGAAACATACTGCTCAGTAAAGTTAATCGTTAAACGCTCTTTTGAATACTTTAAAGTCTTTCCTTACCTTCAAAAAAATGGACCCTAGGATTCTGCCGAATTCTGAAAGGTTATTCTTACTCTAAAAAAATTGACAAAACACCGAGCTAACGCATTATTTACTCGCGAGGCTAAAACACTACAAAAATCCCTGAAACCGAGTTTTGCTTGTAAAAACTTTTTTTTGTGTAAGCTTATTTGTGTTTTTTCATGTTGCAAACGGTTTTGAAATAAATACGACAGTATGATAATCTCATCTGGAGTTTATTTATTTTATGTGGTTTTACGAAGCTTCATGTGGAGGTAAGATTTCCATACAACCCCAAACATGTGTTATGTGTGTTAAATAATGTAAGCTTGCTGCATGCATAATAATAATAATTAAAAATTTATAACGCGCCTTTTCCATGCAAATATGATCAAAAGCGCGTGACAACACGTAAATGTTAAAAGAAAATAAAAGCTAAAATGAGCAAACTAATTAAGGCTAAGAATAAACAACGCTAAAAATTAAATAAAGATAAAAAACACTAAATATATTACATAGTAGGTTAAAAAAATTACATATCAAAAGCTAGTCTAAAAAGATGCGTTTTAAGTAAAGATTTAAAACGTTCAAAATTGTCCTCAAGACGGATGTGAAGGGGCAGATTGTGAATAAAGAAGGACAAGCCGAAGATTGAGCGAAGGTGATGAGATTGTCCATTTGGAGTATTCAAAGGATTCTTTCTCGCCAGCATCAATCCTTCTGACAGACAGCAGATGTTTCCAAAAGTAAATGTATCCAAACTTAATTTGAGGGGTATTTTCTTTGTGTTAAAAGGTCTCAACCAATCATAAGAGTTGCAAACAATAGTCAAGAAAACTTTACATTAATTTTACGTTCCTGACATGGGATATCTGTTTAATTCAGACTCATACATGTGTTATAAGGATTCATATACATGCTGCTTTGCAAAGTTTTCTTGAATTTTGCTGCTTAAACCAATGAGTAAAGTGAGCACCTTTTTGCATAAATTTCAACATGTTTAAACATTGACTTTACTGAACTATTAATGTTGCATTCTAATGCTTTTAAAGCCGAGTCTGCAAGCAGAGCAAGTTTGTGTAATCTTTTGCTTTGAAGGCATCCACCATGACACCCCAATCCTTCCCTTTAAATAATCTAAACTCCCATGTTAGCCAGCACATTATGATTGATCAGGCCTTGTGCAACCATTAAGACATCACAGGAAATTGAAGCTGTTAAACTACTGATCAGTACTTGAGCATATGACCTTCATTGAGGAAGGCTTTAAGTTAAAAATTGCAGTATCACATTAAAGTAAAAATCAAAAAGAACTTCCTTTGGTAACACCTTGACCTCTTAATTAGGCCAACTTTCTTTTATTGGTACATTAATCAATTTATGCACCTAGGTTGAGAGAGACATTCTGGAGCAATAAAACATAGTGTGTGACAATCAATGTATCTATTCATGCCATGGCTTGAAAGAGGCAATGTCAAAGGATACAAATTAATATTAATGTAGTGTGTATAATAACATGTGTGTCACTCAGTTGGTCACACTCTTACCAGTATTCCTCAAATTTTAAATCCCACATGCATTAGCAGCCACATATTTTAACAAAATTTTCAAAAATAATAGATAAATAAATATTTAAGTGCTCCATCACCCCAAAATAAAGAACTTGCACTGTTTGTCAAAGTTGTTCATTATTTTACCCACTATCAATTTTGTGGCAAGGTCATGCAGACACCTTAAAAGAGAATATTATTCATGATTGCTAGTATTATTGTTCTTTCAATTCAACCTGTCAGAAAACAACAGAAACGTTTGCAAACACTGAAAGATATACAACATAAAAATGATCCACTATGAAACCTTTACATGTTGTATTTGATATTATATCTTCAGTGAGAGGGAGCCAGCCTGGCATAAGGACTCAGTTCTTCTCTGTTTGCACCCTCACTCATCCTTCTTTTTACCATCTATTTTTATGCATATACTGTTGGGGTTGTATGGAAATCTTACCTACACATTGTGGTGCAGGATCTGTATAGGTTAATTATCCTAAGATGTTTGATGAAAATATGAGGCTTGGTAAAACCACGTAAAGTAAATAAACTCCAGATGAGATTATCATACTGTAGTATTTATTAATCAAGACCGTTTGCAACATGAAAAAACACAAATAAGCTTACACAAAAAAGGCTTTTACAAGCAAAAATCCGTTTCAGGATACACACTCAATGATCTTTGTAGTGTTTTAGCCTCGGGAATAAATAATGCGTGACCTCGTTGTTTTGCCAATTTGTTTTAGAGTAAGAACCTTTCAGAATTCAGCAAAGGTAAGAAAAGACTTCAAAGTTTCAAAAGAGCTAAACTTCATTATCCTCTCTTTTCTTTGGGTACTGATGTGGAAAACATACATCTGGAATGTGGTAATAATGTGAAAATACCCATTTTTTCTTCCGATCCTTTAGTTTTCCTCCCTAGTTGACATCACCCAAAATAATCTACTTTTGCAATTTCACTTTCTCTAAATGGTTCGCAATTTAAGATATTTGAGATAAAGAATCTGTACGGCGCATTATCTAATTGTAAAATATTGCAATTGAATTCCTCACTAGACACAAACAAACAATAGAATACAAATAGAGAAAGCAGGACTACTTTTATCAACTGAGTCTGTTAACACATTAAAAGCGGCAAACTCATGGCTTGATAGTGTGGTATGGTCATTCCTCACTAAGATGACAAAGACACAAACAAACAAAAGTATATCAACGAAGAAAGCAGGACTACTTTTATCAACTGAGTTCGTTAACGACGTTAACACATTAAAGACGGCAAATTCATGGCTTGATAGTGTGGTATGGTAACGATAGTGGCTCCACTTTACACTACTCTAGCTAGCATGAACTCGAGGGCACATGCAACCAACAACAACAACAAATTCAAATAAATAAACAGAACTGCAACGAGTACAACTTACAACTTAGTTAACTCTGTCAGACTTGAGGACGTTCCTGTTTCCAGTTTCTGGATTTTGTTATTATAAAGATATCTGCGTAATGAGAGAACGAAAGAATTGAGTGGACAAAAGCGCTAAAAGCTCCTATCACAATAAAACCACTCTTACAGAAAATATTGCCCAAAATGCTCTTTAAGATACCAAAAGGAGATTTTCCGCACCGAAAAATGTTCGTTTTCTCATGATAACGACAATAATGAATTATTGATAATTATGAGAATTATTACTAAATAATAATAACAAAATGAAAAATACAATGATAAACTGATAACACTTACAATTCTCTCAATTGTGTCATGTTTGAAAAAATCCCCGCATCTAATCGCTGAATTTCATTGAAGGGTAAAGATCTGTTAGAAGGTAAAAACCAAATTACAGCACAACTTACAAATGGTTTCTCAATAGTTTTACTGGGGAATAATTCCTGTAAATATGACATCCAAAATATTAATGTTAGTTGTTATTTAGATGTATGGATTAGTGTTTATAGAACAGTATAAATGAAACTGCATTAACATGAAAAAAACAGCTGAAAAGAAAATCTCATTCATAATTCATAAGCCAAATGATTTATCAAATGGTCG
Source organism: Porites lutea (assembly GCF_958299795.1). NCBI lineage: Eukaryota > Metazoa > Cnidaria > Anthozoa > Scleractinia > Poritidae > Porites > Porites lutea. The sequence goes on along the minus strand of NC_133201.1, from coordinate 29,014,046 downwards.
ATAATACATCACGTGCAGTGACTTTATATCGATAAAACCTCCCCTTATAAGTATGCGGTGTTTTATCAGATATAAAGTCAATGCACGTGACTCATAATTATCAATTATCAGCACAGCAACTAACGCAACAAATGGTGGGTGAATATTTAACAATCTTTCAAAATTACACAGGCAGTAAATTGAGTATTGCACAAAATCAAACTTTTTTCTTTCACCAGTTTAATCAGCCAAAAGTTCAGTGACTTAGCGGTAATTATTCGCCGAAGGCGAAGTTAGTGTTGTTGAATAATCTCCGAGACGAAGTCGAGGGGATTATTCAACAATATTAACTGAGCTTGAGGTGAATAATTGTTTTAGTATATTCACACGAAGTGATCTCAACAGAATCAGAAAGGAAACCAGTAAAAAACGATTACTTTGATTGACGGGTGAATTCGTGTGTGAACACGAAGCCGTAAACAGTGGATGCGCAAAAGTGAGATCTTTATAGTATCTTCGGACATGGCAAATGATAGTTTTAATCTTTTTGTATCGAGTTTTGTAACCTTTAGCATCAACGGTTTAAAAGAAAACGCCGAAAATTTAAATAACTACCCAATTCTGAGAAGAAAATTAGAGTTTTATTTGCTTCTGTCAACTCACCTTGAATGAGAAAGTTTTCTTTGTCGCTTCTTGCAAATGCTGTCAACAGCGGCTACGATCAAGGTGAGCGTTGTTTATCTCCAGTGTTCTTTGCCTTGTTAACTTGCTGGCACGTACAATTTTCGAAAATATTTGCCTTCCTCCGATCTTTTCTCCAAAAATTAACTTCTATTTATAGGCAAAACTGGTCTTGCGAGAAAATCCCGAAATCACAAAACAGTGACAAAGCGACCTCGTTTTCCTCTGTAGTGATAGACATAGCTTCCAGCGTATAAAAAAGTCAGCTACGGTAAACCGCTTCAGAATAAATCATGCTGTCTAAATACCATGAAGTGTTTTCTTGCCTTCAAAGTCGTCAGCATTTGGATATTCGTGTATTTTCAAAAAGCCTTTACTATGAAACTTTGGCAAAACACCCAGTTCACGACAGCGAGTTTGTTCTGCTTTATATTCACCGCCTAGCGCGGTGAATATAACGTCATAGTCCGAGAGAGCTAACCAATCAGATTGCTTGAATTACCAAGATCACTGAATGTGTATATACTAATGGCTATTGCAGTATACGAGCGTTGCACGCAGGACTTTTCAGTTGTAAAGACGCAAGGCTCGTGTACTAGTTTTTTGTTTTCCTACCATTGTAAAATTCCAGAAAATCTTTTTAAATGCTACTTTTTCACTGCACGTGTTGACTTTCGGGTAGCATTTTCGATTAACCTGTTCTTTTCCCCGGACGCACGGAAGGGAGTGCTCGGCCAATTAGCTATACCAACAGGAAAGGCTACAAGGCTGAATTTTCCTCTGCCAGAGTGCTTTTAAAAGGAGTTAGAATATTGGTGGGAAGGGTTCGCAATATCCAACTTTTTAAATTTTAACATGACGTGTTCTATTCTCGTCAACCTTCGCCTCAAGCTTTGGCTCCATAGGGTTTTTCAGGGTCAATACCTCCCAAGTTTGACCATAAACTACCTATAACAAAGATTTGGAAAAAGTTTCCACCACAGCTGCATTAGATAAAGATGAAAATTTGTTATGATCAGGTTTGCAATGACATCGTAGTTGTCATAGCAAGGAAATGACGCCATTGCCTATTTTACTTGCGCCCGTATTTCTCGGCAGTGGAAACTGTCTTTCCAAAATAGTTCACGGGAAACTTTCCTTCGAATAGCTGCCTCAATGTTCCTGAAGTTTAAGAGAAATCTGTAAGAGAGTTATCGAGATATTTTGGGGTGACGTTTTTATGGTTAGTCATACGGTAAAAACTGGACAGTCTTGATGTTCGGCCGTTATATGTAACCGTGAATAAAAAAAAACATTTTACTGCGACGATCATATCCTCATTAATATTTGTATTTCCGCGGTTCACGTAGTCTCCATTCAATTAAGATATACGGATTAGTGTTTATAGAACAATAATGTAACTGAATTAGAATGGCAAAAACAGTCGAAAAGACAATCAATAGGCAAAACGACTTAATCAAAATTCTATCTTAATTACAGACACTAAAGGTTAATTAAAACGACAAATTTCCAAACAACACAGATGGAAACAGAAAGAGGAGTTTTTGGCCAATTAGCAACCAGCGCGAAAGGCGCCAGGGCTAGCGATTGAGAAACTCTCTTTTGGCCCAGGAGGGTATACTTTTAGAATAGATAAGCGACACTATTTCTGTCATTAGACTGTTTTTTCTTTTTTTGTCGATAGTTAACACAGAAAAAAACTATGCAAACACTTCTAATAACATTGGTTACGGTATGTCTCAGAGGTGTGTTTGTTGGGGAAATTTATGAATCCAAAAACGATTTTGTCTTTCTTTGCTAAAATTAGAAATGTAAAACATGAAATTAAAGAATCTAAAGTAACGAGCCGATTAAGCTAAAATTTATTATCCCCTCTTTTCTTTGGGTACTGATGTGAAAAACATACATCTGGAATGTGGTAATAATGTGAAAATACCCTTTTTTTCTTCCAATCCTTTAGTTTTCCTTCCTAATTTATATCACCCAAAATAATCTACTTTTGCAATTTCACTTTCTCTAAATGGTTCGCAATTTAAGATATTTGAGATAAAGAGTCTGTACGGCATATTATCTATTTTATTTTAATGTAAAATATTGCAATTGAATTCCTCACTAAGATAAGGAAGACACAAACCGTTTACGCATTAAAGCTGGCAAACTCATGGCCTGATAGTGTGTTATGGTAATTCCTCACTAAGATGACAAAGACACAAACAACCAAAAGAATAAAAACAAAGGAAAAAGGACTAATTTTATTAACTGAGTCCGTTAACGCATTAAAGACGGCAAATTCATGGCTTCATAGTGTGGTATGGTATTGATGGTAGCTCGACTTTACCCTACTTTAGCATTAACTCGAAGGCACATGCCAACAACAACAAAAAATTCAAATAAATAAAGACCACTTTAACAAGTACGACTTACAAAAGAGTTAACTTTGTAAGACTTGAGAACGTTCCTGTTTCCAGTTTCTGGATTTTGTTATTATCAAGATATCTGCGCAATGAGAGAACAAAAGAATCGAGTGGACTAAAGCGCTAAAAACTCCTGTCACGATAAAACCACTCTTAAAGAAAATATTGCCCCAAATGCTCTTTAAGATCCAAAAAGGAGATTTTTCGCGTAGAAAAATGTTCGTTTTCTTTAGTTATTCTCTTTTTTGCCGTTCAAAAGAGTCTATAAGAAGGACGGTTCGAAGTTTCCACGTCCGCCATTTTCATCGGCGTGCAATCGAAGTCCTCACTAAGATGACAAAGACACAAACGACCAAAAGCATAACAACGAAGAAATCAGGACTACTTTTATCAACTGAGTCCATTAACACATAAAAGACGGCAAATTCATGGCTTGATAGTGTGGTATGGTAACGATAGTGGCTCCACTTTACACTACTCTAACATTAACCCGAAGGCACATGCCAACAACAACAAAAGTTTTAAATAAATAAACAGCACTTCAACGAGTACAACTTACAACTTAGTTAACTCTGTCAGACTTGAGAACGTTCCTGTTTCCAGCTTCTGGATTTTGTTATTACGAAGATATCTGCGTAATAAGAGAACGAAAGAATTGAGTGGACAAAAAAGCTAAAAACTCCTATCACGATAATACCACTCTTAACCACTCTTAAAGAAAATATTGCCCAAAATGCTCTTTAAGATACGAAAAGCAGATTTTTCGCAGAGAAAAATGTTCGTTTTCTCATAATAACGACAATAATGAATTATTGATAATTATGATAATTATTACTAAATAATAATAACAAAAAATGACAAATACAATGATAAATTGATAACACTTACAATTCTTTCAATTGTGCCATGTTTGAGAAAATCCCCGCATCTAATCGATGAATTTCATTGAAGTGTAAAGATCTGTTAGAAGGTAAAAACCAAATTACAGCAAAACTTACAAATGGTTTCTCAACAGTTTTAGTGGGGAATAATCCCTGTAAATATGACATCCAAAATATTAATGTTAGGTGTTATTTAGATGTATGGATAAGTGTTTATAGAAACAGCAATGAAACAGCATTAACATGGCAAAAACAGCTGAAAAGACAATCTCTAGGCCAAACACCTTAATCAAAATTTTATTGTAAATGCAGGAGCAATAAGGCTAACTCAAAAACATAATTCATAAGTCAAATGATTTATCAAATTGTCGATAATACATCACGTGCAGTGACTTTATATCGAGTAAACCTCCCATTAAAAGTATGCGGTGTTTTATCAGATAGAGTCACTGCACGTGACTTATAAATATCAATTATCAACACAGCAACTGACACAACAAATGGTGGGCGAATATTTAACATTCTTTCAAAATTTCACTCGCAGTAAATTGAGTTTTGCACAAAATCAAACTTTCTTCATTGACCAATTTAATCAGCCAAAAGTTCAGTGACTTAGCGGTAATATTGGCTGTTACAGTATACGAGCGTTGCACGCAAGACTTTTCAGTTGTGAAGACGCAAGGCTCGAGTACAAGTTTTTCGTTTTCCTACCATTCGGCAATTTCAGAAAATCTTTTCAAAGGCTACTTTTTCACTGCACCTGTTGACTTTTGGGTAACATTTTCGATTAACCTGCTCTTTTCCCCGGACATTTTAGGGTTCCGAAAAGCTCTAGAACATAACGCCATGTCCCCTTCAGTTAACGTCGTTCGTAGAAGAAAAGTTCTAAACGCGAGTGAGATTTAATTTTCTTGCATGTCTAATTTCATATCTATCTATTTCGGCTCGTGATTTCAAACCCGATAAAAAAACTGCTGCTTTGTTCATTAAACATTACATTAATGCGACGGCTTTTAAAATAATACAGTTGGACGCACGGAAGGGAGTGCTCGGTCAATCTGTGCCAGAGTGCTTTTCAAAGGAGTTAGAATATTGGTGGAAAAGGTTCGCAATATCCAACTTTTTAAATTTTAACATGACGTGTTCTATTCTTGCCAACCTTTGTCTCAAAGATGGCTCGATAGGGTGTGACGGGTCCTATTCTCGCCAACCTTCGTGTCGAAGGTGGCTTAATAGGGTTTTTAAGGGTCGATACCTCCAAAGTTTGAGCATAAACTACCTATAACAAAGATTTGGAAAAGTTTCCATCACATCTCCATTACATAACGATAAAAATTTGTTATGATCAGAGTTGCAATGACAACGTAGTTGTCATAGCAACAAAATAACGCCATTGCCTATTTTATTAGCGCCCGTATTTCTCGGCAGTGGAAACTACTTTTTCCAAAATCGTTCGTGGGATCTTTTCCCTCCAATAGCCGCCTTGATTTTGCTGAAGTTTAAGAGAAGTTTGTAAGAGAGTTATCGAGATATTTTTGGGTGGCGTTTTTGTGGTTAGTCATACGGTAAAAACTGGGCAGTCTTGATGTTCGGCCGTTATATGTAACCGTGACTGAAAAATTATTACCACTGCGACGATCATATCTTCATTTATATCTGTATTTCCTCGGTTCACGTAGTCTCCATTCAATAGAGATATACGGATTAGTGTTTATAGAACAATAATGTAACTGAAATAGAACGGCAAAAACAGTCGAAAAGACAATCAATAGGCAAAACGCCTTACACAAAATTTCATTTTAATTACAGAGACACTAAAGGTTAATTAAAACGACAAATTTCCAAACAACACAGATGGAAGCACGAACAGGAGTTTTTGGCCAATAGGCCATTTTCCAGTTATGGATGGAAGGGAAGCTGACGGTAACCTTGTTTTGATACAAACCTTCCTGCTTTATTAGGTAAATCCAGTTATTTTTATGCTAACTAGTATTTTTCGAGGACAATCTCCATAACAAAGCAAAGGGGGTTTGTATCAAAACAAGGTCACCGTCAGCCTCACATTCACTCGAAGGCCAGGTACTAAGTCCACAACTGTAAAATGGTCTATTAGCGACCAACGCGAAAGGCGCGAGGGATAGCGATTGAATTCCTCACTAAGATAATGAAGACACAAAAAAACAAAAGCATAAAAACAAACAAAGCAGGACTACTTTTATCAACTGAGTCTGTTAACACATTAAAACCGGCAAACTCGTGGCTTGATAGTATGGTATGGTAATTCCTCCCTAAGATGACAAAGACACAAACAAACAAAAGCATTACACCGAAGAAAAGAGGACTTCTTTTATTAACTGAGTCCGTTAACACATTGAAGACGGCAAATTCATGGCTTGATAGTGTGGTATGGTAACGATAGTGGCTCCACTTTACACTACTCTAGCATTAACTCAATGGCACATGCCAACAAAAGCAAAAAATTCAAATAAATAAACAGCACTTCAATGAGAACAACTTACAACTTATTTAACACCGTCAGACTTGAGAACGTTCGTGTTTCCAGTTTCTGGATTTTGTTATTATAAAGATATCTGCGTAATGAGAGAACGAAAGAATTGAGTGGACAAAAGCGCTAAAACTCCTATCACGATAAAACCACTCTTAAAGAAAATATTGCCCAAAGTGCTCTTTAAGATACGAAAAGGAGATTTTTCGCAGAGAAAAATGTTCGTTTTTTTCATAATAACGACAATAATGAATTATTGATAATTATGAGAATTATTACTAAATGATAATAAGAAAATGACAAATACAATGATAAATTGATAACACTTACAATTCTCTCAATTGTGCCATGTTTGAGAAAATCCCCGCCGCTAATCGCTTAATTTCATTAAAGGGTAGGGATCTGTTAGAATGTAAAAAGCAAATTGCAGCACAACTTACAAATGGTTTCTCAAACGTTTCACTGGGGAATAACCCCTGTAAATAAGACATCCAAAATATTAATGTTAGCTGTTATTTCAGTGTTTATAGAACACATGGCAAAACATGGCAAAAACAGCTAACAAGACAATCTATTGGCCAAACGCCTTAATCAAAATTTCATTGCAAATGCAGAAATAACGCCAACTCAAAAACTCATTCAAAATTCATAAGTCAAATGATTTATCAAATGGTCGATAATACATCACGTGCAGTGAATTTATATCGAGAAAACCTCCCATTAAAAGAATGCGGTGTTTTATCAGATATAAAGTCACTTTACGTGACTCATGAATATCAGTTATCAGCACAGCAACTCATAAAAAAAAAAGGCGAATATTTAACATTCTTTCAAAACTATACTCGCAGTAAATTGAGTATTGCACAAAATCAAAATTTCTTCTTTGACCAATTTCATCAGCCAAAAGTTCAGTGACTTAGCGGTAATATTGGCTGTTACAGTATGCGAGCTTTGCACGCAAGACTTTTCAGTTGTGAAGACGCAAGGCTCGAGTACTAGTTTTTCGTTTTCCTACCATTCGGCAATTTCAGAAAATCTTTTCAAAGGTTACTTTTCCACTGCACGTGTTGACTTAAGGGTAGCATTTTCGATTAATCTGCTCTTTTTCCCCGGACATTTAAGGCATCCGAAAAGCTCTAGAGCATAACGCCATGTCCCCTTCAGTTAGCGTCGTTCGTAGAAGAAAAGTTCTATACCCCTATAACATTTAATTTTCTTGCTTGTCTGATTTCATATCTATCTATTTCGGCTCGTGATTTCAAACCCGATAAAAATCTGCTGCTTGTTCATTAAACATTACATTAATGCGACGACTTTTGAAATAATACAGTCGGACGCACGGAAGGGAGTGCTCGGCCAATTGGCTGTACCAACAAGAAAGGCTCCAAGGCTGAATTTTTCTGTGCCAGAATGCTTTTCAAAGGAGTTAGAATATTGGTGGAAAGGGTTCGCAATATCCAACTTTTTAAATTTTAACATGACGGGTTCTATTCTCGCCAAAATTCGTCTCAAAGGTGGCTCGATAGGGTTTTCCAGGGTCGATTCCTCCCAAGTTGGAGCGTAAACTACCTATAACAAAGATTTGGAAAACGATTCCACCACAGCTACGTTAGAAGATGAAAATTTGTGATGATCTGGGTTGGAATGACGTCGTAGTTGCCATAGCAACGAAATGACGCCATTGCTGTTTTACTTGCGCCCGTATTTCTCGGCAGTGGAAACTGCTTTTCCAAAATCGTTCACGGAAACTTTTTTCTCCAATAGCTGCCTCGATGTTCCTAAAGTTTAAGAAAAATCTGTAAGAAAGTTATCGAGATATTTTTGGGTGACGTTTTTATGGTTAGAAATACGGTAAAAACTGGACAGTCTTGATGTTCGGCCGTTGCATGCAACCGTGAATGAAAACCTATTACTACTGGGACGATCATATCTTCATTTATATTTGTATTTCCGCGGTTCATGAGTCTCCATTTAATAGAGATATACTGATTATTGTTTATAGGACAATAATGTAGCTGAATTAGAATGGCAAAATTAGGTTGTGTTCCTTTCGGCGAATCCAAAAACGGATTTTTGAGCCTAGATTTGCCAGATTTCGCGGTCGAAAGGAACGTGAAATCCAAAATTGGATTTGTAACCTTGGTGACCTTTCGCCAACGCATGCAATATGCACGACAGCCTCTCATAAAGTGACGTGTTTTCTACTCTTTGACAAATTATGCGATTATACCGTGCAGAATTTAGTTGTCGGCAGTTCGAATAGCGACGATGGAACATATAAAACAGACAAAGAAAGAAGCGCATTAAAATTGAAAATTATCTAAAGAATGTCGGCCAGTTTGATCCAGTTCCATAGCTCGGATTTTTTTATGTAACATGATCGAGTGCTGTCGCGTCTACAAGCGAGTTTGTAGTTAGATAGCAGTCCATTTGTTACTTTTACTTATTTCTGATTTCAAGCAATCTTTAGAGACAAATGGTTAGTATATGGATATTTTAATGTACCAGGAACAATCTTCTAGTGTTTTCAGATGTTTTGCGGCAAATGACAGCAACGAGGAAACTCTACGGCCTCTATGGGAATACTTCAACTGAAAATACCGCTGGATCATCTGACTAATTTAGGATTCACCAGATCAAAAATCCGGATTTGGATTTTTCCGAAAGGAACGCGAAATCCGTTCTTAGATCTAAAATCCGTTTTTGGATTCACCGAAAGGAACACACCCTTAGTCGAAAAAAATAAATAAATAGGCTAAACGCCTTAATGAAAATTTCATTATAATTACACAGACACTAAAGGTTATTTTAAACGACGAATTTCCAAAAGATACAGTTGGAAGCACGAACAGGAGTTTTTGGCCAATTAGCCACCAACCCGAAAGGCGCCAGGGCTAGCGATTCAGAAACTCTCTTTTGGCCTTGGAGGGTATACTTTTAGAATAGATAAGCGAAACTATTTCTGTCATTAAACTATTTTTTTTTTCGATAGTTACACAGAAAAGAAAACTATGCAAACACTTGTAATAACGTTGTCAAAGGAAGAACTAATATAGGCACGCTCAAAACGTCTAACAACAGAAGTTTCATTTGCATAGCTAATTAATTTCTTTTCTGGCTTTTTGCTTTCTTTTAAGACAACAATATTCTAAATAGGTAATTTTCTTTTCCATCTGGCTGTCGTGATAACTCTAAACCATTACACAGAAAATGATACAGTTACATGCACGTTAAAGCAGGTACTATGCTTTGTTTGGAAAAGATGTAAATACTTTCAGGCTCAGGTATTAACCCCTTGCCTAAAGGAACCTTTTCTAAAGTTTGCTGTCCGCTTTTTTTTAAGGACATTTTTTTCCTTGTAATTTTCCTTTTCATTTTATAACTCGTCGGGTTTGGTTTTAGGTTTTTTCTGTTTGAAATGACAATTTTGTTACTAGAAATACGTATCTCTCATTAGCCCTCGCGAAACTCGGTTTTAAAAAGCGCCAGTCAAGTGAAGTCGTGTCTTGCGGGGTTAAAAACTGCATGGGTAAAACGCCGCAAATATCCTATCTTGCAGGTCCCCACTTTATTCTTTCTTTAATTTATTCTTCATCTTCATCATTGTTAATCATATGATATGCGTTACTGACGAGGCCTGAGGTCAATATTAAACAGTTATTAGATTAGGCTATTCTGACATCCGGAATAATCAAGGTCGAGGTAACAAGCTAAGTCATACATTGTTTTGAAGAGAATAATAACAAACAACCAGCACACGAAACACAGACGGACATTGAAAATCATGCATTTTGCGCGCAACCTTCCAATAAGTCAATTATCTTCAAGCAGATAACTTACGAGCCTTTAGTAACTGTGACTATAAACATTGTATTGCAAACATTATTTAGGGTATTTCTTCGTGATGTGTTTGTTAAGGAAATTCATGAATCCAAAAACGATTTTTGTCCTTCTTTGCTAAAAATTAGAACTGTAAAACATGAAACTAAAGAATCTAAAATGAGGCACCGATTAAGCTAAAATTCATTATCCTCCCTTTTCTTTTGGTACTGATGTGGAAAACATACATCTGGAATGTGGTAATAATGTGAAAATAGCCATGTTTTCTTCCGATCCTTTAGTTTTGCTCCCTATTTCATATCACCCAAAATAATCTACTTTTTCAATTTCACTTTCTCTAAATGGTTCGCAATTTAAGATATTTGAGATAAAGAGTCTGTACGGCACATTATCTATTTTATTTTAATGTAAAATATTGCAATTGAATTCTTCACTAAGATGTTAAAGACACAACGAACCAAAAGCATAAAAACAAAGAAAGTAGGACTAATTTTATCAACTGAGTTCGTTAACGCATTAAAGACGGCAATTCATGGCTTGATAGTGTGGTATGGTAATGATAATAGCTCGACTTTACCCTACTTTAGCATTAACTCGAAGGCACATGCCAACAACAACAAAAAATTCAAATAAATAAAGAGCACTTTAACAAGTACTTACAAAAGAGTTAACTTTGTCAGACTTAAGAACGTTCCATTTTCCAGTTTCTGGATTTTGTTATTATCAAGATATCTGCGTAAGGAGAGAACAAACGAATTGAGTCGGCAATGGCGCTAAAAACTGCTATCACGATAAAACCACTCTTAAAGAAAATATTGCCCCAAATGCTCTTTAAGATCGGAAAAGGAGGTAAAAACTGGACAGTCTTAATGTTCCGCCGTTATATGTAACCGTGAATGAAAAATTATCACCACTGCGACGATCATATCTTTATTTATATTTGTTTTTCCGCGGTTTACGTAGTCTCAATTCAATTAAGATATACGGATTAGTGTTTATAGAACAATAATGTAACTGAGTAAGGATGGCAAAAACAGTCGAAAAGACAACCAATAGGCAAGACGCCTTAATCAAAATTTCACTTTAATTACAGAGACACTAAAGGTTAATTAAAACGACAAATTTCCAAACAATACAGATGGAAGAACGAACAGGAGTTTTTGTCCAATAGGCCATTTTACAGTTGTGGATGGAAGCGGGGTTGACGGTAACCTTGTTTTGATACAAACCTTCATGCTTTATTAGGTAAATCCAGTTATTCTTATGCTTACTAGTATATATATTTTTCAAGGACAATTTCCATAACAAAGCAAAGGGGGTTTGTATCAACACAAGGTCACCGTCAGCCTCACATTGACTCGAAGTCCAGGGTACTAAGTCCACAACTGTAAAACGGTCTGTTAGCCCTCAACGCACTAAAGGTTCTTTCAAGCGACAAATTTCCAAAAGATACAGTTGGAAGCACGAACAGGAGTTTTTGGCTTTTTATACTTTTAGAATAGATAAGCGACACTAATTCTTCCATTAAACTGTTTTTTTTTTTTTTTTTTTGATAGTTAACACAGAAAAAAAAACTATGCGCCCACTTGTAGTAACGATGTCAAAAGAACAGCTAATACAGGCACGCTCAAAACGTCTAATAACAAAGTTTCATTTGCATAGCTAATTAATTTGTTTTCTGGCTTCATGCTTTCTTCTAAGACAACAATATTCCAAATAGGTGGTTTTCTTTTACATCCGGCAGTCGTGATAACTCTAAACCATTACGCAGAAGATGATACACTTACATCCACGTTACAGCAGGTACAATGCTTTGTTTGGAAAAGATGTAAATACTTTCAGGTTCCTGTACCAATCCCTTGCCAATGGCACCTTTTCTAAAGTTTACTGTCAGCTTTTTATTAATAAAATTATTTTCCTTGTAATTTTTCTTTTCATTTTTTAACTCGTCCGTTTTGGTTTTAGATTTTTTTTTGTTTGAAATCTTATGACAATTTTGTTACCAGAAATACGTATCTCGCATTAACCCTCGCGAAACTCGGTTTTAAATAGCGCCACACAAGTTAAGCCGAGTCGTACGGTGTTAAAAACTGGATGGGTAACCCGCCGCGAATATCCTATCTTGCAGGCGCCTACTCTATTCTTTTTTATTTCTTCTTCATCTTCATCCTTGTTTATCATATGATATGCGTTACTGACGAAGCCTGAGGTCAATATTAAACAGTATTAAACAGTTCTTAGATTAGGCTATTTTGATATTTGGGATAATCAAGGTCAAGGTAACAAGCTAAGTGATACATAGTTTTGAAGAGAATAATAACAAACAACCAGCCACGAAACACAGACGGACATTGAAAATCATGCACTTTGCGCCCAACCTTCCCTCGAAGGGGGAAAGTGGGGGGGGGGGGGGGGGGGCACTTCGCATATGAAAAGAGTGGGGATGCTCGTCGGAAATTTTGAATTAAACCCCCTAAAGGAGACCGATCTGGGCGTGGCTCAAGCTTTTTTTGACCCCTAAAAGAGACCATGTTAAAACACAGACAATATATATATTTTTATATTTTTTCGCGTGCAACCCTAGACGAGACCTTCACGTCTAAATATGATGGCGTTTGCCCAGAACACCCGAAGTGAGACCGAAATCCGAAATTTACACCCCTAAGCGAGACGACAAGCATCCCCACCCCTTTTCAATGCGGAGTTCCCCTCCCCGGAACCTTCCAATAAGTGAATTATCTGCAAGCAAATAACTTACGAGCCGTTAGTAACTGTGACTATAAAGATTGTATTGCAAACATTGGTTACGGTATTTCTCAGTGGTGTGTTTGTTGGGGAAATTCATGAATCCAAAAACGTTTTTGTCTTTCTTTGCTAAAATTAGAACTGTAAAACATGAAACTAAAGAATCTAAAATGAGGAACCGATTAAGCAAAACTTCATTATCCTCTCTTTTCTTTGGGTACTGATGTGAAAAACATACATCTAGAATGTGGTAATAGAGCGGTTTTCACTTGACTGTCGTAAAACCAAAACCAAAGTAAATATACTAGCCAACCAAAGGACGTAGTAAGACCAAAACCAAAACCAAAACCAATCCCAATTCGACAGTCAAATGAAAACCGCTCTAATGTGAAAATACCCATTATTTCTTCCGATCCTTTAGTTTTCCTCCCTAATTCATATAACCCAAAATAATCTACTTTCGCAATCTCACTTTCTCTAAATGGTTCGCAATTTAAGAAATTTGAGATAAAGAGTCTGTACAGCACATTATGTATTATTTAATGTAACTTATTGTAATTGAGTTCCTCACTAGGATAATGAAGACGGAAACAAACAAAAGCATAAAAACAAAGAAAGCAGGACTACTTTTATCAACTGAGTCCGTTAGCATATTGACTATTTTCCAATTGCCCATAATACACTCTGTTTGCCCCCCAAATTTTGCATAACTTATTGTCTTAAAATGCTCTTGGGAAAATGCAATACTCCCAGGAGCATTTAAAAACAATGGTTTATGCAGAATTTGGGGGGCAAACAGAGTGTATTATGGGCCATTGGAAAATAGTCAATTAAAGACTGGAAATTCATGGCTCGATAGTGTGGTATGGTAACGATAGTGGCTCTTCTTTACACTACTCTAGCATTAACTCGAAGCCACATGCCAACAACAAAAAATTCAAATAAATAAACAGCACTTCAACGAGTACAACTTACAACTTAGTTAACTCTGTCAGACTTGAGAACGTTCCTGTTTCCAGTTTCTGGATTTTGTTATTATAAAGATATCTGCGTAATGAGAGAACGAAAGAATTGAGTGGAAAAAAAGGCTAAAACCTCCTATCACAATAAAACCAAAATGACAAATACGATAATAATTTGATAACACTTACAATTCTCTCAATTGTGTCATGTTTGAGAAAATCCTCGCATCTAATCGCTGAATTTCATTGAAGTGTAAAGATCTGTTAGAACGGTAAAAACCAAATTACAGTACAACGTACAAATGTTTTCTCAACAGTTTTACTGGGGAATAATCCCTGTAAATATGACATCCAAAATATTAATGTTACTTGTTATTTCAGCGTTTATACACCGAATGCAAATATGGCGGACCTCTCGGCCGGCCCGGGTCTAGTTGCGCGAAAGCGAGGCTAGTTAGGCCTCGAGAGTGTTGTTTTGACGTACTGCGCGTCTTAGCGATTGAGTCGATCGATATGGTTTGCATCGAGTTGTTGCATGCCTGAGGGCCACCAAAAAGAAGATTTTACTCTAGCTGGAATAGCCTTTACTTTCCCGAGAACTTTTCACAAAGAAATTTAAGGATTCATGCGATTCGGCGCGGCGATGGGAAGCAATTTACAGCGAAACTGTGCTCGCTCACTTGCTTTAGATGAGAAGACTCACGAAAGTATTTGAATGAAATAATTTTCACAAGAGATGGTGCAGTTCCAAGATGTTTGCATGGTCTGTTATTTATCCAACAAAAGGTAAACATTCTCGAGAACGGGAGCATCCGCGGTGGACCGTAAGATTTCCCGCTGAAAACAGCTGCATTAAAATATAACAACAACAATAATAATCGCCTGTAAATCCAACAAGCGTGGCCTGTGAAACTATGTAAGAACCAGAAGAAAGCGACATATTTCAAGAACAGTCCTTGACCAAAATGCACTGAAAAAACTAACGGGGGAACCGTTGCCAAGTAAGAAAGTAAGAAGAAGAAAAAAGGTTCTGGAAGAAAAAGAGCGTGCAAGTATTCGAGCATAGTATTTGACCTCGCACGTGATTTATTTTAGCAACTTGTCGAATGGTTTCGAGATAAACTAACAGCGATTTTTCCAAAAATTGCTTTTTTTATGGCACTGCTCAAACTGTCGAACACAGGATCGTGAAGACTGTAAAAAAACATTCGCCCTTGTTGTTTGTCGTTGTGTCCCTGAGAGCGCCTAAAGATTGGTAAGTCGCGACGGCGGATTCACTCGTCCTCGAGGATATTTACCTTTCCTTGGTAAGAGAACGGACAAAGCAAACTTGAAACAGAACCATGAATCTTTCAGTTATTCACCCATTCTAATAGTTTCGTGAGTCTTCTCTTCTGAAGTGAAGCGAGCACACTTTCGTTCTTTTAAAAAATAACTCCGTGATAGTAGAGTGCCTCCATTCGCCGCGCCGAATCGTTTGAATCCATTTCTTTCTTCGTAAAGAACTTTGGAAAAGCGAAGATAATCAACTTTCGTCTCTGCTGGAGTTAAATGTCCTATTTGATGGCTCTTAAACACGTAACAACTCGAAGGAAACCATATTCATCGACTGGATCGCTAAGACGCGCAGTCAAAACAAAACTATCGAGGCCTCACTAGCCTCGCTTTCGCGAAACTAGACCCGGGTCGACCGAGAGATCCGCCATATTTGCATTCGGTGTATAGAACAGTAATGAAACTGCATTAACATGGCAAAAACAGTTGAAAAGATAATCAATAGGCAAAACGCCTTAATCAAAATTTCATTTTAATTACACAGACACTAAAGGTTATTTTAAACGAGAAATTTCCAAACAACCCAGATGGAAGCACGAGCAGGAGTGTTTGGCCAATTAGCCACCAACGCGAAAGACGAGAGGGCTAGCGATTGAGAAACTCTCTTTTGGCCTTGGAGGGTATACTTTTAGAATAGATAAACGACACTATTTCTGTCATTAAGCTGTTTTTTTTTTGTCGATAGTTAACACAGAAAAAACACTTGTAATAACGTTGTCAAAGGAAGAACTAATATAGGCTCGCTCAAAACGTCTAATACCAAAGTTTCCTTTGCATAGCTAGTTAATTTCTTTTCTGGCTTTTTGCTTTCTTCTAAGACAACAATATTCCAAATGGGTAAATTTCTTTTACATCTGGCTGTCGTGATAACTCTAAACCATCACACAGAAGATGATACAGTTACATGAACGTTAAAGCAGGTACTATTCTTTGTTTGGAAAAGATGTAAATACTTTCAGGCTCAGGTATTAACCCCTTGCCTAATAAAACCATTTCTAAAGTTTACTGTCTCTGTCTGCTTGTTATTAATAAATTTATTTTTCTGGTAATTTTCCTTTTTATTTTTTGACTCGTCTGTTTTGGTTTTAGATTACTTTTTCTTTGAAATGACAATTTTGTTACCAGAAATACGTATCTCGCATTAACCCTCGCGAAACTCGGTTTTAAATAGCGCCACTCAAGTCAAGCCGCGTCGTGCGGGGTTAAAAACTGGATAGGTAACCAGCCGCGAATATCCTATCTTGCAGGCGCCTACTCTATTCTTTTTTATTTCTTCTTCATCTTCATCCTTGTTTATCATATGATATGCGTTACTGACGAAGCCTGAGGTCAATATTAAACAGTATTAAACAGTTCTTAGATTAGGCTATTTTGATATCCGGGATAATCAAGGTCAAGGTAACAAGCTAAGTCATACGTTGTTTTGAAGAGAATAATAACAAACAACCAGCCACGAAACACAGACGGACATTGAAAATCATGCATTTTGCGCCCAACCTTGCAAGAAGTCAATTATATCCAAGCAAATAACTTACAAGCCGTTAGTAACTGTGACTCCAAACATTGTTTTGCAAACATTGGTTACGGTATTTCTCAGTGGTGTAATTGTTAAGGAAATTCATGAATCCAAAAACGATTTTGGTCCTTCTTTGCTAAAAATTAGAACTGTAAAACATAAAACTAAAGAATCTAAAATGAGGAGCCGATTAAGCTAAAATTCATTATCCTTTCTTTTCTTTGGGTACTGATGTGGAAAACATACATCTGGAATGTGGTAACAATGTGAAAATAGCCATGTTTTCTTCCGATCCTTTAGTTTTCCTCCCTAATTGATATCACCCAAAATAATTTATATTTGCAATTTCACTTTCTCTAAATGGTTCGCAATTTAACATATTTGAGTTAAAGAGTCTGTACGACAAATTTTCTAATTGTAAAATATTATATTGCAATTGAATTCCTCACTAAGATAATGAAGACATACAAACAAAAGCATAAAAACAAAGAAAGCAGGACTACTTTTATCAACAGAGTCCGTTAACACATTAAAACCTGCAAATTCATGGCTTGATAGAGTGGTGTGGTAACGATATTAGCTCCACTTTACACTACTCTAGCATTAACTCGAAGCCACATGCCAACAACAACAAAAAATTCAAATAAATAAACAGCACTTCAGCGAGTACAACTTACAACTTAGTTAACTCCGTCAGACTTGAGATCATTCCTGTTTCCAGTTTCTGGATTTTGTTATTATAAATATATCTGCGTAATGAGAAAACAAAAGTATTGAGTGCACAAAAGCGCCAAAAAGTCCTATCACAATACAACCACTCTTAAAGAAAATATTGCCCAAAATGCTCTGTAAGATACGAAAATGAGATTTTTCGGACAGAAAAATGTTTGTTTTCTCATTATACCGACAATAATGAATTATAGATGATTATGATAACTATTACTAAATAATAATAACAAAATGACAAATAAAATGATAAATTGATAACACTTACAATTCTCTCAATTGTGTCATGTTTGAGAAAATCCCCGCATCTAATCGCTGAATTTCATTGAAGGGTAAAGATCTGTTAAAAAGTAAAAACCAAATTACAGCACAACTTACAAATAGTTTCTCAATTGTTTTACTGGGGAATAATCCCTGTAAATATGACATCTAAAATATTATTTTTACTTGTTATTTAGATGTATGGATTAGTGTTTATGGAACAGTAATGAAACTGCATAAACATGGCAAAAACAGCTGAAAAGACAATCTATAGGCCAAACGCCTAAATCAAAATTTCATTGTAAATGCAGAGGCAATCAAAGCTAACTCAGAAACTCATTCATAATTCATAAGCCGAATGATTTATCAAATGGTCGATAATACATCACGTGCAGTGACTTTATATCGATAAAACCTCCCCTTATAAGTAGGCGATGCACTGCACGTGACTCATAAATACCAATTATCAGCACAGCAACTGACACAAGAAATGGTGGGTGAATATTTAACATTCTTTCAAAATTACACACGCCGTAAATTGAGTATTGCACAAAATCAAACTTTGTTCCTTGACCAATTTAATCAGCCAAAAGTTCAGTGACTTAGCGGTAATATTGGCTATTACAGCCTTTTCAGTTGTGAGGACGCAAGGCTCGAGTACTAATTTTTAGTTTTCCTACTATTCGGCAACTTCAAAAAATCCTTTCAAAGGCTACTTTTTCGCTGCACGTGTTGACTTTCGGGTAGCATTTTCGAGTAACCTGCTCTTTTCCCCGGACATTTTAGGCTTCCGAAAAGCTCTGGAGCATAACGCCATGTTCCCTTCAGTTAGCGTCGTTCGTAGAAGAAAAGTTCTAAACGCATGTGAGATTTAATTTTTTTGCATGTCTAATTTCATATCTATCTATTTCGGCCCGTGATTTCAAACCCGATAAAAAAACTGCTGCTTTGTTCATTAAACATTACATTAATGCGACGACTTTTAGAATAATACAGTTGGACGCACGGAAGGGAGTGCTCGGCCAATTGGCTATACCAACAGGAAAGGCTCCAAGGCTGAATTTTTCTGTGCCAGAGTGCTTTTCAAAGGAGTGTGAATATTTGTGGAAAGGGTTCCCAATATCCAACTTTTTAAATTTTAACATGACGTGTTCTATTCTCGCCAACCTTTGTCTCCAAGGTGGCTGGATAGGGTTTTTCTGGGTCGATACCTTCCAAGTTTGAGCATAAACTACCTATAACAAAGATTTGGAAAACGTTTCCGCCACAGCTGTATTAGATAAAGATGAAAATTTGTTATGATCAGGGTTGCAATGGCATCGTAATTGTCATAGCAACGAAATGGCGCCATTGCTATTTTACTTGCGCCCGTATTTCTCGGCAGTGGAAACTGTTTTTTCAAAATCGTTAACAGGAACTTTTCCCTCCAATAGCTGCCTCGATGTTCCTAAAGTTTAAGAGAAATCTGTAAGAGAGTTATCGAGATATTTTTGGGGTGACGTTTTTATGGTTAGAAATCGGTAAAAACTGGACAGTCTTGATGTTCGGCCGTTATATGCAACCGTCAATGAAAAATTATTACCACTGCGACGATCATATCCTCATTTATATTTGTATTTCCGCAATGAATGATTTTCCAGTAATCGGAGACCCATGTTTTGCGCGCAGGATTCTGGGTTCGCTAGGGGGCAAACATTGCGAGTCGCTACAAAGAAATGTATGGCGTGGAGTTGTTTGTCCGATAAAAGCGGTGTCTTTGGACAGAGAATGCCGCGTTTTGCCGTGATTTTATGAGAAACGGGTGTGACTGATGTTGGGGCGTTGAAATTCAAGTTTCTGTGTGATTAATGCGATAAATTCTATCGATAAACATTCCTTGCGTGAGGTTAGGGGTGATGATCTACATGAAGAAAAGGTCTCGAAATATATAGTGCAAATTTAGGTATACATATAGGTGGATTGGCTCATTTAAGCGTTTAAGTTATAATTACGTGTGGTGATATTTACGACGAGTGTAATAACTACGCTCGGCCGCGATGAGCGCTGTGCGGGGCTGTGCGGGTTATGACAAGACAACAATCATAGGTATGTACGTAGCCATAAAAATAAAAAATCCTCCTTTACTTTGGTATAAACAAAGTGACATGTACGAAATATTTCATGGAAAGTACATGGTATTTAACCATTAGTAGATGAGGCAGAAATCGTACGAATGAGTAAGATTTCGGATACAAAAGCAGTCAGAGTGACAGTGTAAATAAATACCAAGTTGATGTGCGAAATTCAGAGATTCTATATCTTCCCAAAAAAAGGATTGGAGAAGGCATTAGAACTCATTGGTGCTCTGGATCATGACAAAACATTTCGCTTGTGTGTGTTTTTTTTGGCGAGAAGAAATCAATATAATGTGGGGAAGTTGTTAAGTGTTGTTGTTAAGTGTTTTTGTTTTTAATCAAATTCGACAATACATAAGCTTACCTTCAATCGTTGTCACAAACCGGCACAGCATTGTGATCGCCGCCGAGCGGAGCGTAATTACACTCGTTGTAAATATGAGCACATGTAAGTACAACTGGAAAGGCTTAAATGAGTCCGCATTCCCCGCTCATTTATACCTAAGTTAGTACTATATAATTCGAGACCATTCAGTAAATTTCACAGTCGACCTTACGCAAGGAGTGTTTATAGATAGATTTCATAGCATTGATCCCACAAAAACTTACAATTTCAAAGCACCAACATTAGCCACCTCCGCTTCTCATACAATCATGGCAAAATGCGGCATTCTCTGTCCAAAGACACTGCTTTTAACGGAGAAACAGCTCCAAGCCATATATTTCTTTGTAGCGACTTGCAATGCGGTCAGTATAAAAGACGGACTGCGGACTGCGGACCACGGACTGCGGACTGGGTATAAAATACGGACTAGGTATAAAACGCGGACTCTGGACTGAGTATAAAACACGGACTGGGTATAAAACGCGGAGTACGGACTATGTAAATAAAAACAGCTTTAGAAAGTAAAACTGAGAGAAATGGAAAGCGGACTAGCAAAAACAGTAGTCCCAGCTTTAACATTCCCTTGGCTGTTCACGTAGTCTATTCTTCCCACGGAGAAGGAAGGTTATGCCGGTACTCGAGGCAACTGAAATTTTACTCTGAATTTATGGAAAGAAGGAGTTAGAAGAGATTTCAATTTTCAGTTTTAAACCAATAAGAAGCACCGAATTAAAAAAATGGTATTGGTGTTAGTCGGATCAGTAAAATTCTTATCGAATACCACAATTCCGTATGTGGACTGAATGAAGAACTCAGACGAGAAGGTCAATGTAGGGCATTCCGCGATGCACAAAAGCGTTAGTTAGGGGGGAGGGCAAGGGGGGAGGGATTACTCACATACGTGAATAATAACCGCAATGAGTCATCCAACGTTATATTCCAAGCGATGATTATGATGACATGATTTACACCCTGCTCCTGATCCCCGGAAGGGGATAGTACTGGGAATTCTTGGTGGGGGGTGGTGCCCGGTTCTCCGAATCCTGACCTTATTGCAGACCAAAAAATGTTATTTTCCACACCCATTTTCAGAACAGATCTCTAAAATCCATACCCATTTTCGGCCCTGGCCTAATTTAGCCTGTTCCAGGTTCTCAGATAGTTGGGGAGACTCCCCAGTTTTTTCCCGTTTTATTTCCGTGTTCGCGCTTTCTCAATTCAGTGGACCCAGCTATCTCGGAGCCTGGAACAGGTTAGGTATAATTAGGCAGAAATTATGTCATCATTACCAAGTTAGAGCGGAAACAAAACAAAAAATTCTCCAAATGCATTTCAAATTCGCACATTTCTATTTCGTTATTATTCATTTGGAATTGAAACGATAAATACGTCCATTCATATATGCTCCCGTAGTTCCCTCGATAAACCATACCCGATTCCAGACCAAAATGGGCAAAGTGTTTTCAGACCAAAAAGGGCCAAAACCCCTACCCTTCCCTTACATAAGGGAGTACCCCCCTGATCCTGACCTTTTCATCCTTGTTAGAGACCGAGACAAGGTCTAAAAATGGGTGAAGAAAATAGCATTTTGATCTGGCTCATGATTCAGAGAACCGGGCGACACACCTCCACCAAGAATTCATGGGAGTATTTACAACTTTAACTCACCTGTCTTGCTATTTAGCGATCTTTTGATCTTATTTTTCCTTACCTAGAACCAATTAGCACCGTTTTTACCAAAGTAGTCCGTAGCCTGTATTTTATACCCAGTCCGCAGTCCGCGTTTTATACCTAGTCCGTGTTTTATACCCAGTCCGTATTTTCCAGTCCGCGTTTTATACCTAGTCCGTATTTTATGCTCAGTCCGCAGTCCGTAGTCCGTGTTTTATACTGACCGCTTGCAATGTTTGCCCCCTGGCGATCCCATAATCCTGTGCGCATAACTAAGTCTCACATTACTGGAAAATCATTCATTCACGTAGTCTCCACTCAATTAAGATATACGGATTAGTGTTTATAGAACAATAATGTAACTGAATTAGAATGGCAAAAACAGTCGAAAAGACAATCAAGAGGCAAAACGACTTAATCAAAATTTCATTTTAATTACACAGACACGAAAGGTTAATTAAAACAACAGATTTCCAAGCAACACAGAGGGAAACACGAACAGAAGTTTTTGGCCAATTAGCCATCAACGCGAAAGGCGCCAGGGCGTAGCGATTGAATTTTTTTTTGGTCGATAGTTAACACAGAAAAACCTTTGCAAACACTTGTAATAACGTTGTCAAAGGAAGAACTAATATAGGCACGCTAAAAACGTCTAATACCAAAGTTTCCTTTGCATAGCTAATTAATTTATTTTCTGGCTTTTCCTTTCTTCTAAGACAACAATATTCGAAAAAGGTAATTTTCTTTTACATCTGACTGTCGTGATAACTCTAATCCATTACACAGAAGATGATACAGTTATATGCACGTTAATGCAGGTACTATGCTTTGTTTGGAAAAGATGTAAATACTTTCAGGCTCAGGTATTAACCCATTGCCTAATGGAACCTTTTCTAAAGTTTACTGTCAGCTTTTTATTAAAGAATCTATTTTCCTTTTCATTTTTCCACTCGTCCGTTATGGTTCTAGATTTTTTCTGGTTGAAATGACTATTCTGTTACCAGAAATACGTATCTCGCATTAACTTTCGCGAAACTCGGTTTTAAATAGCGCCACTCAAGTTAAGCCGTGTCGTGCGGGTTTAAAAACTGCATGGGTAACACGCCGCAAATATCCTATCTTGTAGGCGCCTACTCTATTTTTTCTTTATTAATTCTTCATCTTCAACCTTGTCATATGATATGCATTACTGACGAAGCCTGAGGTCAATATTAAACAGTTATTAGATTAAGTTATTCTGATATCCGGAATAATCAAGGTCGAGGTAACAAGCTAAGTCATACATTGTTTTGAAGAGAATAATAACAAACAAGCAGCACACTAAACACAGACGGACATTGAAAATCATGCATTTTGCACGCAACCTTGCAATAAGTCAATAATCTCCAAGCAGATAACTTACGAGCCGTTAGTAACTGTGACTACAAACATTGTATTGCAAACATTGGTTACGGTATTTCTCAGTGGTGTGTTTGTTGGGGAAATTCATAAATCCAAAAACGATTTTTGTCTTTCTTTGCTAAAAATTAGAACTGTAAAACATAAAACTAAAGAATCTAAAATGAGGAGCCGATTAAGCTAAAATTCATCATCCTTTCTTTTCTTTGGGTACTGATGTGGAAAACATACATCTGGAATGTGGTAACAATGTGAAAATACCAATTTTTCTTCCGATCCTTTAGTTTTCCTCCCTAATTGATATCACCCAAAATAATTTACTTTTGCAATTTCACTTTCTCTAAATGGTTTGCAATTGATGATATTTGAGATAGAGTCTGCACGGCACATTATCTATTTTATTTCAATGTAAAATTTAATATTGCAATTGAATTCCTCACTAAGATAATGAAGACACAAACAAACAAAAACAAAAACAAAGAAAGTGGGACTAATTTTATCAACTGAGCCCCCTAACGCATTGAAGACGCCAAATTCATGGCTTGATAGTGTGGTATGGTAATGATAGTAGCTCGACTTTACCCTACTTTCATTAAGTCGAAGGCACATACCAACGACAACAAAAAATTCAAATAAATAAAGACCACTTTAACAAGTACGACTTACAAAAGAGTTAACTTTGTAAGACTTGAGAACGTTCCTGTTTCCAGTTTCTGGATTTTGTTATTATCAAGATATCTGCGTAATGAGAGAACGATAGAATTGAGTGGACAAAAGCGCTAAAAACGCCTATTACAATAAAACCACTCTTAAAGAAAATATTGCCCCAAATGCTCTTTAAGATCCAAAAAGGAGATTTTTCGCGCAGAAAAATGTTCCGTTAACACATTAAAGACGGCAAACTCATGGCTTAATAGTGTGGTATGGTAACGATAGTGGCTCCACTCTACACTACTTTAGCATTAACTCGAAGGCACAAGCCAACAACAACAAAAAATTCAAATAAATAAACAGCACTTTAACGAGTACAACTTACAACTTAGTTAACTCTGTCAGACTTGAGAACGTTCCTGTTTCCAGTTTCTGGATTTTGTTATTATCAAGATATCTGCGTAATGAGAGAACGAAAGAATTGAGTGGACAAAAGCGCTAAAAACTTCTATCACGATAAAACTACTCTTAAAGAAAATATTGCCCAAAATGCTCTTTAAGATACAAAAAGGAGATTTTTCGCACAGAAAATTTTCATTTTCTCATAATACCGACAATAATGAATTATTGATAACTATGATAATTATTACTAAATAATAATAACAAAATGACAAATACAATGATAAATTGATAACACTTACAATTCTCTCAATTGTGTCATGTTTGAGAAAACCCCCGCATCTAATCGCTGAATTTCATTGAATTGTAAAGATCTGTTAGAAGGTAAAAACCAAATTATAACAAAACTTACAAATGGTTTCTCAATAGTTTTACTGGGGAATAATCCCTGTAAATATGACATCCAAAATATTAATGTTAGTTGTTATTTAGATGTATGGATTAGTTTCTATGGAACAGTAATGAAACTACATTAACATGGGAAAAAAAAGCTGAAAAGACAATCTATAGGCCAAACGCCTTAATCAAAATTTCATTGTAAATGCAGAAGCAATAAAGCTAACTCAAAAACTCATTCATAATTCATAAGCCAAATGATTTATCAAATGGTTGGTAAAGCATCACGTGCAGTGACTTTATATCGAAAAAGACCTCCCCTTATAAGTAGGCGGTGTTTTATCAGATATAAAGTCAATGCACGTGACTTATGAATATCAACTATCAGCACAGCAACTGACACAAAAAATGGTCGGTGAATATTTAACATTCTTTCAAAATTACACACGCAGTAAATTGAGTATTGCACAAAATCAAACTTTGCTCTTTGATCAATTTAATCAGCCAAAAGTTCAGTGACTTAGCGGTAGCAGCAATCCGTAGTCTGTTGGGTCCCCATTGTTCTAGATAGGAGGTCTATTGTCTTCCGAGCCTTCTGATTAGTCTAAAGGATATTTCGATCTATTGTTGGGGAAAATCAGAAATATCTTAGAACGAGGCTCGGGTGTGGTCGGGAGCCTTCGGAGGGGACTCGGGTCTCTTCGGAAGGGGGTCGGAATTATTTTAATGAGGGATGATGTCATGAGGCAAGAAGGAGAGACACTTGAGTAGTTTTTATACTAAAGGGGGAAACGAACTTATAAGTGTAATCGGTTGAGTCAGTGCACACATGTGGGACAGAATTGGTGGCCCTACGCAGGGCGTATGCGCAAGGCAGAACGCATGCGCAGTAACGAATGTGGGAAAAACGTTGTAAAACGTTGTGAAGCTGAATAAAAAAAGCGAAAGGGAGACTCGAACGTTCAACCTTGGGATGTAATAGAAAAAACGTGAAGCCCGCACTAACCGCAGCACAATGTGCTACCGCGTTCCGAACGCAAAGAGAGAAGAATAAAATAAAAGGGTTTTTTCGACATTGATGGATCAACACTGAAAGGAAGGTCCCGATCGGGATTCCAACCCGAGCTTTCTGTGCCACAAACAGACGTACTAACCACTATACAATCGGGACGACCACAATAATGGGAATGAAAATATTTATTGATAAAACAGTGGCATAATTACAAAGGAGAAACCAACATAACGTCTCGGCTGGGAGTTGAACCCAGATCTTCTGCGTGACAGGCAGAGATACTAATTGTTGTACTACCGAGACCCTGTTACATAAATCGTGCAAAATGTCATACTTTATACAGGTATATTGAGACTACTTTTAGAGGTATCTTGAAGTTGTAATAAAGCGTCTGGGAAATCGTAAATGTTTCTGATCCCCACAATGGCTGTTTTGGGTAGAAAGGTGGGTAAAGCAAATTGTTCTTCAGACATCTGATCACAGGCGTAGAATAGATCTTGATCGTGTCTGTACCAAAACCAAATGTTGCGCTGCACATCATACACGTACAGGATTTTCTTGAGAAGTTTGGCCATTTCCACTGCCCAACCGGTACCTCCAAAGCATACGTTACTTTCAGGTTGAAAGGTGGTAAAAGCTAGCACCATTTCTGCTTGTTTCACTACATGTAATTTCGGTGAATGTATTGTAAGCTGACGGGATTGGACAAAGGTTTGTTGAGGCGATTTGACACTTGGTTCGGGATCAGAATGGCTTCTCCCAACTGTGAATGAGTTAATGGAGACAGGTATTTGCTTCTTGGGTGACAAGGTGGAATGAATATCTGTACAGGTAAACCAAAGTTTCTGACAAAGCGTTCTGCTTCTAAATCGACTCCGTTAGCGCCACCACTAATAATCGTAAAAGGCTTCACATCCGACATCTTGCTTCATGGAATGAAAGAATCACATAGTCAAAGGGAAATATAAACAGACCAAACAACGATGCATTGACGTCCAGAGAATGAAGAATGCAATGACGTCATTGCCCGGACATGTTCAATTCCCACAGGACTTGAGGTTTTTAGGAGCATAGTCATCAAAATAGGCAATGGCTATTTCACAACCATGTTCAAAAATCTCTTTGTTATGGTTAAACAAAAATGTGTTCAATTCATCAAAGGTGAAATTATGACGTGAGATGGCTTCTAAAATGATGGCTTGCATAAAGTCATGATACCCTTGTACTTTGGAATGTTCGATAGAGTTGAAGAGGGTGTCCATGTTCCTTCCAGAAAAGGCAGTGTTGACTGGAACTCAAGCAAGCCACCCTTTCACTTTATAATCCACATCTGGTTGTCTGTTCAAGAATTTAAAAAAGGCCGTCGTTTCTTTGTTCAGTTGATTAAAAATCTCTTTGTTCAAAGCATAGAGATTGTAACTCAACTCGTCAAAAGTAAACTCTGTATTAGCCAAGGCTTCAATGAGCAAAGCGCGAATAAACTCTTTGTAGTTGGAAAAGTTTCCAGGATCTAGTTTTTTCAACAACGTGTCCATCTTAGTGCACGGTGTCGTAGCCATATCGTTCTTCCAAGTCTTTGAGAGCAGTTTTGAGTCTTGCCACAATAGCAAACCACTCGTTGTCAGTCATCACTGAAGGTGAGTCAACAACAACACTCGCTTATATTGACAGTTCACGCTCCACTGACTCATCCACCCTAATATATTTCCTTTGGGACTCTCCTAACTTCTTTTTGAAAAACAGGGTGGACATTGTCACTCGCTTGAGTCACGGTAGGAAAAAAAATGAAAAATGTTATTACACAACACTCTTTCATACCTATTTTCGCATACATTCGGGTAATTCATCAACATAAGGATCTTCCCATCTTGGGTCAGTTAGGTCTCGCTCAAAAATATACTGCACGATTTTAAATTTGCCATCGCAATTGTCCGGCACCCAATCTAATCCTAACCCCTTGTCAAAGGCATCCTCTTTCTCGTCATTGCAGTATTCACATAGGATCCAATCCAGCAGTTCATAGCATCGTTTTTGCCATAGAATTCGTTGCTGATTGACTTCTTGGACGGTGGGTTGCAATTTCAATGTTTTTCGTAACCACCAACTGACCTTACACGCCATGACCCGGGCGCAATAATCGTGCCAAACAGGAAGCTTGCCATGATCGTCTTCTCTGCACCAAGCTCTATCATCACCGGGCTTCATCACATTGGTGGTGCCTATAGGACATTCCACGAGCTTGTTGAAATCCAGCGAAAGGTCAACAATGGGAATGTCCATGGCTTGAAGCACGTCTTTGAGTGGTGTTGCCTCTAACAAACCCACCGCCGGGTAATCGGAGGGACGGTGGTTCTTGTACCATTTTTTAACATCAGCAGCAACCAATTCTTGATCTCGGCCAGAATTGTCGTCAAAGGTTAGTCCATGATCGTACTTCATTTGCTCATCAATAGTCATTTGGGTCTCATTGGAAAAAGCAGACAAGTCATGTCCAGGAGAATAAGACAACAAAAGATGATGATATCCATCTCGACTACTTAAACCAGTTTCTCGATAGAGAAAAAACTCATCGGTGATTTTAAAACCGTGACAGAAAGCAACAACACAGTCTCCATACTTTGAGAGTGAATGAAATCTCTGGGTAGAGGGACGCTATTTAGACTAGATTGACGTCATTGACCCAAGCGTAAACAATGTAGGGACGTGATGATCTGCACTTGCCCGCTCTCTAGGGAGAAGCATTGACGTCATTGCTCAATTCCCTTAGGTCCTTATTATTAAAATAATACGTGTTATATGAAAAGAATCATTATGTGCAAACTTCAAGAAACGACTGTTCAGCAATTGCAACAGGTGAGAATGTCAAAGCCACAATCCTCTCAACTCATTCACACTATATTTGGTTCGTCTGATGAAGAGTCCTTAACTAATCCTGAACAAGTTAAGGTGCAGCAATTGGAAAAACTAATGATGGAACCTCAAGCACTAATTCAAGGAAGCAACAAACGTCCCAAAGGCAAGAAAACCAAGAAAACAGTGAACCCTAAAGATGTGACTGATGATCCACCATATGCTGGCGATGAACTACGAGTCATTCCACCTCAGCCAACAGTGCCCACAAACCTTCTAATGCCTGGCCCGTCATCAGCAGGACAACTAGCAGAGTTTCCTGATCAACTCATGTCTCTTCCAAGCTATGGAGAGATGACAATGGATGACATGTTTAATGGCGGACCTAGGTCAATGGAAACACAACCTGACCCTGTGCAAGTGATGGAAGAGGGAGTGGCAGTGACCCAAGATAGGCGAACAGTGGAATGGTGGCCTGTGGAGGAACCGGTGGCTGAGACAGAGGCCTACGAGTATTTCAAAGATGAAAACAGACCTCTGCATACTAACTTTGTCCTTCTTAAACAAGGGCAATACTCTACCTGCCCTGTCTTTTTTGGAAGTGTTGAGAGCAAGTAGATTGTGGTTGAAACGAGATACACACCAAAATACTCAATCAATGGGGAATCCTCAGCTGTGAATGTGGATTAGTACCCAAATTGCAGTTGAGTCAGACACCCATAAACAAGAACAAAGTCTTCCTAGGCTGTCCCAAACCTCGAGAAGCCAGATGTGGGTATTTTCAGTGGATCCATCAGGCCCCCAAACCAAACTATGTGCCCAAGACAGCAAACCGAGCAGCCCTCAAGAAACGACTGAATGACATGGTCAGTGAAAAAAATGACCTTTCAGAAAAGGCAGAAAACCGAAGGAGGATCTCATTTTCCTTAGACAATGTAAAAAAGGTTGTTTTAGTTTATTAAAGTTGTAACTTGTTTTTGCCTACGTGATGTCATGTTGTTTGTCTTTTCTTGCCCCATCCCTTGGGAAGGTCATTAACGTCGTGGCCCAGGGGAGGGGAGGGATTGACGTCATTGTTCAACAAAAGATGTTTTTGTAAAATATATGGCAAGCGTTGATCGATTATCAGCCATGACCATGAACTTGAACGTAAAGCAACCTTTAACCACTGAGTTTCTCCTAGTATTTGGAGACCAAGAGAAACCTTGTCCCTCGTTTTATGGGAAAGAACAAGATAAGAAGAAAGTCAGAGAGGTCCTTCAACAAGAGATTCATTGCATGCCAAAATGGGGTGACATGAAGTGTTATTGCCAATTGATTCCCAAGATTCGGTTAAGTAAAACCGCCAAAAATCTCAACAAAGTGTTTCTCACCTGTGGTGGTTCAGCTATAGAATCTCGCTGCAGGTTTTTTCAGTGGATCCACACACCGATGTATCCCATGCCAGGTGATCCAACGAGAGACTGGCTTCGAAAAAAACAAACTGACAAGAAACCTTACAAACCTGTACCTCTCAAATCCTACAACCAAGAGAGTTGGACATGGTTGCAACAAGCAGAGCAAAATATAGAGCAGTTAAAAAGCAACAAACTGAACAAGCCTGGGTCAATCAGTTTGCTGAAAGCACCTGTAAGCAAAACGAACGATGGGAAGCCAAGAAAAAAGCCCCCGTGCTACCAAGTGCCTTTCATTGGAGTCCCGAGATTGCCGAAATATATAAGAAAACAGATGCGTGGAAAGATATCCAAGCCATGGCCAACAATGAGTTTCAAGCGTGTATAAATCGTAAGAAACATGCTGAGTGGAAACCGCCGCTGGGGTCAGAATCATTTGAGAAGAACGAATCCTTTGGAAACTTACCTTATAGTGATGCAAGTTTAGCTTCCTGTTTACAAAAGAGAAAAAACCAAGGTAAAACCTTATCCCCTGCGGCTGAAAAGTTTTTACAAGCCTGTCATCAGCAGTGCAAACCCGTCACTGGATTTTGGCCTCAAAACGAAGCAGCCATTGCTGAGTTTATCCATGGAGCATAGCCCTTTGGTGACTTGCCAGAAAAAAGTGTGCAGTTTGGCCTCCTATTGTAGTAAACGACGGTCTCGTCATCCTCTTCAGACGACCAGCAGATTAGGTTGCGCATAAATACTCTTTCTTCAGTTAACGAACATTCGATATCCGCGAAATTTAAGACAGGGGGAGGGGGTGGACCTTTCTCTTCATTCTGGTCATCATCCTCATTTTGAAATGCCATGGGATCTTCAAATGCGTCTTCTTGGGCGGTGTCTTCTTTCGGCTGGACCGGCTGAATGAAACATCTATGGTTGACATGCTTAAATTCCCCACAGTCAGTGCAGGTGACATGGTAACACTTATGCGGTTTGTTGGGATCAAATGAAATTCGGCGGAACATTTCATAGATTTTCTCCAGCTTTCACAAATGCTTTTGTCGTCTTCCTTCTTTCCTTTCTTTTTGTGGGCTTCAAAACAATCCTGGCCATAAAATTTGCAGTTGCAGTTTGGACATTCAAGGGTTGGCTTGACCCACCCAGCATAATTTGGACAGGTCTTATTTTTTCGAAGACAGGCAGGGCAGTTTTGTCCACAACAGTTGTGGTGGGCGGCGCCCTCGACATCATAACCCTTATCGCACAGACGACAGTAATAGGAACGATTGATAAGGGCAGGGATGCTAGTAAACCCATCGAAATGGTCTTGATGTTTCACCAATGAGATAACATGCGGTGTGTTATAGTATTTTGCCTCTTTGAACACAATTAAACATTTAGAAGGTTCAACGACAATAAGTTGGTACCCGTGTGGTCCTAGAAAGTCTTGAAATTTTTTCAATTCTTCAAACTCACAGGGGCCTCCGGGAACACCCGCTTCTCGATGCAACATTTTGGCCAATCGTTCTTGAATGGGTCTTCCTTTTCCTTAGATTCTGATACTGGGAGCCATTGTCCACCCTCTCCTTCATCGTCACAATGGCCCGGGCGAGGCAGAGATTGTCTTTATTTTGGATTGTGACAACAGACCTCTTTTTCTTGGCCAATTTCTCCCACGCATGGCGGCCAGGATTGGCTTTTTTACCCTCGTTCTTTCCTCCACGACCCAGCCGTTTCACAAAGGTGAGTTCTACATAAAAGCCATCTCGTTGGGGGTCCATGAGTTGAGCTGAATTCAGTTTGGCTATTTCTTCCAGCCAGGCGCGGGTGTAAGCCCCATTAGACAACCATTCTTCTAAAGTGAGGGGGTGTGTTCGAGCAACTCGCTCGCTACACGACGAGGTACCAGGAATCTGATTTACATCTTGCTTTTATTCTTCTTAATCTTCTTACAACTTCTGCTTACTCTACTACTACACTACTTCTCCTACATCTCTCTACTAACTAGTTCAAGTATAGTAGCGGTTTTAATAGCCAAAGCTGGACATGTTTGGGTTAGCTGACCGGAAGAGTTTCTATTGTATTTCTTATCGCTAACACTGCAACGGGTTTGCTATTGTCAGGGAATAGATTAGCTTACGCACAGCCGCAGCTGATAATTACCAAAGAACGAAGGTCAGCTATAACACCACAAACACGACCACCTGTTACATTCCTAATATGGCAATAAGTAGATTCGCGAGCTAAGCATAACTTCAAGTACAAGTAAAAACAAAAGATCAAAACAGGAAAACAGTACGTGGACAAAAACAATACTTAATGAAACAAAAACTAAACTCAAAAGTTAAGATAGATCCGTCTTAAAAATAAGTTTCAAAATACTTCACAACAAAAGGGACATTTCGGGCAGATTGTGACCAGACATGAGTGAATGAGTTTGAATGATAGCGACTAGCAAAGATTTATCCTGGACTTTCAAACCCTCGTTTTTCACCACCTGCTGCAGCCCCTGAATTAGAGCTTTGGTGATGGCTTCCCCTAGTGGTTCATCTTGCGCATCTCGCAGTTGTTGTAAAGTAAGCCTATATTTCTTTTTGTCTACAATGCCACGAAACGATCTATTTCTTCCCACTGGTGTAAATGCTCGGAAAAGTGGATTCCCCCCATGTTGCTCGAAGCGGCGAAAGGCAGACAACAGACCCTCGTCATCTTCGTTCATTAAGGCTATAAAGCATAAAAACGAAACGCCTGCATTAACGCTTGGTTGTTTTTTGCTAATTAAGTCTACATTTTGTTCTTTACGCTTCGAAACACTCGAATTGCTGTTATTGTTTCTGTGTTTTACTTGAAATCTACCTTTCCGCTATGCAACACTTAGTTTGCGGTTATAATTTAAAAATGTTTTTGCTAATTAAGCCTATATTTTGTTCTTTACGCTTCGAAACGCTTGAATCGCTGTTATTTTTCTGTATTTTACTTGAAATCTACCTTTCCGCTATTCAGCACTCAGTTTGCAGTTATAATTTAAAAATGTTTTTGCTAATTAGGCCTACATTTTGTTCTTTACGCTTCGAAACGGTCGAATTGCTGTTATTTTTTCTGTGTTTTACTTGAAATCTAACTTTCCGCTATGCAACACTCAGTTTGCGGTTATAATTTAAAAACGTACACTTTCACAGTTTACTCACCGTTAACCCTAGTTGGCGGTTATGCTTTGCTCCGTAAAAATAATTTTCTGCATTCACTTTGTTTACGTATTCTTACACACACTGTTCGCAGTTATAATTGTCTTTTACTTACACTTTCGCCTACATTACTTTTTGTTGACGCTTTGTTACTAATACACCAAACATTATTAACAAAATTTACCTTCAATGTCGCTATCCATTGCTTCTATTGAGGTTGGCTCTTGAACACCTTCCCCGTTGTAGCTGATGAGCTCTATAAATTAATACGACAGCTTTAAAGTATTCCGCTTTCTCCTTCGTTTTAAACACTTTGTTTTACGCAACGGGTAATTAAACAATCTTACTTTCATTTGATAAATCTTGGTTCATTTTCAAGCAATGACTTAGCTGAATTAGAACTTACAGTTTGACAATGCTGACTCGTTGTAATCGCTAATTGCTCAAGACTCTAAGACACTTGGCAGTGAATGAACGATTATGGGCAAATTGTCGTTCCTTTATAATCGCTGAAACAAAAGGCAGTATTGGCCCTTGAGCTGTTTTAGGCTTCCTTTGCGTACAAACTCGCTGAAGCGTATTGTACACGTGTAATAAATAATTTTGTTACTGAGGTAGGCTCTTTCCATTAACGTACGTACTCATTGTTGCCAAGATTGCTGACGCAATTACTATTTCACCTTCGTTCTGCCGGCAAGCAAATTGCTTATTTCTAAAAACGCGGGACATTACTTTCGCTGACCTGGCAAAATGATCCTCATGTTCACCCTCTGTTTTCGGGGATTAGGCGGCCATCTTGTTTGACGTCAGTGACTAATACTCCCTCTTTTTGCCTGCACGCAATGACCTTTCGCCTTTTTCTTTCAACCTTTTTTTTTTACCTTTTCTTTCATGTATTTCCCTCGTACGTGATGTTAAGACTTATTTTCCATTTCCTTTCCTAATTTAATATCCATTACCCGTCTTATTTCCCAGTTAATTATGGGGACAATTACTTTTACACTCTTTCAAGCGGGACTTGTGGTGGAAGCTAAACTTCCCCGCCCATTTCAATCAATTCTTCAAATAAAGTTACATACAATACAAAACAATTTTCATGCGCATTTCGTCTATATTCGGCCGTTACCCTTAAATATTTCCAGTAGTTCAGATCAATATGGTCGTCTATAATTAATCTTGAAGTTAAAATCCTTAAACAGTGGGCGCACAGTTCGTCAGTACTTGTATTGACCCATTGGGTGTGAAAACAAAAAGCTCTTTCTCCGATTTCCTCTATTGTTCTTCTGGAAATAGAAAGGGGTACCTTTCAATTAATGATGCATACACTCT
Source organism: Porites lutea (assembly GCF_958299795.1). NCBI lineage: Eukaryota > Metazoa > Cnidaria > Anthozoa > Scleractinia > Poritidae > Porites > Porites lutea. The sequence continues at coordinate 28,979,428 of NC_133201.1, read as the reverse complement.
ACAAAACTTGACATAGGCTGCAAACAGGTCAAAGTCTTCTGACCGAGTCCTAAATAGAAGCCAGTCTTCAATACAGATTCCAAATAGTCCAATTCTTAGATTGCAACTACTACATGTCTCCCCCGTATACACCCACAACGTAATGGGGCAACAAGGTAACACTCTCAGTTCCACAAGCGTTGGTCTAGAAAATAAAAAACACACCATTCGTTTACCGTCCTAGTCTTTGAATAATCGATGGCCCTTTATACCATTTCAAAAGGGTCTCACGTTCCCGATTTGTATCTACCTCTTCGTGTTTCCACGTCAAAATTAAACCATCTAATGTTAGAACAAACTCAAATATTCTTTCACAATGACTACATATATTTTTGTAAAAATTCAACCATTTCGTAAATGGACAATACTTGTTTTGCACAACACTTCTACAATAAACAACAAAAACACACGTTTTTACAATGACAGTAAAAGAATTGTTATGCGCGGTGTCCACTCTTAGTCTCTGATAAAAGGTAGCCGTTTCAGGGTTTCTCTAAATAAAATTTAAAAAAACAGACAGCAAATGAGGGCCTCCAATCGACATCTGGGACCAGTCGAATGAGGTCACGCGACGATCTACATACAAATACATAATCCGTTTTTACCATTGATGGAGGAACGTACCGGCAGGGGTGCCTCAGGGAACCAAGCTCGGGCCGTCGCTGTTTATTCTCATGATTGATGACATCAACACCAGTAACACGGAACTGTGGAAATACGTGGATGACACAACTATTGCAGAGTGTGTTGACAAGAAGGAAGACAGCCGTGTCCAATCTGATGTGGAGGAACTGATCGCTAAGTCTAACCAAACAAGTTCCAGCTAAACGAGTCGAAGTGTAAGGAAGTACGGATTTCGTTCGCTAAATCAGCCGCGGACTTTGCTCCCGTTGTTATCAACGGGAAAGCAATAGAGGTAGTGTCCACTGTTAAGTTGTTAGGTCTAAATATATCATCCGACCTCCGGTGGAACTGCCATGTTGCGCATTACATCAAGCCAACTTGGAGACGTTCTCTCGACGCAGGCAGTCTATCACAACCGAGCTTTTTGATTCTATCACTTGTAACTCAGACCATAAACTGCATGAGCTCTTGCCACCTCGAATGACGAGATTCATACGACTTTGAAATTCACCACAGGGAGGAAGTTTCATTTTCCGGTGTCCTTGTAAAAACCTAATTAGGATTCAATTAATAGCCTCTAATCTGTCATGAGTTGTGTACTTTGCGTCACTGATGGAAGGCGACCTGAGACGAAAGACAGATACTGTTTGTGTCACAATGCGATCTCGCGCGAACTTTCAAAGCTGGCATGAAAGTGGCGCGTTCGTCGGGGAAAGCATCTTCAGTCTTTGGACCCTCGCTTGCCAAACAAAGGTAATCTCTTATGCAGTATCAGTGACCAAATGGTTTTACCGACAGATATATTTCATGGCAAGTCAAAATTTTATGCTTTTTACGTAGAGATGATGTTTGGAAGTAGCAGGACCGATTATTTATAGCTATTTATGATTTGGTCGATAGTACAGATAGTACTGGCGCTCGAGTCAACCCATCCAGGTTTGGTTTTTCAAAGAGGAAAGATCATGTTGTTGTCGTTTCAACCTTAGCACGAGCCTTTAACTTGCGCCGATAAAAGGCAGACGAAAGCAGGTTGAAATCGATCAAAGAAGGCCTAAATTCCTTCCAGCTACTAAAAAATACAGCGGGTAGCGATCAGAGAAGTCATAGAAAGCGTTTCGTCGTGCGGAGAAGATCTGGAAAAGGTACTTGGTCGTGGATTACTGAATTGGTAAATTTTAAATGACGGTGGCAGATGACCGTCGAATCAGAAACTCGGGCACTCACGTCGTTGTTGATTATGTAAGCTTAAATTATTTTTATTAAGGACTGGATTTAACCCGAACGGTGATGCTCTTCAGCCCTTCTCAATTTTCTAAACATCGGCCGAAGCTTGGTAAGTCTATTTTGGGTTCCGGCTTTGTATCATCTCCAAATGGATACCTATTATCATTTTAGCGCAAAAACGTGTTAAGGTCGATACTGATTACTAATCAATAATCTGAAACATTTTGCGGCGTTATTGGAGAAAGTTAGAAGTAATATTATTCATTGTTGAGGAAAATACTCGGCGGCTTTAAATTAACAATTTCCACAATGTTTTAGTTCCGGTAGTGTAGTAACCTTTTCGTTAAGGCAGCTTTTAAAACACACTCGAGAAAACCGCACTGTCTCCGTGAACTCTCACTTTAACTTGCGAGAGAAGCAAAAAGAAAATAGAGTGGCATTACTTTCAAACCATTACGGGCTACGTTAGGCCGCGGTTTAAGAAATCATTGGACCTCCAGACCTCTTTCTTGGTGGGTTAATTTAAGAAAATATGTGCTTTACCAGTCTGCCTTATATGCTTTATTGAAATTGTTCAAGATAAATGGGGTTTGATAAAAGCGTATGGGCAAACTGAAAATGGCTTTAATTATAACGCGATTTTGCAATATGCGGGCTAAATAACTGGCCATTAGTGTTTAATAAATACAAGTAAACAAAATATACAATGAAAAATTCCCCCGCAAGAAGTGCGTAAAATCACTCTTCTCGAAGGACAATAAATTTTAAGGGAAGCCACAAAGGCAAATGCACTCCGGTTCGGCAGAAAGACTTCCAATGCGGCTAATTTGTAATTGAGGTCTTTGTTGAACCGAAATCTTGTTGACGTAGAGGAATTCAGTTGATGTGAGAATTTGTCACCTCCAAGCATATGAGCCGTAAAAAGTTGATTACTTCTTCAGAGCTCCCCTGCTGATGTTCGCCTATTGAATAGGCGAACATCAGCAGGGGTCTACGATTTCAGACCTCTATGAATCTCTTCATGACAGTTGTGAATCCAATTTAAGACGAAAGAGGAATTTTAATGTCTCTCTGGCCAAGACGAAGAGACTTAAGAACACATTTATTTATAGCAACTGTAATTAAATTTTTTAGCTGCATATGTGTACATTTTTCTTACATTTTTCTCCTATTCTTATTAGATTTTATTATTGTAACGATTAATCTAATTCAGCTTTTGGCTGCGATTCTTGCACACCAAAACGGAATGTGGCCCGTAGCACTGTTTGTACGTTTTATGAACCGAGCGTACAGCAATGGAAATTTATACAGACATTGGCCCGCGTATGCGTTTATCACATTTAATATCCGTGCAATGGCAGATAGTTAAATCGGTAGTGTTTCAGTAATTAGTAGCTTTCGCTTAGTTCAATGGATAGATAGATAGTTTATTCTGATACCTCGGTATGCTTCTACGATTTGTAACGTTGGTCTAAATTAATGGAGGAAGTTGGCAAAATACGTTCATGGATAACGGCCAGTCAAGATCTCTTAATGTCCTTATGTCCATAAGCGTCTCTCTAAACAAAGAACAGTCTACGCCTTTAGCTACCTTCGCTGTAGCCACCACACGTGGCTGGGAAACAAGGGCAGGGTCCAGTTTAAGTCTTCTAACACACGCAATTCAAATGAGTACGTACCGAAAACGAAGCTTGTGTTACTCTCTGAACCTGTCTCTCATCTCATTGAATTCCCGTTCTTCAAGGGCAATGCGTACCATATGCCATGTCGGCAAAAACTTTTTGGATTGCTCCCCTGGGTTTGGCACAGCTTTCAGACTTAGTTCTTGAAGGAACATTATTTTCGATTAAGAAACAAGGTATAACGGCAAAGCGAAATGAGGCTTATTTCATGCCTTTTTTTTCGCACCGTTGGCTTTTCTTTTATTGGTGCTTTTTGGATTCCCCTGCGACTTTTTCCAACTATATTAGTTTAGCCTATTCCCTTGTGTTTTTCACCCACCTAGCATTTGCTAAAGCACATGGCAAGACACGCTCTGTTGTGCTGTTTTTGCTAACGAAGCAATGAAATACAAGGGCTTAGTAGACCCAAAAAACAAGCCGTTCGGCAACCTGCTACCTTTCGAGGTGCACGTAATCATTATGTTCTGGACCCAATGCTTCACGACAAATGACAGAAGGACAAAAATGAATGAAGAATTAACCCGCCTTCCCTGTTGCCTTCGCAAATCTATTCGAATGTCCGTTGCATTTTCGTTTTTAAGCGGCTACAAACGTTTTTCTTCTGCTATGGAAAACAAACCTTATTCTCGCTTTTACGGTTGTCCTCACTGTTTCAGAAGGAACACACAACAAGTGTCGGTAAGTGTGTTCATCAATTTCATGCTTACCACTAAGATTTTTTCTTTTTGTTGTAGATTGATATGATTGTGGCTATGTGAAACGAAGATAAACTATATGATGCAACATTTTTTTTCATGCTTACCACTAAGATTGTTTCTCTTTCTTGTAGCTTGATATGATTGTCGCTATGGGAAACGAAGATAAACTATATGATGGCCCATATTTTGCGGTTATTTAGACAGGCTCATCCAGAGATACAGCTCTGTGAATTACCAGTACACGACAAGAGACAAAATCAGATGGTTAAGGATAGTTTGGACTTTTTGTTAGACTATTTACACGACAGATCTTGTCGTTTACCAGCTGCCCTTTCCTTTATTTTGTAATTTTGCGATTGATATTTTTAAACATGTAATTTTGCGTTTGATATTTTTACACATTACATATTTTTATTCCTTTCATTGCATATTGCGTAATATGTTTTAGTGACTACTCTCACGTGTCTCTCCTTCTTATTTCCGACTCTTTCCGACCCCTTCCAATGATCACCCAAGCCTCGCACGAGGAGCCGCAAGCGGTGATATTTTTGCACGGCATCTGGCGGCACATCAAAGAATTTGGAATTGAAGGGCAAATTCCTAGAATATCTTCGCCAGTTAAGCTAGAGAAAAGGTGTTAAAAAACCTCAGGATCCTAAACAACACGTCAATCAAAATATCACTTGGACCTTTTCGCTAATGAAGAGCTGTCACGCGGCTAAGCTTGAATTAGACATATATTGAAATAGGAACTCGTGTCAACAAAGTATCAGAAGTGAGTGGGAATCGCTCCTGGTTAAAAAACTGGTTCACAGGGATATGCGTCTCTTCTAGTTAAGAGAAAGGAATCAGAGCTGCTTTTCATGCAGGAATAGGTTTTCTTCGGGCTATAACTACAAAACTTCAGCTTATTTTACTCCTTGACATTGTCAAAGGGCATTTTGTAAAGATCACTTTTTCCGCTTTATGAGCTTTTTTTATATTCTATTCCATTAATGTTCAACCCCCCTCAAAAAGCCAAATAATATAAGTGCTGTTGTTAAAAAAAAGCCTCTTACCTGTTTTCGTGAATTCGCTACCCAAAGATCACTATGCACAAAGGACAGGGCAAAATTTCCAGGAGAGAGGCATTAATTTTTTTTTCCCACGAGGATACAAAGAGAAAATGCCGCAATGATTATTATTAATGTAACCATCAGGTATACTCTACCCACGAAGTTACGAACAGCAAATGCAGTAATTATTATTGTTAATGTAACCATCAGGTATGTTCTACCCACGAAGTTACAAAGAGAAAGTGCAATGATAATTATTAACGTAACCTTCAGGTATGTTCTACCCACGAGGTTACAGAGAGCAAATGCAGTGATTATTATTAACGTAACCTTCAGGTATGTTCTACCCACGAGGTTACAAAGAGCAAATGCAGTGATTATTATTAGATGTAACCGTCAGGTATATTCAACCCACGAGGTTACGGAGAGCCAAATGCAGTGATTATTATTAATGTAACCATCAGGTATGTTCTACCCACGAGGTTACAAAGAGAAAGTGCAATGATTATTATCAACGTAACCTTTAGGTATGTTCTACCCACGAGGTTACAGAGAGCAAATGCAGTGATTATTATTAAATGTAACCGTTAGGTATATTCTACCCACGAGGTTACGGAGAGCCAAATGCAGTGATTATTATTAATGTAACCATCAGGTATGTTCTACCCGCGAGGTTACAAAGAGAATGTGTAATGATTATATTAACGTAACCTTCAGGTATGTTCTACCCACGAGGTTACAGAGAGCAAATGCAGTGATCATTATAAATGTAACCATCAGGTATGTTCTACCCACGAGGTTACAAAGAGAATGTGCAATGATTATTATTAACGTAACCTTCAGGTATGTTCTACCCACGAGGTTACAGAAAGCAAATGTAGTGATTATTATTAATGTAACCTTCAGGTATGTTCTACCTACGAGGTTACAGACAGCAAATCCAGTAAAAATTATTAGATTTTAGTGCAACTATCAGGTTGAGTTCCTCCATTAAAAGAGTTTTTTACTAGGGTTAAACAAGTTTGGCTTTCATGAGTTTCAAGGTGCAAGAAATTATCAGTATAATTATAGCACACAAACATTGTCATCTAATTTTTCGCACGTAGCCGGAATAAGCCAAGAAATGAAGCATATATAACGAAAAATCTATGATCTCCATATTAAGTAAATTATACTAAACGTTGCGAAAGAAATTATTGTTTTTTTATCCGTCTTATCCATCGTAAAAGCGATGAGTCATCGCATGACATTCGGTATATTAAACAGAGGTAATACTCACGGGTTTCACGAGTTGTATGCACTATTTTCGCCGAGAAACAAATTTAAACTTCAATTCTTACCTTACAGTAGTCCGTTCTTTTACCTTGCATTCGACAACAAATCTGTTCGAACAAAGCGATTCCGGCACTCTTCTTTATGATGAGTAGCAAGCCGCAGGAACTGAAGCCGCTTGACTGAAGTAAAATCCACCGATATGCACAGCATTCTCACTACAAATATAAACAAACATCGCGGGGAAACAAAGACGAGGAGGAAAAAATGCCAGATCTTCGCCTCGGTAATGTATTCCAGCTACTATGCCGGCGTATCTCCAGAAGGTGGACTCGAAGTGGGACCTCGTGATTTTTTGCGCGCAAAATAATTTATTCTGGCGCGAAATGAAGATTAACAATATGTATACTGAAATCTAATCCACGACCAGAAGATTTTCACACTGTAGCGCGACATATTAAATGCCTATTTTTACAAGTACGCGGAGAAAGTGGTCCACTAGTGTAACTTTTTTAAGATGAATTTACTCCACAAAAGCAAAATTAAATGTTTTATCTCTATGTTGTTTACGTGCCTGATTAGAAGGCAGAAGTAAATTCATCATACAGACCCCGTCAAAATGAAAGTACACGTTTGAAACGGAATAAGTCTGGGACGGTTTAGTTTCTACTCAGCAGCTTCTTTGCTTTTATAACAAAAATTTAATGTTGCAGTCTGTTTTAAACGTTGGCATATCAACGCGCACAGTCAATGAATGAAAACAACAGTCACGATCACGTTCTTTGAAACCGACCAGACGCGCGCGACCTACCACTGTTATGGTAAGCAATTATCCTGAAGGTGTTAATGTTCCCGTGACAGTCTTCGCACTGAAGGTGTAAATGGTAAACCGAACGGTCGCTTTGATCATCAGAAAGACCTGTCAACTTTGATGATTTAACTGATTAAATTTCTGGACAGAAATTTTACTGCTTGCGGCTCCTCGTGTTAGCTTCTTTTAGTTTTCTACATATTGGCTAAACTCTTTCATTGGTTAATTTTGATTCACCAGCGACTTTTTTTAGTCTCGATTGGTTTAACCTATTCCCTTGTGTTTTTCACACACCTAGCATTTGCTAAAGCACATGACAAGACACGCCCTGTTGTGCTGTTTTTGCTAACGAAGCAATGAAATACAAGGGCTTAGTAGACCCAAAAAACAAACCGTTCGGCAACCTGCGACCTTTCGAGGTGCAAGTAATCATTATGTTCTAGACCAAATGTTTCATGACCAATGACAGAAGGACAAAAATGAATGAAGAATTAACCCGCCTTCCCTGTTGCCTTAGAACAGGTATTCCAACGTTCGTGGCATTTTCGTTTTCAAGCGGCTACAAACGTTTTTCTTCTGCTATAGAAAACAAACCTTATCCTCGCTTTTACGGCTGTCCTCACTGTTTCAGACGAAAAACCAAGCAATACTCGGTACGTTTGAACGTTTGTTTTATTTCGCAATTCATTTGCCCTTTGTTTTCGGGGATTAGTCGCCATCAACACAATCCTTTACATTCAAGCAATATTTCTTAAACACACTTCTTCTTCTAGATTGATATGATTGTGACAGAGAACAAGCATGAAAAGAAATTCAACGATGCTAGAATGGCTCTCATTTTAGATTTACTGCGCCACTATTACGGTCCGTCCATTCCATTGTACCAATATCCAGTTTATGGAACGCAAGGAAATCCAGTCATTCTCGATTTATTGGTAAACAGATTTCTTCTTGACTGGCGTTTATTCCAGTATCTCTCCGGACTTTTCTCTGACTTTATAATACTTGTAATTTGATTAAACAAATTTATTCACAACGTTTTTCGTTACTGCGGCTGCGTTCTGCCCTGCGCATGCTGTGTCTCTCCTACTTACCTCATGACATCATCCCTCATTAACATATTTCCTACCTCCTTCCGAAGGCACCCAAGCCCTCTCCGAAGGCTTCCGACCACACCCGAGCCTTGTTCTAAGATATTTCCGATTTCCCCCAACAATGGATCTAAATATCCTTTAGACCAATCAGAAGGCTCGAAACAAAATAGACCTCCTATCTAGAACAACGGGGACCCAACAGACTACTAATTGCTGCTAGCGGTAATATTGGCTATTACAGTATACGAGCGTTGCACGCAAGACTTTTCAGTTGTGAAGACGCAAGGCTCGAGTACTAGTTATTCGTTTTCCTACCATTCGGCAATTTCAGAAAATCTTTTCAAAGGCTACTCTTTCACTGCACTTGTTCACTTTGGGGTAGCATTTTCGATTAACCTGTTCTTCTCCCAGGACATTTTAGGCTTCCGAAAAGCTCTGGAGCATAACACCATGTCCTCTTCAGTTAGCGTCGTTCGTAGAAGCAAAGTTCTAAACGCGTGTGAGATTTAATTTTCTTGCATGTCTAATTTCATATCTATCTATTTCGGATGGTGATTTCAAATCCGATAAAAAACTGCTGCTTGTTCATTAAACATTACATGAATGCGACGACTTTTAAAATAATACAGTTGGACGCACGGAAGGGAGTGCTCGGCCAACTGGTTATACCAACAGGATCGGCTCCAAGGCTGAATTTTTCTGTGCCAGAGTGCTTTTCAAAGGAGTTAGAATATTGGTGGAGAGGGTTCGCAATATCCGACTTTTTAAATTTTAACATGACGTGTTCTATTCTTGCCAACCTTTGTCTCAAAGATGGCTCGATAGGGTGTTTCAGGATCGATACCTCCCAAGTTTGAGCATAAACTACCTATAACAAAAGTTTCTAAAAAAGTTTCCACCACAGCTGCAAAAGATAAAGATGAAAATTTGTTATGATCAGGGTTGCAACGACATCGTTGTTGTCTTAGCAACGAAATGACGCCATTGCCTATTTTACTTGCGCCCGTATTTCTCGGCGGTGGAAACTGTTTTTCCAAAATCGTTCACGGGAACTTTTCCCTGCAATAGCCGCTTCGATGTTCCTGAAGTTTAAGAGAAAGTTGTAAGAGACTTATCAAGATATTTTTGGGTGAGGCTTTAATGGTTAGAAATACGGTAAAAACTGGACAGTCTTGATGTTTGGCCGCTACAATTATTACCAATGCGACGATCATATCTTCATTTATATTTGTATTTTTGCGGTTCACGTAGTTTATAGAACAATAATGTAACTGAATTAGAATGGCAAAAACAGTCGAAAAGACAATCAATAGGCAAAACGCCTTAATAAAAATTTCATTTTAATTAAAGCGACACTAAAGGTTAATTAAAACGACAAATTTCCAAACAATACTGATGGAAGAACGAACAGGAGTTTTTGGCCAATAGGCCATTTTACAGTTATGGATGGAAGCGAGGCTGACGGTAACCTTGTTTTGATACAAACCTTCCTGCTTTATTAGTTAAATCAAGTTATTCTTATGGTAACTAGTATTTTTCACAGACAATTTCCATAACAAAGCAAAGGGGCTTTGTATCAAAACAAGGTCACCGTGAGCCTCACATTCACTCGAAGGCAAGGGTACTAAGTCCACAACTGTAATATGGTCTATTAGCCACCAACGCGATTGAGAAACTCTCTTTTGGCCCTGGAGGTTATACTTTTAGAATAGATAATCGACACTATTTTTGACATTAAACTGTTTTTTTTTTTTCGATAGTTAACACAGAAAAAAAACTTTGCACCCACTTGTAGTAACGATGTCAAAGGAACAACTAATATAGCCACGCTTGAAACGTCTAATAACAAAGTTCCATTTCCATAGCTAATTAATTTCTTTTCTGGCTTTTTGCTTCTTCTAAGACAACAATATTCCAAATAGGTTATTTTTCTTTTAAATCTGGCTGTCGTGATAACTCTAAACCATTACACGGAAGATGACACACTTACATCCACGTTACAGCAGGTACTGTCCGTTGTTTGGAAAAGATGTAAATACTTTCAGGCTCAGGTATTAACCCCTTGCATAATGGCACCTTTTCTAAAGTTTACTACCTGCTTTTTATTAAAGAATTTATTTTCCTTGTAATTT
>NC_133201.1:28953797-28963797 GCF_958299795.1 Porites lutea | reverse complement strand
TAATATTGGCTATTACAGTATACGAGCGTTGCACGCAAGTCTTTCAGTTGTGAAGACGCAAGGCTCGAGTACTAGTTTTTCGTTTTCCTACCATTCGGCAATAGGCCATTTTACAGTTGTGTGCTCAATGCCCTAGCCTTTGAATAGACGCGAGGCTGGCGGTGACCTTGTTTTGTTACAAACCTTCTTGTTTTTCATATGTAAATGATCATGTTCACGGGCTTGTTAGCATGAGAATACTACGATTTGCACTTGAAAAGCAGGCAGGTTTGTAACAAAACAAGGTCACCGCCAGCCTGGCGTCTATTCAAAGGCCAGGGCACTAAGCACACAACTGTAAAATGGCATATTCCAGAAAATCTCTTTAAAGGCTACTTTTTAACTGCACGTGTTGACTTTGGGGTAGCAATTTCGATTAACCTGCTCTTTTCCCCGGACATTTTAGGCTTCCGTGAAGCTCCGGAGCATAACGCCATGTCCTCTTCACTTAGCGTCGTTCGAAGAAAAAAAGTTTTAAACGCGTGTGAGATTTAATTTTCTTGCATGTCTAATTTCATATCTATCTATTTCGGCTCGTGATTTCAAATCCGATAAAAAACTGCTGCTTGTTCATTAAACATTACAGTAATGCGAAGACTTTTAAAATAATACAGTTGGACGCACGGAAGGGAGTGCTCGGCCAATTGGCTATACACGCCTGGGCGCCATCTTGAATTTTTAATTTATGACGTCATTCGCGGAAAGACTTCGGCCGCCATCTTTGTGTTTTGACTCGCGAGACAGTACCATGTCAGGACGAGAGGCAAAGTCAGGGCATTATGAATCGCTTTATTCCATTGTTTTCCTCTATAAAGATAAACAAATACCAGCGAATCCTTTTACCAGGCTAAAGTATTCGCAGTTGTGCGGTTCGTTGGCGATATCATGTTCTAAAACAAACGCAACACTAAGAAATGTGACATAAGATCCCAAGCGATCACCATTTATTAAAAGCTAGCACGACTGCAGAGAATTAACAGGGTGGAGTACTCGACCGTAAAGGTGTGTAACTTAGTTTCTTTTGTGTTTGGGTTCTAATTCGTGCCGCTATATTCATCTCTCAAATATTGCTTTTTTGCTACGGGCAGAAACATACAATCGTCTGTTCTTTTCATTTTGGGGATGATGACTTCGGAAGTATGGTATTGTATTGTATTGTCTTTTAATACTGGTCGGTAACTTTTGAAAACGTGCAGCCTCCCCTCGATCGGTGTTTAAATGCCCTGTTCACAAGCCATACCTTATCCGTAAGACCTAAAATAAGATAAAGCTGGACAGGAATCTGATTCGAGGGAAACCAAATATGGTAAACACCACAGGAGTGAGGCGTGTGTTGAGCCAAATGATGCTGAGCGACACAGCTTACACGAATCTGACGCTGAAATTTCTGAACTATAATCTGAAATTTTAGCACTAAAGGTAGAAGGTAAAAAACTGCTAAATATTAAGTGAGATTTAGCCAGTCTTTTTTTAAAGAATATTGAAGACAGGACCACTTTAATCCTGCCCAACCCAAATGACCCTGAAAAAGGTGGACCCTTTTGAGCTCAAGCTTAACATTAACTATGTGACAATAAAACTTGCGTTCTCAGGTGTCAAGTTTCATAATGTAAAAAGCGTTTGATTTCTAATAAACCATAATTTGATATATATTATCTATCACTCTTCTGTTTGGTAAAGCAGCTAACTATGACATTGTGCTTGATATGAGAACACCACACTCTAAGCCCTGAATATGTATGTATACGTACATATAAATATACATGCTAAACCAATATTTTTCATGTACTCAGCATATATAGTTGACCAGTTTGCCATTCAATATTATTAGAAACATCATTCTGTGACACGAGAGTATTTTGAACAAACATTGTTTGCAGTGAGAGATGGGTTTCCATTCGCAAACAAGTGCAAATTACAGCTACCTGACCCTGACCTGAACCTTTTACTTGGAAACCACAACATATTTTTGCTCTCACCTTTTGATTCTCAATTAAGGATGGATTAGGAATTTTCAAACAACTTATAAATTGTTCCTCCCTAAAATAGGGGCATTTGCAATACCACTCAAGCTGGTGTGTCAATGTCAATTGGAAATTCAGGAAAGGAGCAATCAACAGCTCTAGGTCTTGGCAAATTGGAATAGTGGTCATTGAAGTTTGCCTGAGAGAGGTGTTTAACTCACTACCCGTGGAACCTTGTGTCCAGTTAATTAATTTGAAACTATTGCAGGACAGTTAATTGTCTTAAGTGAATGAAAGAACTAGTAATTTGCCCTCTCTTTATTTTGGACAGTATGGAGTTGCCTGGCTGCATACAAGGGACACCTTAAAGCCCCCCTTTCTCCTTGAGCATTTCTCCCTGTAATAAGGACTAACGACATTATATGCCTTGTATGCATTATTTGAATTAGGGTTCGTACCCTAGGTCCTTGGTTTGTGCTACTGTTTTGAGTTGTGCACATTCCAGCTCTTGGGAATTCAGTGAATTCAAACACTTATATAATGTAAACATGTGATTACAGTAACCATTTCCTCCTACTGTACAAGAGCATTCATCACAGCTGTTAACATTGTGAGGCCTTTCATTCTTCCTCAGTGATTTAAAGCATTCCCCTCTACATGAATTTATTGTCCATATAAGCCTACAATAATCGTCGTGACAGTCATTTTCAAATGAATATTTGTATCCCTTTTCGAGGGTGTTTTTTCAGTTTTTCCTTGCTTGTTCAACAATGGAAATGTAAGTAGAGTTCTTTGGAAGAATTGATCCATCCCTGCTCCAGCTCTCTTTAGTGGCTACATCTCTAACCAGGAATCGAGCTGTTAGCTTTCTGGATTACTGAGCTACGCCTTAACAGAGTGAAAAATTATTCTGTGCAAGTGTCGACTGGAGTGTAAACGTTTTTATCCAACTTCTTTCTTACCCTAAAACCTATACATAATAACATAAAAAACTCATGATGAAAAGCATAAACTTTTTATGGAGATAGAATTATCGTACATTTTGAAAGGATCAGAATAGCAACATGAAAAATCCTTTCAATCAGCTTTTATTTAATACCTGATAGATAATGTAAGTCTCTTACGAGCGGTAATAATTAATCGTTTTCAGCTTTTTTAATAAAGGCCCGCATAAAAAATGAAAAAGTATCAAAACCATTGCTAAAAAAGATTACCTGGGACGAAGTTACGCTCGTGTCTGTTGACGTAAGCCACGACGATTACATATAAGCCAAAACTTTAATTCGCACTTTTTTTGCATTTAAATCAGCTCTCGTTTGCCCTCGATATCATCGATCCAGGAATATCTTTGCACGAAAGCTTTAAAGTTACGATCACATACCCATAAAGACATTGTATAAAGAAAATATTCCTCTTGATATAAAGTAAAAACATTACTTTTTTATATGAACACACTGCAAAATCAACTTCAACAGAGCTTTCTTCTTTGGTAGCCATTTTTGGCCACGTGTATGATCTTTCCGCGAATGACGTCATTCATTGAAAATTCAAGATGGCGCCCAGACTTATTAAAAGCGTGTATACCAACAGGAAAGGCTCCAAGGCTGAATTTTGCTCTACCAGAGTGCTTTTTAAAGGAGTTAGTATATTGGTGGAAAGGGCTAGCAATATTCAACTTTTTAAATTTTGACATGACGTGTTATGAAATTATAAAATCACTGTTATCCTCATCAAAATTTTGATTATGTATAACGTCAAACTCACTCTTTCCTTTTTGTCGTTCGTTTAGATAGTACAAACACCAATAACCACAAAGAACAGAATCTCTGTTTTGTAATTCGTCCAGCTGATACTAAATAGTGATAAATTTAGTGTGGCATGATTAATCCAAATGGGTCAAAATATTCAACAAATGAATCAATATTTCGATAACAAACCCAGTGTGTTCCAGGTCCTTGATTATCATCGAGATTGACTATTCCACATTCTTTTCCAATCTTTTTTGGTAAAGTATTTCTACTAAGGATATCACGAAAATGTTTAATTCCAAGCTTTTTAATCCAATCAAACAAATCAAAGTTAGACAGTGGTTTGTTTACAAAATTGCGCCTAGAACTGGAATTGAATTGAATGGGCTGTTTGGTCCGAGTAACAGTCCTTTTCCTTTTCCTTTTCCCTTTCCTCTGGTCTTTTTTTTTTACTCCCATTAAAATTGGATTTTCCAGCTTCCGTTATAAGGTTGTGGAAAATATGGGTAATGTTCTTCACCATGTGTTTGAACAGGTGGTACATAAACATTTCTTGTATTCGATGATGGTTGTTTATCAACTTAAAGTCCAGTTCCAAACATTTTTGATACTAAACTAATCGCCATTGGAATTCCAATAGATGCTAATGTCCCCAAAGATACTCCTTCAATTTGTTTTCTTGTTGGTTTAATAACCAATCATCCTCGTGTTTGATAAGCCTTGTTAATTTGGTCTATTTGTGCTTTTGTAAATTCTTTTTTGAAAGGTGGTAACATTAGAATATATTTCTTTGGAATAGTAATTCCTTTTCGAAATATTTTATTTCTTCCAAGTTCTCCAAGGTCAGTGGTAGCTCCAGTTGCTAATGGAGGAACAGCTTTTGAAATCCCCTTCATTGCAAAAGGCAATACTTAAGCACCTAGAGATGCGAGTAATGTGAATCAGTTTCCACCTTGTTTTACCGATTTTTTAATCTGTGTTTTGCTTATTTTTATATCAGTTCCTGTTCCATTTGAAATAGCTTTTTTTTTTATTTCACCAATTTTTCTTTTTGTCAACATTAACTCATCCGAACCTCGAAGATGAGAATGTTTTAATCGAAGAGTCAAAGGAGAATTATTTCTTATTGCAGAAGCTAATTTTGACTTTTGATTATTTGTTAAACTTGCACCATATTCAAAATAAGTTGTCATTTATTTAAAGAATTATATTAAATTTAAGCTCGTAGCAAAAGTTTACCACCTTGTTGTTCTATTTCGGCGGTCTTTTCGCGAAGAACAAAGGCGTAAATATTATAATCTGTCGTTGTGTTGTCTGATAGTTCGTAATGAAACGCTATTTTTTAACTCCATATTTGATATCCATTTTTTGTTTCGTCGGCTCAAAATAAACAAATGGGAATAATGTTTTAAACTTACTTATATTAAGAAGTGTTCCACCTTGGAAATCGTTGTTTGCATAAACATATGACTTTACATCCCTATAAACTCTTGATAAATCTTCATTTGGTTTGTAGTGAATATCAGGGTATTCATTTCCATTTCCAAATTCAAGGTAACATCTATTTAATGTTCTTGAGTCTGTTGATACACTAAAGGTGTTATACAAAAATGAATTACTTTATTGATTGTCAATATTTGCAGTGTTGATGAAAAATACAAAAACATGTCTTGGTTTTGAAATACTATTTGTAATAAAATAAAATAAATGAATAACGATTTGCAGGTAGCACATCGACATGGTGGTTCTTTAATTCTGAAATGACCTGTCTTTTGCTTGGAGTTATTTGACCTTTCAACATTTTCATTTAAATAAGTCCATTTGTATGGTTTGAGATAATTTTCCACGTATAACTTTTGTCCTTCAGCAATAAACATTAATAGTGGACCAAAAAGTTGAAGTCGCGGTATAATTAATCTGTAATTATTTCCTGCTCCGTCAACTCCTCCTTGTCTCCAAATTAAATTTTGGTCTTTTTCATATTCAATTTCTCAAAACGTCTAATAACAAAGTTCCATTTCCATAGCTAATTAATTTCTTTTCTGGCTTTTTGCTTTCTTCTAAGACAACAATATTCCAAATAGGTAACTTCCATTTACATCTGGCTGTCGTGATAACTCTAAACCATTACACGGAAGATGACACACTTACATCCACGTTACAGCAGGTACTGTGCGTTATTTGGAAAAGATGTAAATACTTTCAGGCTCAGATCAGGTATTAACCCCTTGCATAATGGCACCTTTTCTAAAGTTTACTACCTGCTTTTTATTAAAGAATTTATTTTCCTTGTAATTTTCTTTTTCATTTTCTATCTTGTCTGTTTTGGTGTTATATTTTTTCTGCTTGAAATGACAATTTTGATACCAGAAATACGTATCTCGCATTAACCTCCGCGAAACTCGGTTTTAAATAGCGCAACTCAAGTTAAGCCGTGTCGTGCGGGGTTAAAAACTGGATGGGTAACCCGCCACGAATATAGTATCTTGCAGGCGCCTACTCTATTCTTTCTTTATTTCTTCTTCATCTTCATCCTTGTTAATCATATGATATGCGTTACTGACGAAAACTGAGGTCAATATTAAACAGTTCTTAGATTGGGCTATTTTGATATCCGGAATAACTAAGGTCGAGGTAACAAGCTAAGTCATACATTGTTTTGAAGAGAATAATAACAAACAACCAGCACACGAAATACAGACGGACATTGAAAATTATACATTTTCCGCGAAAGCTTGCAATAAGTCAATTCTCTCCAAGCAAATAACTTACGAACCGTTAGTAACTGTGACTATAAACATTGTATTGCAAATATTGGTTACGGTATATCTCAGTGGTGTGTTTGTTGAGGAAATTTATGAATCCAAAAACGATTTTGTCTTTCTTTGCTAAAATTAGAACTGTAAAACATGAAACTAAAGAATCTAAAACGAGGAGCCGATAAAGCTAAAATTCATTATCCTCTCTTTTCTTCGGGTACTGATGTGGAAAACATACATCTAGAATGTGGTAATAATGTGAAAATACCCATATTTTCTTCCGATCCTGTCCTTTTTCTCCCTAATTGACATCACCCAAAATAATCTACTTTTGCATTTTCACTTTCTCTAAATGGTTCGCAATTTAAGATATTTGAGATAAAGAGTCTGTACGGCACATTATCTATTTTATTTTAATGGAAAATATTGCAATTGAATTCCTCACTAAGGGCCAAGTTGCACTAGAGGGCAATTTCGGATTTGTTCTGGACAAATCCGACTTGAAATCGGCCAGTGACAAAAAAATTGTCCGGAAAGCTACAGTCGCACTTCAGAACAAAATCTGTGAACAAAACATAACACCATGCTGTGAGTGCCTTGTGATTCTCAGCTTTCTAACTGATCATGCTTCTCAGCCCACAGTTGAACTAGCTTCTCCTTTTCTTTACTCCAGCTGTCCTGAGCCTTCTTGTTCTCGGCTGACGAAGATGCACGGGACGAAGAAGATGGGGTTGATGCCGGCATTGAGCTATTTTCGCTGAACTGGAGGGATTCTGGCAACGAGTCAGTACTCGTGGTCGGAGATGGGCTGGGATTTCCTCGATCATTAAATATGTAAGGGCCTGGAAAAAGATAGATCCATCCCAGTGGTGGATATTGTGGATATTCGTACGGAAAAAACTGGTCGCCCGCGCCGGGATTCATGTTGTTGAGAAATGAGAACGTGATTAATTTTACAACGAAGTCTATAGCATAGAGAGAATGCTACGTATCACCTGTCCAATCATTTCCTCGTTATTGTTTTCCAAAATTTGTCTCAATTTGGCCTGCTCCAGAGGTAGTCGACGGAATCTTTGAAGTTTGTCCGTCCGCGGCGAAATTTTGTCCTTTTGTGAACAAACCGGTCGCACTTGGTTTATTATTGTGGTGACAGATTTTTGACATAAATAAACAGTTTTCTAACCTAGTGCGACTTTCCCCTAAGATAATGAGGACACAAACAAACAAAATCATAAAAGCAAAGAAAGGAGGACTACTTTTATCAACTGAGTCCGTTAACACATTAAAACCTGCAAACTCATGGCTTGATAGTGCAGTATTGTAATTCCTCACTAAGATGACAAAGACACAAACAAACAAAAGCATAACAAAGAAGAAAGCAGGACTACTTTTATCAACTGATCGTGAGTCCGTTAACATATTAAAGACGGCAAACTCATGGCTTGATAGTGTGGTATGGTAACGATAGTGGCTCACACTACACTAAAGAGCATTAACTCGAAGGCACATCCCAACAACAACAACAAATTCAAATAAATAAACAGCACTTCAACGAGTACAACTTACAACTTAGTTAACTCTGTCAGACTTGAGAACGTTCCTGTTTCCAGTTTCTGGATTTTGTTATTATAAAGATATCTGCGTAATGAGAGAACGAAAGAATTGAGTGGACAAAAGCGATAAAAGCTCCCATCTCGATAAAAGCACTCTTAAAGAAAATATTGCCCAAAATGCTCTTTAAGATACGAAAAGGAAATGTGTCGCACACAAAAATGTTCATTTTCTCATAATAACGACGATAATGAATTATTGTTAATACTGAAAAATATTACTAAATAATAATAACAAAATGACAGATACAATGATAAATTGATAACACTTACAATTCTCTCAATTGTGCCATGTTTGAGAAAATCCCCGCATCTAATCGCTGAATTTTATTAAAGTGTAAAGATCTGTTAGAAGGTAAAGACCAAATTAAAGCACAACCTACCAATGGTTTCTCAATAGTTTTACTGAGGAATAATCCCTGTAAATAGGACATCCAAAATATTATTTTTAGTTGTTATTTAGATGTATGGATTAGTGTTTATAGAACAGTAATGAAACTGCACTAACATGGCAAAAACAGCTGAAAAGACAATCTATAGGCCAAACGGCTTAATCAAAATTCATTGTAAATGCAGAAGCAATAAAGCTAACTAAAAAACTCATTCATAATTCATAAGCCAAATGATTTATCAAATGGTCGATAATGCATCACGTGCAGTGATTTTATATTTATAAAACCTCTTCTTTTAAGTATGCGGTGTTTTGTCAGATATAAAGTCACTGCACGTGACTTATGAATATCAATTATCAGCAAAGCAACTGACACAACAAATAGTGGGTGAATATTTAACATTCTTTCATAATTACACACGCAGGAAATTGAGTATTGCACAAAATCAAACTTTGTTCTTTGACCAATTTAATCAGCCAAATGTTTAGTGACTTAGCGGTAATATTGGCTATTACAGTATACGAGCGTGGCACGCAAGACTTTTCAGTTGTGAAGACGCAAGGCTCGAGTGCTAGTTTTTCGTTTACCTACCATTCGGCAATTTCAGAAAATCTTTTCAAAGGCTACTTTTTCACTGCACGTGTTAACTTTGGGGTAGCATTTTCGATTAACCTGCTCTTTTCCCCGGACATTTTAGGCTTCCGAAAAGCTTTGGAGCATAACGATATGTCCTCTTCAGTTAGCGTCGTTCGTAGGAGAAAAGTTCTAAACGCGTGTGAGATTTAATTTTCTTGCATGTCTAATTTCATATCTATCTATTTCGGCTCGTGATTTCAAACACGATACAAATCTGCTGCTTGTTCATTAAACATTACATGAATGCGACGACTTTTAAAATAATACAGTTGGACGCACGGAAGGGAGTGCTCGGCCAATTTGCTATACCAGCAGGAAAAGCTCCAAGGCTGAATTTTTCTCTGCCAGAGTGCTTTTCAAAGGAGTTAGAATATTGGTGGGAAGGGTTCGCAAGATCCAACATTTTAAATTTTAACATGACGTGTCCTAATCTTGGCAACCTTCGTCTCAAAAGTGGCTCGATAGGGTTTTTCAGGGTCGATACCTCCCAAGTTTGAGCATAAACTACCTATTATAAAGATTTGGTAAAAGCTCCGGTGAATTAAGGAATGGGTCCTCGTTACATGCGGGGTTTTATGACTTGATCTTGTTTTTTCCAGTATCTTCCTTTATTTTAATCTTAGACCGCTGTGTTTAAGACTAGAACCACTTTTGACCTTAAACACTCCTTTTTTTTTAGATCACGTGACCAGCCACGCCCATAATTATGCAAAATTTGGGCTTTGCATATTACACCAGTTTACTGAATGTGATCACACTCGTTTTACCTTCCATAAAATTTCATTTACAGTTAAATAAGCTAGATTAGTCGGGGATTTGTGAAATGATCCATTTTTTCGTAATTACTAGATA